>NC_069668.1:15483431-15800515 GCF_027244095.1 Hemicordylus capensis | reverse complement strand
CTGGGGAATAGACTTCCCAGTGCTCCCAATGGCAGAATCGTCAGTGACACCAACTCCAGTTCGAACCGAATCCCAATCGAATCGAGTCCCAATCGGCACGCTCTCTCCCTTTTGCAGAGCTAGCCTATGCATGTCTATGATTCATTCGTTTATTTACCATTCGTTTATTTAGCAGTGTCCCCTCTAACAGGGATTCCCAGTTGCTGTTGACTACAACTCCCATAATCCCCAGCCAAAGGCCATTGCAGTGGGGGATACTGGGTGTTGTAGTCAAGGGCATCTGGGAATCCCTGCTAGGGGAAATGCTGGTGTATAGCATCCAAAACTTACAGCTCCCATTCCAAGGAGGATTCCTTATTACCAGCAAAGAGTTGGGGGTCTTTGGTCTCCTTGGGGGAGCAAAAAAGCCTTTGTTAATCTCTAAGCATCTGTCGCACAGTTGCAGGGCTGCCGTTTTCTGGTGGTGTCCAGCAACCGTTAGCGACAAAAAATGGAGGCCGTGTAAAAGCCGACGGCGCGAATCTTGGGAAAGAAAAGCGACGATAAACAGGTACGAGGCACTGATGTTTTTGTCTGCTCCTTGTAGAAATATGTCGAGGCCTCGGATGTCGCCCTGATACGCTGACGCTAATCCCGGGAACGGAGTCCTCTCGGCTACCCAATGGGGTTGACGGCCCAGCCTGGAGAGGACCGGCCCCAGCCGGAGGAGGACCAAGGGGAAGAGGCTCCCGCGGTCAAGGAGAAGATCTTGGCGGAACCTCTGCAGAGGAACAGAGAACTGGAATACTCCGGCTGGCAAGTGTTGAGATTTGACTACACACTGTCTTCCCCCCGCCCCACCTGTTGGTTTTCTAAGAAGAGAGGAAGCTGCCATAGACTGAGTCAGGCCCTTGGTCGATCTAGCTCAGTATTGTCTTCACAGACTGGCAGCGGCTTCTCCAAGGTTGCAGGCAGGAATCTCTCTCAGCCCTATCTCCTTGGAGATGCTGCCAGGGAGGGAACTTGGAGCCTAGTTGCTCTTCCCAGAGCGGCTCCATCCCCTGAGGGGAATCTCTTCCAGTGCCCACACTTCTAGTCTCCCTTTCATATGCAACCAGGGGGGACCCTGCTTAGCTAAGGGGACAAGTCATGCTTGTGACCACAAGACCAGCTTTCTGCTCCTAAAAAGATCTCAAGTACAGAGCCAGGAAAGATCTTAGGGAATATAGGAAGCTGCCAGATACTGAGTCAGACCCTTGGTCCACCTAGCTCAGGATTGTCTGCACAGACTGGCAGCGGCTTCTCCAAGGTTGCAGGCAGGAGTCTCTCTCCCAGCCCTATCTCGTTGGAGATGCTGCCAGGGAGGGAACTGGGAACCTTCAGCTCTTCCCAGAGCGGCTCCATCCCCTGTGGGGAATCTCTTCCAGTGCTGACACTTCTAGTCTCCCATTTATATGCAACCAGGGTGGTCCCTGCTTAGCAAAGGGGACAAGTCCTGCTTGCGACCACAAGACCAGCTCTCCTTACTGGTTGCACAGCATAGGGTAGGCCAGCAGTGACTGCACCACCCAGGACAGACTAAAGAGGATTTGGGGGCCCCCAGGGGGTGTGGAGGGCTCCGGACCTTCACCCAGAGGTCCAGGGGGGAGAGCGCCTCTGCCGCCTACCCCTGGCAATTGCTTTGCTCTCTGACTGATTGCCTCCTTCTCCTTCCTCGCGGCCCCTATTGGTGGTCTATACAGGTGAAACTCGGAAAATTAGAATATCGTGCAAAAGTCCATTAATTTCAGTCATGCAAATTAAAAGGTGAAACTGATCTATGAGGCAGACGCATTACATGCAAAGCGAGAGAAGTCCAGCCTTAATTGGTTATCATTGTGATGATCATGGCGTACAGCTCGTGAAAACCCCAAATCCACAATCCCAGAAAATTAGAATATTGCATGGAACCAAGAAGACAAGGATTGTAGAATCGAACAATATCGGACCTCCGAAAAGTAGAAGCATGCATATGAATTCAGTCCTTGGTTGGGGCCCCTTTGGCAGCAATGACTGCCTCCATGCGGCGTGGCATGGATGCTCTCAGCCTGTGGCACTGAGGAGGTGCTATGGAAGACCAGGATGCTTCCTTAGCGGCCTTCAGCTCTTCTGCATTGTTTGCTCTCATGTCTCTCATCCTTCTCTCGGCAATGCCCCATAGATTCTTTGTGGGGTCAGGTCAGGCGAGTTTGCTGGCCAATCAAGCACAGTACACTGTATACTTTTCAGAGGTCCGATATTGTTCTATTCCACAATCCTCGTCTTCTTGGTTCCATGTAATATTCTAATTTTCTGGGATTGTGGATTTGGGGTTTTCACGAGCTGGACGCCATGATCATCACAATGATAACCAATTAAGGCTGGACTTCTCTCCCTTTGCATGTAATGCGTCTGTCTCATAGATCAGTTTCACCTTTTAATTTGCATGACTGGAATTAATGGACTTTTGCACGATATTCTAATTTTCCGAGTTTCACCTGTAGGTACGTCTTGGCGTACTAACGCAGGGGGATGGGGGCGTGGCATTCATGGGGGGGGTGCACTAGGGGTGGTCCTCAGCAGCCTTCCCCCTGCTTTTCAGAATCTGGAAATGCCTGAGGGGAGAGTTGCTGTTTCGGGCTTAGGCGTGGGCGTCCGGGGTCTCCCTTCCCATCGAGGAAACCAAGCCACCGCTCACAGAAGGGATCCCCTTGGATCCCCCGGCCGAGACGCCGATCTGTCGCTCCCCGTCGGCCGCCAGGAGGACGTTCTGTACTCTGCCTGTGTGTGTGTGCGGCGTTGGTGTTTCCGAGGAGGGAGCAGCGGGAGGTCTGCCCCACGGCCGCCCTGGAATGCTGTTGTGGCAAAGTGGTGTGGCTGGCTGCGGTCCAGCAGAGGGGAACGCAGATGTGTGCAAAAGCGCCTCCAGCCTCAGCGTCTTGCTCAAGAGGAGAGGTGGTCTCGTGGCAGCAGGTGGCTGGGGCCGTGTCCGTGGGCCGTGTCCATGATGCCGTGTCTGTGGGCCATGTCCGTGATGCCGTGTCCGTGGGGCGTGTCTGTATGGCCGTGTCCATGGGGCCGTGGCCGTGGGCCGTGTCCATGGGGCGTGTCTGTATGGCCGTGTCTGTGGGGCCGTGTCCTTGGGGCCGTGTCCGTGGGGCGTGTCTGTATGGCCATGTCCGTGGGCTGTGTCCGTGGCAGCCGGCGTCCCCTGCAGGAATGAGACGTGGGATGTGTCTCCATTGACTTAGCCCCATGAATATGCTCGAGGTGGTATCCTGCAGCGGTAGCCATCTCTGGATGGGCCCAGTGGTCTCCCTAATTTTCCCAGATGCTGTGGACTACAATTCCCATCACCCCCAAGCAAAAGCCATTGCAACTGAGGGTTCTGGGAGTCGTAGTCCACCACACCTGGGGGTCCCTGTTAGAGGGGACACTGGATGGCCCCCCCCCGAGACTGCGTTGTGAGTCTGGGGGTATCCAGATCCCCTCTCTTGGAGAGGAACTGGTGAAATGGCCCAACTGTGTGAAAGGGGTTCCTGGTGACAGCAGGCACCTGATTTCTTTTTGTTTCAGGGTTTTTTCCCCCCCAACCATGGGGGGAAAAACCCTATATTTCAGTATGTGAAAACTCCTGGAAAATGAATCACTCCCGCCAAAACAGCTGGTGTGATGAGACGCGGGAGTGTGTGTGTGTGTGTGTATGTGTATATATCTCCTCTGCTGGCCTCTCCCCGGGTCATTTTCAGCCCCTTCTGGCCCCTTTCCGGCCTCTCTGCTCTGGTGGCATGCCATGAACATAAGAAGAGCCCTGCTGGATCAGGCCCAAGGAGGCCCATCTAGTCCAGCATCCTGTTTCGCACAGTGGCCCACCAGATGCCGCTGGAAGCCACAGGCAGGAGCTGAAAGGGACAGGCCCCCTCTCCTGCTGCTGGTACTCCCCTGCAACTGGTACTCAGAGGCATCCTGCCTTTGAGGCTGGAAGTGGCCTGTAGCCCTCCGACTAGTAGCCATTGATAGACCTCTCCTCCATGAAGTCATCCAAACCCCTCTTCAAGCCATCCAGGTTGTTGGCCATCACCACATCCTGTGGCAGAGAGTTCCACAAGTGGAACACATGCACACTGGCCTTCCATGTGGCTGGGTCATATCTTACACAAGGGGAATATTTATTTATTTATTTATTTATTTATTTATTTTTACATTTCTATACCACCTTTCGTTAAAAACACAACCCCAAGGCGGTTTACAAAAATCAAAACATACAATAAAAAAGCAATAAAAAACATCAAGCTAAAAACATATAGCGCTCCCATCTAGTCTCCCATTCAAATGCAGACCAGGGTGGGCCCTGCTTAGTAATGGGGGCCATGCATGCTTGCGACGAGACAATGCCTTTGCTTGCCCGCGCAATCCACAAGCACGTTAATTCGGAAGGATTTCGCTTCAGTCCACGGGACTTTCTTTCGTCTCCTGGTTTGCAATTGTTGACCTCGATTTCAAGTGTAAGTGTGTGCGATGGTGTGTGTGTGTGTGTGTGTGTGTGTTCGCAGATACCATTTAAAAATATGTTATTTGACAGGGTCATGCTGGTTTCTGCTTGGTCACAGATTAATTTATGTTCTGATTAATTTTAATAGGCGATTATATCGTTCTGTTATGATTGTTATTGACATTGTGTTTGATTTTAATTGCCGGTAAAAAGCTTAACTAGGAGGCTTAAGAAGAAACACGGGTTGCTAGATTGTATACCAAACATAGAGGCGATCCTAACCACCCTTACATAGGAAGCTGCCACATACGGAGCCAGACCCTTGGTCCATCTAGTGCAGTATTGTCAACCCAGACTGGCAGCGGCTTCTCCCAGGTTGCAGGCAGGAATCTCTCTCCCAGCCCTGTCTCGTCAGAGATGCTGCCAGGGAGGGAACTGGGAACCTTCTATGCTCTTCCCAGAGTGGCCCCATCCCCTCAGGGGAAGACCTTCCAGTGCTCACAGATGAAGTCTCCCATCCAAATGCAGACCAGGGTGGACCCTGCTTAGCAAAGGGGACAATTCATGCTTGCTGCCCCAAGGACAGCCTCTCCACGCCCTTGGAGAGGCCTTGGCCCATACAGGCTACAGAATGAGGTGGTACAGTCTGGCATGGACTGTACCACTTCAGATTTTGAAATCGGAACACGTCCTTTTGGAACATCGGAGGCACATTGTCCTTCTACAACACAAGAATGTTGTAGGAGAGCTGGTCTTGTGGCAGCCAGCATGACTTGTCCCCATAGCTAAGCAGGGTCTGCCCTGGTCGCATATGAATGGGAGACTTGATGTGTGAGCCCTATAAGACATTCCCCTCAGGGGATGAAGCTGCTCTGGGAAGAGCTGAAGGTTCCCAGTTCCCTCCAAGACAGGGCTGAGAGAGAGACTCCTGCCTGCAACCTTGGAGAAGCCGCTGCCAGTCTGTGAAGACAGTACTGAGCTAGATAGACCAAGGGTCTGACTCAGTATATGGCAGTTTCCTAAGAATGCTGGTGGAGCCTGGAATATAGGAAGCGAGGAAGCGGCCATGTGCTGAGTCTGGCCCTGGGTCCACCTCGCTCAGTCTGGTCAACCCAGGCTGGCAGCGGCTTCTCCCAGGTTGCAGGCAGGAGCCTCTCTCTCGGAGGCGCTGCCAGGGAGGGGACTTGCACCTCCCATTCCTAAGCAAGCCGCGCCGTTCTGTTGCGAGCTCTACTCTCAGCCATCCGGCATCCCAGGCAGGGAGCAAGTGGCCGCTCGCTGGCCTCTCCATGGCGCTGCCCTTCCTTGAGGAAGCGGGGCGGGGGGGGGGGCTGGCTCTCTCCCGGGACAGAGCTGCTTTTGTTTGGGGCTGGAAGCCCAGAGGGGGGCTGGCGGCCGCCCCAGGCCCAGGGAGAGCCCCGGGGAGGGAGATGACGAAGGAAAGGAGGAGGGCCCGAGCTGGGGGCCCGCTCCTTGGAGCGCGACGCCCCCCTCCTCGGGCTGGAGTCTTGACGTGGGCGCGCGCAGCCAAGCAGGAGGAGCTGGGAGGAGGCTGGCGGCGCGCGCGCGCGCGCCTGTGTGTCTGTGTGGGGGGGTCGCCTTCTCCCCCGTCCCCGGCGGCAGCAGCAGCAGCGGGCGAGAGCGAGCGGGCGCGCCTGGCCGCCGAGCTGCTCCCTCCAGCCGAAGGAAGGCGCCTCTCCCGCTCCTGCGCCTCCTCCTCGCGGCGGCCGGCGGGGGCGGACGGGGTGGCGCTGCTGCCGGCCATGGCCACCTGCTGCGGCGGCGGCGGCGCCCGGTCTCCTCGGAGCGGCGCAGCGCTTAGGCGGGCAGCGGCGGCGGCGGCGGGCACCTGGCCAGGGCGCACCTGAGCGAGCCACGCGGAGGAGGGGCGCTGCTGGTGGCCGGGGAGCCCCGCTGGGGAGCCCGGTCGTGGGGCGGGCTCTGGCAGGCAGCCTGCGCTCGGCCCTCGCCGGAGCAGTCCGGAGGAGGAGGAGGAGGAGGCAGCACGACTTGTAGCGGCGGCAGCAGCAGCAGCGGAGCCGCCTGCCTGGGAGGTGAGCCGCGCCGGGCGCCCGCGTCGCCCTCTCCAAGCGCCGGCGGAGCGCGCGGCTTTTGCGCGCCGGAGGAGGTGGGGCGGGGGAGGAGGACACCCGGTGGGCTGCGGGGGGGGGCCCTGCGGGGTGGGGGGGGGGCTCCATTTCGGCAGCAGGGAAAACGGGGCGGGGGGGGGCGCAGAAGGGCAAGCGCGCGTTTCTGGCCGGGCGGCCGCTGGGTGGTTCCCTACGGAGCAGGAGCGGAGCGGTGGGGTGGCCGGTCTCTTGTCTGTGCGGGGGTGGGGGGCGCTTGCTTGCCCCCGCCCCCCCCGCCTCTGGAGCCGCCCTGGGAGGGAGGCGCAGCAGCTGCATCTCCCGCTGGAGTCCCGTGGCACCCCCCCCCACCCAAAATTAATATGAGCTGCATTGGCGGTAGGTTGGCTGTTCCTCTGTTCCTCGGACAGAGCTCGACCTGACGAATGGCCAGCCTGCAGGCAGCGCGCCGGGAAAGAGTGGGGGGCAAAGGGAGATCCGGGAAGCTCTGCGCCTCCTTTGGTGACCCCCCCCGCCACTGGGCGGGAGGGAAGCTGGCCGCGGCTGGGCTAAGGGCGGGTGGGGTGGGGGTCATCGCCCCCCGTAGGTCTACCCTGGAGGTGACCTCAGAAGCCGGGCAAGGGGTCCACGCTGTGGGGCTGGAATGGGGCCAGAGGCACTTACATAAATGGCTGCTTATGGTGGTGTCTATACTGGTCATGATGGACCCTAACAAAGGATGGATTGGTTGGTTGATTGGCGGGTGGGTAGATCGATCGATGGATCCCTCAATGGCCCTCAGTAGCGATCCAGGTGCCGCAGGTGCAACAGCTCTAGCCGCTTGCGAAGGTGACCCGTCTCTAGGTTGCCACCTTCAACCCTCCGGGCGGTTCCAGGCTCCTCTGGCCTCCCGGGGAAGGAGGCGCCTGGCGGATCCCCTGTGTGTGCACGCGGGTGGATTCTGACGGGGATCTGGACCCACGGAGGTCCGCAGGGATGCCGGGTCAGGGATGCCAGCTCCTTTGTGCCGCTGAGGAGTGGTCCCTCCCTCCCTCCCTCCCTCCCTCTCCTTCTTCTGCATTTCTAAGCTGCCCCTCAAGCCCAGGCAGTCATCAGGACCTTGGACAGAGAGGCACAGACCCGAAGCCGGGCGCTGCTGCGTTGTGGTCCTCCAAGTTCTTTCCGGAGGAAAACGATCATGGTCCTCTTCGGACCGTGGTGGGATGCTGCCATCTACTGAGTCAGACCCTTGGGCCACCTAGCTCAGGATTGTCTTCACAGACTGGCAGCGGCTTCTCCCAGGTGGCAGGCAGGAGTCTCTCTCCCAGCCCTATCTCGTTGGAGATGCTGCCAGGGAGGGAACTGGGGACCTTCAGCAAATCCCAGAGCGGCCCCATTATCCCCTAAGAAGGGGAATCTCTTCCAGTGCTCACATTCTAGTATCCCATTTCAGATGCAACCAGGGCAGACCCTGCTTAGCTAAGGGGACAAGTCATGCTTGCGACCACAAGACCAGCTTTCCTCTCCTAAAAAGATCTCAAGTACAGAGCCAGGAAAGATCTTAGGGAATAGAGGGAGCTGCCATCTACTGAGTCAGACCCTTGGGCCATCTTGCTCAGGATCGCCTACCCAGACCGGCAGCAGCCAAAGCTGCCGTACACAGAGTCAGACCCTTGGGCCATCTTGCTCAGGATTTGCCTACGCCAACTGGCAGCTTGTTAGATGTGGGTGCCTTGTTCCAGACATAAACCCACAAGTGGCTCAGCCTGGTGGTCGCAAGCATGAATGGTCCCCTTGGCTAAGCAGGGTCTGCCCTGGTTTGCATTTGGAGTCAGGCTCTTGGCCCATCGAACTCAGTTTTGTCTCCCCAGACCGGCAGCAGCTTCTCCAAGGTTAATCATCATGGTACACTGTGTTTGTTAAGCCACCCTGGAGCAGGTGGTTTTCTGGGCAACTTGCCACACAGGTGGCAGGCAGGAGTCTCACCCACAGCCCTCTCTCAGAGATGCTGCCAGGGAGGGAACCGGGAACCTTCTGGACACAAAGTGGATGCTCCAGGGAATGTATTCAAATGAAGGATGGAAAAGCTCCGGGTCCTTCCAAAGGGCCCTGGGGATGCCCTGAATTTCCAAATGATCAATGGCCCTTTGGAGGGAGGAATATAGGAAGTTGCCCTATACTGAGTCAGACCCTTGGTCTAGCTAGCTCAGTATTGTCGTCACAGACTGGCAGCGGCTTCTCCAAGGTGGCAGGCAGGAGTCTCTCTCCCAGCCCTATCTCGTTGGAGACGCTGCCAGGGAGGGAACTGGGAACCTGCAGCTCTTCCCAGAGCGGCCCCATTATCCCCTGAGGGGGAATCTCTTCCAGTGCTGCTCACACTTCTAGTCTCCCTTTCATATGCAACCAGGGCGGACCCTGCTTAGCTAAGGGGACAAGTCCTGCTTGCGACCACAAGACCAGCTCTCCTCTCCTAAAAAGATCTCAAGTACAGAGCCAGGAAAGATCTTAGGGAATATAGGAAGCTGCCATATACTGAGTCAGTCCCTTGGTCCATCTCGCTCAGTATTGTCAACACAGACTGGCAGCGGCTTCTCCCAGGTTGCAGGCAGGAGTCTCTCTCATTCCTGTCTTGGAGATGCTGCCAGGGAGGGGACTTGGATGCTTTTGGGAATGTCCTAGAATAAATGGCAGGAAATGCCCACTGAAAAGCCCTTCCTAAGGGCCCTGGGGATGCTTGTTACATGGAGACCAGCTCTCCATGTAGCGAGGACCCTTTTCACCATACCGTGCTGTGCAGTGCTGAACTGGGAGGGAGCACAGCATGCTGGGAAGCGTAGTCCTTCTCCACGCTTCCCCCATAGCCCTCTGAAGTTAGGGCTCTTGTCTCACGGATGGGGCCCTCCCAGCCCTGTTAAAAGTGCAGCCTCGTGCAGAGATCGGCACAGACAGAAAGGGCTCTCGCGCGGAGGGTTTTCTGTCAATGGGACCCCCCGCCGCTTGAGAAACAGTGAAGATGAACTGCCTTGGAGAAATTGAAATATGGCTGTGATGGTGCGTTCGTCTGGATTGGGTGCTTGGGGAGCGTCGTTCAGAAGAGCCTCAGAACAGATCCCTGCTGGATCGGGCCCAAGGAAGCCCATCTCGTCCAGCATCCTGTTTCCCACAGTGGCCCACCAGATGTGAGGGCATGCCCTCTCTCCTGCTGCTGTTGCCTCTGAGGCTAGCGGTGGCCTATAGCCCTTAGAATAATAGTCATGGGTAGACCTTTCCCCCCCTGAATTGATCTAAACCCCTCTCAAAGCCCTCTAGGCTGTTGCCTGCTGCCGTGTCTTGTGGCAGAGAATCCCATAGGTTCACGGTGTGTTATGTGAAAAAGGACTTCCTTGTGTCGGTCCTCAGTGACTTGGCAATCAGTTGCATGGGATGACCCCTGGTTCCCGCACACGGCCCCTTGGTGAGCCCGAAGGGCTGAATCCACATCTTCTCAGAGAAGATTCCCGAAGGAGGGAGAAGTGATTGTGTGGAAGCAAGGGGGGCGGAAAAACTGGGTCGGACAGCGTTCCCCCCCCCACCTTGGTCAAATGCTGGGTGTGAAAGGTGTGCAGCCCAGAATTCCTGCTGACCTGGATTCCACACAATCGTAGCCCGAACCCACCCCGTTCATCCCCAACCAGTTTGCCCGAACCAGGCCCGGTTCGATCACAGACCGAATCACCCCGGTTCGGTCTGTAATCGAACCTCTGAACCAGCCCTGCTCTGAGATGAACCGGTTGGGGACGAACCGTCCGTGCAGAGCCCTAGACACCACCAAGACCTGGGAGCATGCACAGCTCCCAAACTGATCTATGAGCCCAACACTGCCTACTAGGACCAGGGAGACCCGAGTTCAAATCCCCCTTCAGCCATGAGACTTGCTGGGTGGCTCTGGGGCAGTCACTTCTCTCTCGGCCTAGCCTACTTCACAGGGTTGTTCTGAAAGAGAAACTCAGGTATGTAGTACACCGCTCTGGGCTCCTTGGAGGAAGAGCGGGATATAAAATGTAATAATAATAATAATAATAATAATAATAATAATAATAATAATAGTAATAATACGTGGTTTAACATCTTTACCAGCCTTCAAAAGAGCCCGTAGGACACTTTTTTTTAAAAAAGCCTGGCTCTTAGTGATCTTTGAATGTTATAAATGGATTTTTAATTGATGTATGAACATTTTTGGTTGGGTTTTGTCTTTAATTGTGCTTATTTGTGTGGAATGCGTAGCTGCTTTGGAGGCAGGCATTTCACAATCCCTTGTCCCCTTAGCTAAGCAGGGTCCACCCTGGTTGCATATGAAAGGGAGACTAGAAGTGTGAGCAGTGGAAGAGATTCCCCCTCAGGAGATGATGGAGCCGCTCTGGGAAGAGCATCGAGGTCCCAAGTTCCCTCCCTGGCAGCCTCTCCAACGAGATAGGGCTGGGAGAGAGACTCCTGCCTGCAACCCCGGAGAAGCCGCTGCCAGCCTGGGTTGGCAATACAGAGCTAGCTGGACCAAGGGTCTGACTCAGTAGAAGGCAGCCTCACATGCTTGCCCCATTAAAAGTCAAGAAGAGGTTGATAGGTGTGGTTAGAAACAGTGCAGAAATACCCCAAAGTCCCAAAATGCATCTTCCAAACATATTTCTGTATTGGCCTTAGAGAGACACAGTGTATGTTCCCCTCCTGGAGATCTCAGCTTTTGGCCTGAATCTTGAAGTGCGGCCACTCAAGAAACTTGCATTAACCGCACAGGGCATGCGCGACAAATACGGACAGTGATTCATCAGGGACAGGTACCAAAACACAAAGACTGTTCCTAGTCAATAGGGGAGCCTTGGAACATCCATGCTGCCCGTTACCAACCTGAGGGATTATTATTTTCACCACAGAAATGTAGGGAAAATAGGAAGCTGCCATTTACTGAGTCAGACCCTTGGTCCTCCTAGCTCAGTGTTGTCTACCCAGGCTGGCAGCGGCTTCTCCCAGGTTGCAGGCAGGAGTCTCTCTCCCAGCCCTGTCTCGTTGGAGATGCTGCCAGGGAGGGAACTGGGAACCTTTAGCTCTTCCCAGAACGGCTCCATGATCCCCTGAGGGGGAATATCTTCCAGTGCTCACATGCAGTCTCCCACCCAAATGCAAACCAAGGCAGGCCCCGCTTAGCAAAGATAGCTAGCAATTCATGCTCACTACCACAAGACCGGCTCTCCTCTCTCTAGGCTGCCTGATCTCTGTTTACAAACAGCAGGTTCTCACGTGTCTGGTGCTTTGCAGGGTACAGGGCTCTGTCCCAAAGAGCATACAATCAAAAACTTGCCCTGAGGAGACAACAGGAGGAGGGAAACGGAGGCGAGGCTGCGTGGGAGGAGAGGGTACATAGGAACATAGGAAACTGCCATCTACTGAGTCAGACCCTTGGTCCACCTAGCTCAGTATTGGCTTCACAGACTGGCAGCGGCTTCTCCAAGGTGGCAGGCGGGAATCTCTCTCAGCCCTCTCTTGGTGATGCTGCCAGGGAGGGAACTGGGAACCTTCTGCATGCAGGCATGCAAATGCTCATCCCAGGGTGGCCCCCTCCCCTGAGGGGAAGACCTTACCTGTGGTCTCCCATCCAAATGCAAACCAGGGTGGACCCTGCTTAGCAAAGGGGACAATCCATGCTTGCTACCACAAGACCAGCTCTCCTCCCAAGGTAGCTAGTCCTTGTGGTACTTCAGGTCAAAGCTGTCCCCTGGAAGATTGTGTGCCAGGCTGATTTCCTTGGATTCTTGTCACGTGCTGCACTTAATTTTATTTTACTGGAGTTTTAATTGCACAGGACATCTGTAAATATCAGCGCTTTGCTCATTCCCCCCCCGGCCGGGTTTTTGTTTGGCTAAATCCGAACACGCGGCAGCGTTACGGCATCTTTTACAAATATCTTACATGGCCGTACATTAATGTCCTGAGAACATTGCTAACTTTCATTCACAAAGCCTTTGCATGTGGTTGATTTGCAACAGTTCTGTGAAGAGTTCTGTGAGTTGGGAGGAAAGAAACCAGGAGGTTGTATCTGGAAGCTCTGAGGAGACCCTTGGATCTCGCGTCAGGCCAGGGGCATGATTCTTGCTTTGGGTGCGAGAGGTCCTGAGAGCTGGTCTTGTGCTAGCAAGCATGGATGGTCCCATTCGCTAAGCAGGGTCTGCCCTGGTTTGCATTTGAATGGGATGCAAGGCTACAACACCTGGGGCTTTTTGGCTGAGAAAAGAAGACGACTGAATGTTTTAAAGAAGGTTGGAAACCCTTTTTGTTGTATCTAAAGAATTACTTCCCTACTATGGACTTGACAGCAGGGTTTGAAATTTAGTATAAATCGCAGGTTGGTTCGATTAATTATGTTTGTAAGGGTTTGAACTTATGTTTTGAATTATTATCGTAGCAAGGGTAAATTTTATAGTTGTTGATTCACGAAGAAATGTGAGCGGGACGTCCACCTTTTATGTGTGTATTTTTAATGAATGATAATATTGCTATTGTTAAAATCAATAAAAATTGAATTTGCAAAAAAAAAAAGAGAGCGAGAAGATGACTGAGGTCTATAATGATAGAGGTCTACATGACAGAGGTCTATAAAGAGGTCTATAACCTCTACATGATAGAGGTCTATAAAATTATGATGTGGAGAAAGTTGACAGATTCCGCCCCCCCACCCTCACATAACACTAGAACCAGGGGTCATCCCATGAAAGTGATTGCCAAGACATTTAGGACGGACAGATTTTCACACAACACATAAGCAACCTGTGGAATTCTCTGCCACAAGATGGGGTGACTGCCGACAGCCTGGATGGCTCTAGATAAATTCATGGAGGACAGGTCCATCAGTGGCTACTAGTTGGAGGGCTATAGGCCATCTCCAGCCTCAGAGGCAGGATGCCTCTCAATACTAGTTGCAGGGGAGAGGGCAGGCACCGACCTCTTGCCTGTGGACTTCCCAGAGGCCTCTGGTGGGTCACTGTGTGAAGCAGGATGCTGGTCTGGATGGGCCTTATTATGTTCTTGAATGTGAGCACTGGAAGATATTCCCCTCAGGGGATGGAGCCGCTCTGGGAAGAGCAGAAGGTTCCCAGTTCCCTCCCTGGCAGCATCTCCAAGACAGGGCTGAGAACTGCAACCTGGGAGAAGCCGCTGCCAGTCTGTGTAGACAATACGGAGCTCGATGGGCCAGTGGTCTGACTCAGTCGATGGCAGCTTCCCAAGAAAATGTTGCATCAAGCAATGTACTGCACTTCTTACGAGCAGTGACAGATGTCCCCTTTGCAAAAGGCAAACAAATCCTTCCTCTATAGGTCTTGCTTGTTTCTCTGGGTTAGGGCCTTCGCTCCTGTTTATAGGGGACAGAAGCGAAGTTGTTCTTTTTGATCCCGGATGAGCTCTGTTGTGACTCTTTACAGCAGGTATTATACGGTGAGTCTTAAAATGTTAATACATGTGTGGGCAGAAATTTGGGGAGATGGCTGTAGACCTTTGCAAAGGATTTTATTCACGTTGGAGCAGATGGGGTACCAAAATCTAACTCGGCATCATCTGTGTGTGTGTGTTTGTTTGTTTGTGTGTGTATGTGTGTATATATATATATACAGGTGAAACTTGGAAAATTAGAATATCGTGCAAAAGTCCATTAATTTCAGTAATGCAAATTAAAAGGTGAAACTGATCTATGAGACAGATGCATTACATGCAAAGCGAGATCAGTCCAGCCTTAATTTGTCATAATTGTGATGATCGTGGCGTACAGCTCAGGAAAACCCCAAATCCACCATCCCAGAAAATGAGAATATTACGTGGAACCAAGAAGACAAGGATTGAAGAATAGAACAATATCGGACCTCCGAAAAGTATACAGTGTACTGTGCTTGATTGGCCAGCAAACCCGCCTGACCTGACCCCATAGAGAATCTATGGGGCATTGCCGAGAGAAGGATGAGAGACATGAGACCAAACCATGCAGAAGAGCTGAAGGCCGCTAAGGAAGCATCCTGGTCTTCCATAACACCTCCTCAGTGCCACAGGCTGAGAGCATCCATGCCACGCCGCATGGAGGCAGTCATTGCTGCCAAAGGGGCCCCAACCAAGGACTGAATACATATGCATGCTTCTACTTTTCGGAGGTCCGATATTGTTCTATTCTACAATCCTTGTCTTCTTGGTTCCATGTAATATTCTAATTTTCTGGGATTGTGGATTTGGGGTTCTCATGAGCTGTACGCCACGATCATCACGATGATAACCAATGAAGGCTGGACTTCTCTCGCTTTGCATGTAATGCGTCTGCCTCATATATCAGGTTCACCTTTTAATTTGCATGACTGAAATTAATGGACTTTTGCACAATATTCTAATTTTCCAAGTTTCACTTGTATATATAATTTTATTTGCAGTATTCACATGATAACATAGAACAGTATCACATAACACAGTACATTTAACAGTCATATTTTCCAAATATCGCAAGAAAATCCAAAAACAGACCCAGTACTGTTAATTTTAATATAATGCTCTTGTGTTTCTTCTGCAAAAGATTGCTACAGCAATTATGCAGAGCCTATAGTGTGTGGCCGGACGTCTCCTTATCCAAAGAGCAGAAAGTTGGAAAGATCTGGGGAATATGAATACGACAAATATGTATATAAATGAATGAATAATAGTTGAGGGTCCAGGTTCTTCTATAATAGGGAAACCCAGATATCATTGACTAATGATTCCAAATCAGATCACAATCTAGAGTATCAGAGAAATGTGTATAGTATTTCTTGTGCGGGTGGGTGGGATTTAATGCAGATTTTACACCAACGAGGGAGGAACTTGCAGGGATACATTTTCCAAACTCAACACTTCCCAGAAAGCCCCTCTCTTTGATGGATACGACGACAAAAAGCCAATACCTCCCTATTGAAATTCAGAAAATATTCTTATTAATCCCTGTGCCTAGTTTGGTTCTGCAGAACTCTGAAAAGTGAAGCATTTGGGGCTGTGTCCCCCTTGCGGTCAGGTTAGCACATTTTAAAAAAATAGATGACTTATTGAAGTTTTTGCAGAAGGCTTTCATAAAATATTTCACGGCGGTTTAAAATATTTTAATATTTATCGTTTTACTAGTAAAGCAATAATACCATCCCGCAGGAATATGAACACCAAGATAAAACTGTAAAAGATAGCTCACAAAACCACAAGAACAGTAAAAAGTAGTGGTTAAAGTGCTGGACTCGGACCGGGGAGACCCGAGTTCGAATCCCCATTCAGCCATGAAACTCGCTGGGTGACTCTGGGCCAGTCACTTCTCTCTCAGCCTAGCCTACTTCACAGGGTTGTTGTGAAAGAGAAACTCAAGTATGTAGTACACCGCTCTGGGCTCCTTGGAGGAAGAGCGGGATATAAATGTAATAATAATAATAATAATAATAAAAATAATAATAATAAAAATAAAAACAGCTCCTACCCAGACTGGCAGCAGCTTCTCCAAGATTACAGGCAGGAATCTCTTGACCGTGCTCACACAGGTAGTCTCCTCACTCCAAGCGCAAACCAGGGCGGACCCTGCTTAGCAAAGGGGACAGTTTCAGAAATGAGAGCCAGGGTCTGCCCTGGTTGCATTTGAAAGGGAGACTAGAAGTGTGAGCACTGGAAGAGATTCCCCCTCAGGGGATGGAGCCGATCTGGGAAGCGCTGAAGGTTCCCAGTTCCCTCCCTGGCAGCATCTCCAATGAGATAGGGCTGGGAGAGAGACTCCTGCCTGCAACCTGGGAGAAGCCGCTGCCAGTCTGTGAAGACAATACTGAGCTAGGCGGACCAAAGGTCTGACTCAGTAGATGGCAGCTTCCTATATTCCCTAAGATCTTTCCTGGCTCTGTACTTGAGATCTTTTTAGGAGAGGAAAGCAGGTCTGGTGGTCGCAAGCATGACTTGTCCCTTTAGCTAAGCAGGGTCCGCCCTGGTTGCATCTGAAAGGGAGACTAGAAGTGTGAGCACTGGAAGAGATTCCCCCTCAGGGGATAATGGGGCCACTCTGGGAAGAGCTGAAGGTCCCCAGTTCCCTCCCTGGCAGCATCTCCAAGAAAGACTCCTGCCTGCAACCTTGGAGAAGCCGCTGCCAGCCTGTGTAGACAATCCTGTCCTAGATGGACCAGGGGTCGGGCTCCGTAGAAGGCAGCTTCCGATGTTCCTTTTGAGAAGATGCTGTTGTGGATTTGCAAATCCAGCGCGAGACTATTTCTTTGGGTCACACCCAGGAGTGGGAGGGCGGCTTATGAGACGGGCTGTTTCTTGGGGGCTGAGGTGCAGCGAGCGAAAAAGGCTGCCTTTTGGGGTGCAGAAGGTGCAGGCCCTGTGTGGGTGGGGGGCAGGGGGCAGGATCACCATCTTCCACTCTCACACCACGGTGCAGTAATTCATCAGACCGCTTCTTGCAAACTGGGAGAGAAGGAATAATGGGCAGTGCTGTATGTGTGTCTATTAACCTATGGAACCCTCTGCCACGGGATGTGGTGGTGGCCACCAGCTTGGATGGCTTTAAAAGGGGCTCAGACAGATCCACGGAGGACAGGTCTAACCATGGCTAATAGTCCTGATGAATATAGGCCACCTCCAGGCTCAGAGGCAAAATGTTTCCAAATACCAGTTGCAGGAGGAGAAAGTGCCTGCCTTCATTTCTTGCCAGTGGGTGAGGCCTCCATCTTTCGGGTCCACCCCTGCTCAGCGCACGGATCCGCCCCAGCAAGGGATCAGACAGCTGCCCAACCTCTAAAAACCTCTCCGGTGAAAGAGAGGACACGACTTCATGAGGCAGAGAGTTCCACTGTCTAGCAGCTCTTACAGTTCAGAAATTCCTCCTAGCCTACGTCGGCTCCCTGGGCCTTCCGACCCATCGGGGATAGCCCTGCCTTCCAGGGCGACGGAGAGCCCACCCGCTCCTTCTTTGGTGTGACAGACCTTCGGATATGACCAATATTTAAAGACAAATATTTATATACTGCTTTTCAACCAAAGTTCCCAAAGCAGTTTACATAGATCGATAGATTAGATTAGATTAGATTAGATTAGATTATTAGATTAGATTAGATTAGATTAGATTAAAAAAATAAGATGGCTCCCTGTCCCCAAAGAGCTCACAATCTAAAAAAGAAAGAAAGGAAGAAACATAAGGTGGACCCCAGCAACAGCCACTGGAGGGATGCTGAGTTGGGGACGGATAGGGCCAGTTGCTCTCCCCCTGCTAAATACAAGAGAATCGCCATATTTGAAAACAGCTCTCTCATCTCCTCTTAGGGTCTCCGCTTCTCCAGGTGAAACATCACCAGCTCCTTTCGCCCTCTTGGTTCTCCTCCTCCAAAGCCTTTCCACTCTTTTATTCCACTCCTGTCTTGTTTTGCAAAATTGTTAGCCTGGATATTGCCGGTGTGTGTGTGTGTGTGTGTGTGTGTGTTGAGGATACTGGCAGGGGAGGCACCTGTACAAAAGCAGGGTGCTAATTCGGTGTCTGCTGCGTTGACCAGGACCAAATCTAGGTGTAGGGCTGACTCTTCGCTTCATATATTGTCAACCGCCCAGGGACTTTTTCGTATGGGGCAGTGTACAAATATACTAACTAACTAACTAACTAACTAAGAGGGGATCTGACTGATTCATAGCGGAGGAGAGTCTATCACGGGCTATTTGCCGGGGTCGCTAAATGGAGCCTCCGCATCCAGCAGCAGTCTACCTTCTGCGTGCAAATACCAGTTGACGGGGAGCGAGGCTGATTGCCTTCATGCCCTGCCTGGGTGTTTCCTGAAGGCACTACAAAACCCTAACCGGCTCAGCTGCCATTTATTGTGGCCGAGGATGCTGGGTGTTGGAGTTCCGGAGGACCACAAGCTGGGGGAGCCCTGGTCTATGCCGAGTGGCAGCAGCCCTCCAGGGTTTTAGGTCACAGAGGCTTCCCCGACCCTACCTGGAGATGCCAGGGAGTGAACCTGGGACCTTCTGCACCCAAGCGGAGGCTCTTCCACTGAGCGATCTCCAGGTGGTCTCCCATCCGAATGCAAACCAAGGCCGACCCTGCTTAGCAAAGGGGGCAATCCATGCTGGTCGCCACCACAAGACCCGTTGGTGCTGCAAGGCTCTTCTCTTTATGTTAAGTAGCAAGACTTTGTCCCATGATCATTTCTCTGGCGTTTCTGCTGAGGCGGCTTCTCTGTGACAATATACTTCTCTTAGAGACAGAGAGAAACGTTCCGTGCTTTGCAGTCCCTGTTCCAGCCATTAACTTCTACAAAGTGAAAACGAACTTGCTCTTAATTAGCAGCCTGAATGGGGAGTCTCCTGCTTCGGGACGCCGTCCTGTGTCCACCTTCTGAGGCTCAATTTCTTCTCTTTCCCTCCTTTCATCGTCTGGTTTTTCCCCAAATTCATTTTTTATTAATTTTAACAGTAGTAATATTGTCATTCATTGCAAATACACACACAAAAAGGTGGACTTCCCTCCCGCACAAATCTCTTCGTGAATCATCAACTGTAAAATTTACCCTTGCTATAATAATAATTCAAAAGATAAATTCAAACCCTGACAAACACAGCTAATCTACCCAACCGGCAGTTTTTTTTAACTAAATTTCAAACCCTGCTGTCAAGTCCATAGTAGGAAAGTAATTCTTTCGATACAACAAGAATGATTTTCCAGTCTTCTTTAAAACATTCCAAGTTTGGGTCTCTTATTAGCGCTGTAAGTTTTGCCATCTCCGCAGGTTTTTAAACTCGAACGGAAAATGCAGTCTGTAGTCGCTGGCGTGGAAATCATATCTCAGCATTTTGGGGTTTTCTTCGGCTGTCCTTTGCAAGTATGGGAGGAGAGCTGGCCTTGTGGGAGCCGGCATGAATGGTCCCCTTTGCTAAGCAGGGTCCACCCTGGTTTGCATTTGGATGGGAGGCTGCACGTGTGAACACTGTAAGCTAGTCCCATGAGGGCGTCCCCTTAGGGCTGCTCTGGGGAGAGCACCTGCCTGCTTCCCTGCAGAAGCTTCCAAATTCTCTCCTAAAGATAGGGCTGAGATGGACTCGTGCCTGCAGTCTCTGAGAAGCCGCTGCCAGTCTGTGAAGACAATACTGAGCTAGATGGACCGAGGGACTGACTCAGTATATGGCAGCTTCCTATATTCCCTAAGATCTTTCCTGGCTCTGTACTTGAGATCTTTTTAGGAGAGGAAAGCTGGTCTTGTGGTCGCAAGCATGACTTGTCCCCTTAGTTAAGCAGGGTCTGCCGTGGTTTGCATATGAAAGGGGGACTAGAAGTGTGAGCACTGGAAGAGATTCCCCCTCAGGGGATGCAGCCGCTCTGGGAAGAGCTGAAGGTTCCCAGTTCCCTCCCTGGCAGCATCTCCAACAAGATAGGGCTGAAGAGAGACTCCTGCCTGCAACCTGGGAGAAGCCGCTGCCAGTCTGTGAAGACAATACTGAGCTAGGTGGACCAAGGGACAGACTCAGTATATGGCAGCTGCCTATGTTCCTAAGTCAGCCAAAAGGAGAGGAAAGAAACCTCTCCCAATCTCCCGTTTTTGGTTTCTGCAGGCACGATCCCTGCACACAGCTCTAACCGAAACATTCACGCATTTAAAGACAATGGAAGAAGAGAGTTGTCCATTTCTCGGGCCGAATCTCTAGGTGGGGGTCTTTGGGCATGTCTGCTTTTTAAAATATATAGCATTTCCAAATATTTTCTCTCCCGTGTTCTGCGTTGCTGAATAATTCCACTAGTTTCCCAGTAATCTGGGCTATGCATTATAGAGGATCAGGCACGTTGGGAGGGTTTAAAGGAAGAGCAACACTGTTGCCTGGAGAAATGGTTTTGGCTTGTTGGAGAAATGATTTTAGTTACTACCTTCTGATGAAAATGGCAGCATTCCTGAGAATCTGATTGTCGTTTTGTCCTGGGAGCTGGGAACTGGAAAATATGGAACGTTATGTAATGAGATTATCAATATATATATAAAAGAGCCTCCTCTTAAAAAAAAAAAGTCTTACATGATTGCTTTTCATTAAAGGCCGCCTGCTCTGCTCTCGATAAAAAGATTAAAGGGTTTAAATGCTCCTTAAAGATGCGTGCTGGGTCATAAATCGTCTTGTGCGTGCTATGGACCCGTGGGTTGGATAGACCCCTCACAGCACCACAAAGGATTCTGTCTAGGGCAGGGAATCTCCCATGAGCACGTAGTTGTGCATTAAGTAATGTGCATTAAAATCCCATTGTGCTCGAGGTTCTGTCTATGGACAGGAAAATACAGCCTGGATCTAGATTTTTGGATCTGTGTTTTTGGATCTATGTTTTTATATCTGTTTTTGGATCTATGTTTGTGATCTATGTTTTGGGATCATGTGTTTGGATCTATGTTTTTATATCTTCCTACTGTTTACTTACGCAGGGAGAGAGCAGAAGGTTCAAAGTTCCCTTCCTGGCAGCATCTGATAAGGCTGAGAGAGATTCCTGCCTGCAACCTTGGAGAAGCCGCTGCCAGTCTGTGAAGCCAATACTGAGCAAGGTGGACCAAGGGTCTGACTCAGTATATGGCAGCTTCCTATATTCCCTAAGATCTTTCCTGGCTCTTTACTTGAGATCTTTTTAGGAGAGGAAAGCTGGTCTTGTGGTCGCAAGCATGACGCCCCCTTCGCTAAGCAGGGTCTGCCCTGGTTACATATGAAAGGGAGACTAGAAGTGTCAGCACTGGAAGAGATTCCCCCTCAGGGGATGGAGCCGCTCTGGGAAGAGCAGAAGGTTCCCAGTTCCCTCCCTGGCGGGATCTCCAACGAGATCAGGCTGGGAGAGAGATTCCTGCCTGCAACCTTGGAGAAGCCGCTACCAGTCTGTGAAGACAATCCTGAGCTAGACGGACCAAGGGTCTGACTCAGTAAATGGCAGCTTCCTATGCTCCTAATCTCCCATTTGTACATAGCTGGTTGTGTGGATTAAAATCCCATTGTGCTTGGGATCATGTCTACGGACATGGAGATATGGCCTGTTGTGTTTGGAGCTCTGCTTTTATGTTGTCTCACCATTTTCTTATACAATGACGAGAGCTGGTCTTGCGGCGGCAAGCATGAATTGTCTCCCTTGCTAAGCAGAGTCCACCCTGGTTTGCATTTGGATGGGAGGCTGCCTTAGCTCCTCAGTTCAGCTGATGAGATCAGGAAGATTAAAAGGACAAAACAAGAACAGATGGCAAATTCAGTAAATGGCTAATTGCCCTCAGCCACTTTAGGAAGGGTGGTATATAAATCAAATCAAGAAATACAGTAAAAGCTGGGAGTCCACTTATAAGAGCAATGTGATGCTTTTACTATGAGTGGAGCCATTCTCTCGTTCAGACACCCCCCCACCCGGTTTGAGCTTCTGAGGGCCTTTGAGAGCAATGAGACTGAACTGCTTGGAATGATAGCATAGGGGCAGAAAAAGCTGCACAGTTGGTCCATCTCGCTCAGTATTGTCTACACAGCCTGGCAGCCGCTTCTCCAAGGTTTCTTTGCAAAGATGACAATTCATGGTTGCCACCACAAGTCCAGCCAGAGGCGTATCTAAGGAAAATAGCGCCTAGGGCAAGCCTTGAAATTGCACCCCCTGTCCAAACATCTGACACCCATCTTTCAGATAACTTTACCATAATATCAGCAGAAAAATACAAGTCTGAAGGTCACATACAAGTCACATATCTGAATATGTGTACAGTGACTTATATTATATTATTATTTTTTTTAAAAAAATTACCTGTAGCCCCTTCGGGGGGGCTTCCTAAAGGCTGGGGGGTCTGCAAAGGTTCCCCCTCCCCCCCTGCTGGCCTCTAGGGCCTCACAGGGACCATTTAAGCATGTGCAGTGGCCATTTTTAAAAAAGAAAATCAAAAAATTGCAGCTGAAAACAAAATGGCCACCACGAATGCTCAAATGGCCTCTGTGAGGCCTGGTATGGCCTAGGGCCTCATAGAGGCCATTTTAGCATGCGTGGTGGCCATTTTGTTTTTGGCAGCCTTTTAAAAAAAATAATAATTTTCAGAAATGGCGCCCCCCTTCAAGTGGCGCCCGGGGCATGTGCCCTGCCTGCCCCACCCTAGATACGCCCCTGAGTCCAGCTCTCCTTCAAAGCACTCGCTGTTGCCACACACACACTGACCAAGGCACCCCTCTGCTGCATTGATTTTCGGGGCAGGGACCATGCCTTTATAAACTGAAGTGCGATTCGACGTTCTCGAGTGAGCACCCTATTGTTGCTATCATAGACAGACGTTACAAAGTCTCATGAGTGCATGGGGAGTAGAGAGGTCAGATGTGCAAATCGATTCGCCCACAAATCTATTCGGGACAAATAAAGGGGGCAATTCGATGCTTCTGCCATGAATCGAATCGCCCTGAAAGCAAAGGGCCAGATTCGCCGAAGAATAGAATCACCCCCGTTTCGACCTGCATCGATTCTGGTGATTTGAGGCCTATTTTGCTGGGGAAATGGGCCTCGAAATGGTGCTTCTTTTCGGGGAGACGTGGCCTACCAGTTGGGATCAGTGGGTAGACGTGTCCTCTGAGGTGGGCTGGGGCACCAAGTCCACAGCAAAGGGTTGGTCTGCCCACTGATCCCAATTGGTAGACCAACTTCCCTGGGAAAGAAACGCCATTCTGAGGTCCGTCTCCCCAGCAAAACGGGCCTCAAAATGGTGCCCGATTTGCCCGACTCAATTTGGGCTGAATCAAGGTGTGGCTTGAATCAACGAATCAGTCGGCGGGGGCGGGTCAGCTATTTAATTCGACCTCAAATCAGATCGCAGCTATTGATTCGTGCACCCTCCTAATGAAGAGCAAAAAAATAGCAGAGTAAAATAACTGCATCCCATATCTTAGCACAGCTTAAAGAGCATTTAAGACATGAATCAGATTAGAGCGAATGCTGCTTGTTGAATGTTTTCATTGGGCAGAATCCAACTCTACTCTTAAGTGGGCTCCAGCCTGGCAAAAATTGCTCATCAGCCTTGCTTATTAGGCCTGTGCAAATATTCACTTTCCAGTGCCCAGAGCCAAATAAACTGGACAGGCCTACCGGGAATGCACAGAGGTGTCCGTTCCCACTGTCCACCTATGCGGGGTCCCTTGAAGAATCCCAATGAGCTCTACCGAGCATCAGTGAAGGCATGCAGGGAAGTGGAGTCCTTTCCCAGTGCTTTTTTCATTGAGCTCAGTGGGGAAAGTGCTGGGAAAGGACTACACATCCCAGTACTCAAAGACGTTCTGAGAAAGGACTGCCTGTCCCAGTACTCAAAGAAGTGCTAGAAAAGGTCTACTCATCCCAGTACTCAAAAAAGTGCTAGGAATGGACTACACATCCCAGTACTCAAAAGGTCCTGGGAAAGGAATACACGCCCAGTATTCAAAAAAGTGCTGGGAAAAGACTACACGTCCCAGGACTCAAAAGGTCCTTGTAAAGGTCTACTCATCCCAGTACTCAAAAAAGTGCTAGGAATGGACTACACATCCCAGTACTCAAAAGGTCCCGGGAAAGGAATACACGCCCAGTATTCAAAAAAGTGCTGGGAAAAGACTACACGTCCCAGGACTCAAAGGTCCTTGTAAAGGTCTACTCATCCCAGTACTCAAAAAGGTTCTGGGAAAGGACTACATGTCCCAGTACTCAAAGATGTCCTGGGAAAGGACTACAAATCCCCGTCCACCGGGTGTCGGATTGCAACAGGGGCTCTCTTCCCTTTAAGGTGACCTTGGGACCAGTAACCAGTTGGTTTGGGGCTCAGTTCCCATGCAGGGGTGTGCACTGGGAAAGCATGCCTCCGTGATGTACCTGAGGCTTCGGACGAAGTTGCGCGCAAGCCTACTTGTTACTCCTACCCAACTGTTTATGATGTTAGCTTGGGCATAAACATACTGTTCCAAAGTTTATACCTCCCCACCTACTGAGTGAGAGGTATTTTCAGAAGAAACCGTTCCACACATGAAAAGAGGGCAGCAGTCATTTGGGGGCATCTCCCCTTTCCTTTTTAGCCACCTAATGCCTCCCAAAAATATGTCCCCGAGGGTCCCGCAACCCTCAGGGATGTGTTTTGGAGAGGTAACAGGAAGTGGGAGATAACTGAAAATGACTCCTGTTTACACAAGGAAGCATTTCCAATGGGCAGGTTATTGTAAACTGCCCGGAAATGGAAGTTTGGGGCACTCTACAAATTTGATCAACAAACAAAAGAAACTTAAGCAATTTGTCTGGACCTGTTTCCAGAGGTCTGTACTGGTAGCTTCTAAGTTCCCGCCCTGGCAGCATCTCCAAGAGAGGGCTGAGAGAAACCTTGGAGAAGCTGCTGCCAGTCTGGGTAGACATTCCTGAGCTAGATGGACCCAGGGTCTGACTCAGTATATGGCAGCTGCCTATGTCCCTAGGTCCCTTAGGAGAGGAGAGCTGGTCTTGTGGTAGCAAGCATGACTTGTCCCCTTAGCTAAGCAGGGTCTGCCCTGGTTGCATATGAATGGGAGACCTGATGTGTGAGCACTGCAAGAGATTCCCCTTAAGGGATATTGGGGCCGCTCTGGGGAGAGTAGAAGGTTCCCAGTTCCCTCCCTGGCAGCATCTCCAAGAGAGGGCTGAGAGTGACTCCTGCCTGCAACCTTGGAGAAGCCGCTGCCAGTCTGTGAAGACAATTCTGAGCTAGATGGACCAAGGGTCTGACTCAGTATATGGCAGTTTCCTATGTCCCTAGGTCACCTTCCGGAGAAAAAGGATGCTCGATCCCTGAGTCCCAGTCTGGGAAATGCGACTTTGTTTTTGCAGCCTGCAAACTGGGTCACAAAACCCGAAGGCAGGGATTAGGGGCTCACCCTCGCTCTAACCACTCACACCAACAGCTGTCTTGACTCCCCCCCCCCCGCCCGCATTCCCGTGGAGCGCAATATCATAGACCTGACCCCACCAGGCTTCCTTCTCGCCATCTGCAGAAATTCAAAAGGCGGGGCGTCATATTCTCCAGGCTACGGATGTTGATCAGCGGGCTGTCTTTTTGGAAAGGGACCCCTGGGCACTTTCTAAATTGCCAGCCTTTTTTTTTTTTTTCTGGTGGGGAAGCAAAATGCTGCCACCCACCTGCCCACGTCGTCTGACATTCTGTTTTGAACATCCCCATTGACTCCCCCTCTGTCAACCAACGCCACGCAGCCTGGCGTTTTCTCAGATATGACTCCTATTTCCCTGTTTTCTTTAGGAACATAGGAAGCTGCCTCCTACTGAGTCAGACCTTTTTGTCCCTCTAGCTTAGTATTGTCTACCCAGGCTGGCAGCGGCTTCTCCAAAGTTGCAGGCAGGAGTCTCTCTCTCAGCCCCATCTTGGAGATGCTGCCAGGGAGGGAACTTGGGACCTTCTGCAGGCAAGCGGGCATTTGCTCTTCCCACCCGCTAAGAGGAACGTCTTCCAGTCCTCACACAGGTCGTCTCCCATCCAAATGCAAACCAGGGCGGACCCTGCTTAGCAAAGGGGGGGCCATCCACGCTTGCGCAAGACCAGCCCTCTGCTTTCTTTCTGCTCCAATAAAATGTCCCTTTCTTGAATGACCCTGAGAATGACCGCGAGTGCCCACCTTCCGCGGTCCCCGCTGGCAGGGAATCCAATGGCGTTGGAGTTTTACCGCAACTTCTCCGGCTGCCAGCAGGGTTGGAAGCTAGCCCCGATGCGGCAGCCATGTCATCTTTTTGGCAAGGTGTCTGACAAGGGCGTTGGCGTGACCTTGAGGGCTGGCATCTGCCGATGGCTTCTTCTTGGGAAAGGACAGAAGACTTTGGATTGTTGAGGGACACTCTGTGCGCGTGCAGAGAAGACCCTAACCCTAACCCTAACCTAAGGTCTTCTCTGCACGCCTAACCTAACCCTAATCGCAGAGCAGATCTCCCCCTCCAAAGGGCAGCCCGGAATTCCGACCTCCGCAGCAGAAGCTCACTAAAGGTTCCCCTCGACAAGATGGCAGAAGCTCAGATGTTTGATTTCAAGCACACTTCCGGGAGATGAGCCCAGGTACAGAGGAACATCAGAAGCTGCCTCCTACTGAGTCAGACCCTTGGTCCGTCAGGATTGCCTACCCAGACTGGCAGCAGCTTCTCCCAGGTTGCAGGCAGGAGTCTCTCTCAGCCCTATTTGGGAGATGCTGCCAGGGAGGGAACTCGGAGCTTTCTGCTCTTCCCATCCCCTAAGGGGAATCTCTGACAGTGCTCACCCACAGTTTCCCATCCGAATGCAAACCGGAGCAGACTCTGCTTAGCAAAGGGGACCATCCACGCTTGCGGCCACCCGGCCAGCTCTTGAGCCACAATATTTGGATGCTGCTTTTCATGTTGTGTGGTTCCCCCCACTCCTCTTGCAACCAGCCGGGGTGGTCAGAATGCGAGATTCAGCAAACCCTTTTTTTAAATGCAAGTGGAAAAGATAAGATAATGCAAAGTGTTCTATGTATTTAATTGAACAAGAACCCCAATCTGAAGGGATGCAAATACCCTGTGGTGTCAGCCGAAACGGAAGCTTCAGAGATGCTGATGCCTGTGCTGTCTTAGGACCGGACTCCTGCTGACTACAGAGCCCTGTGGTTGTCTTTGGAGGGATACAGGAGGGGTTTGCCATTGCCTCCTCCCACACAGTATGGGATTGAGGCCTTTCAGCACCTTCCTAGCTCGCTGCTGCCCGAGTTTCCCATAGTCTGGGAATCATACCAGCGGGGATTCGAACTGGCAACCTCTGGCTCGCGAGGCAAGTCATTTCCCCGCTGTGCCATTGGGTGGACATATATGCACACACACAGGCAGAGAGAGAGAGAGAGAGAGAGAGATGGGTGTTTACTAAAAAAATCTGTGCTGGTTTTCAGCCAACAGTGCTCTCAACTAAACAGCTTACGGAGGGTGAAAAACCCAATGAAGATCCAAAAGGACAGCACATCAAGTGGAATAAACTGTGAGAAGAACTGGAAAATGAGCTCCCCAGTATCACAGACCCAGTCCGCTCGAGGGGGGAGAGATCAGAAGCCCGACGAAAAATGCTCATTCTGTGCTCACACACAGTTTCCCATCCAAATGCAAACCAGAGCAGACTCTGCTTAGCAAAGGGGACCATCCATGCTTGCGACCACCTTTGGGAGATTCAAAGGGGAAGGGGCCAGGAACGAGGTCCTGCTTTAGACCTGAAAGTCTAGTTGGCACTTTGGGGGTTATTTCCGGTGGGAGGAGAGCTGCGAAGCAGCGTTCCCCTTGGTTTGCACTTGGAGGGGGGACTACATGTGAATTCTTTAAGATACCCCCTTAGGGGATGGGGCCGTAGCTCAGGAGAAGAGCATCTTTCTTTCTTTCTTTCTTTCTTTCTTTCTTTCTTTCTTTCTTTCTTTCTCTTCCTTCCTTCTTTCTTTCTCTCTCTCTCTCTCTCTCTCTTTTTCTTTTTCTTTCTTTTTCTTTCTTTCTTTCTCTCTCTCTTTCTTTTTCTTTTTCTTTCTTTCTCTCTCTCTTTCTTTTTCTCTCTCTCTCTTTTTCTTTCTTTCTTTTTCTCTTTCTATCTCTCTCTCTCTCTTTCTTTTTATTTCTTTCCTTTTCTTTTTCTTTCTTTTTCTCTTTCTCTCTCTCTCTTTCTTTTTATTTCTTTCCTTTTCTTTCTCTTTCTTTTTCTTTCTCTCTCTTTTTCTCTTTCTTTCTCTCTCTCTCTTTCTCTTTCTTTCTTTCCTGCCTTTATTTATTTATTTATTTATGCATTCATATGTAAACTGCTTTGGGGACTTTGTTGAAAAGCAGTATATAAATATTCATCGTCTCGTGCTGTATTGTATCGCATCGTATCATAGGTCCCAAGTTCAGTCCCTGGCAGCATCTCCAGGTAGGGCTGGGAAAGAGCTTGCCTGAAACCTTGGAGGAGCTGCTGCCAGTCTGTGCAGACAATACTGAGCTAGATGGACCAAGGGTCTGACTCGGCATAAGGCAGCTTCCTGCATGATCCCTCCGTTCCAGTCTGATATCCTTGTGAAACTGAGCTGTTAGAGATCCCTTGAAGCTCCTCGGCTTCAGCCTTCCTGCAGATGTTGGCCTACAACTCCCATGATTGCTGACGATTGGCCACTATGGCTGGGGATGATGGGAGTTGTAGTCCACAAACTGGAGAGCCGAAGATGCAAATGAACCGCACAGGCTTTTTCCCAATGCCAGGGATTTTCACGAAGCCCATGCATTTGTTTCATTCCCTGGGATATATCCAGGCCCCTTTTCATGTAATCCAAGTTTGACACCCCCCACCACTGTGCTCGATGGAGTGAGGTGTGGGCATTTAGCAGGAGGAGCAGGGCCTTTTCTGGGGTGGCTCCAGCATTGTGGAATCGCCCTTGGGGTGCCTGGTGGTGACAATTAGATGAGGCATTTCGTTGGTCCTGGTCACGATGTACTTCCAGGTAGCCGTTGGCTGAATGGCTTTTATACTTTTCCTGCATTTTGTTTGTTTGTTTTGAGGGAGCATGAATTGTCCCCTTTGCTAAGCAGGGTCCACCTTGGTATGCATTTGGATGGGAGACTTCATCTGAGCACTGTAAGATATTACCTTTAGGGAGTGATTCCCCTCACTCCTCCCTGGCAGCAGCCTCTCCAGGTAGGGCTGGGAAAGAGTCTTGCCTGGAACCCTGGAGTGCTGCTGCCAGTCAGTGCTGACAATCCAGAGCTAGCTAGACCAATGGTCTGACTCAGTATATGGCAGCTTCCGATGTGCCTTTTTAAAATAAAAACGGATGAAGCTCCTAGACCTTTGAATACCCATGAATGTAAGAAAAGCGTTGCAGGATGAGGCCAAAGATCCATCTAGCCCAGATGCCACCGGGAAGCCCACAAGCAGGAGATGAATGTCTGAACCCACCTGAACTCTGTAAATGGCAGCTCATACACTGGCTGAGGACCGAGTTTTCAAGGGGCGACATTTGTGTGGATGCCTGCTAGAGACAGGATACATCCCATGCCCCGTCTGGCATTCAACTTCTAGAAGCGCTGGTCTTGTGGCAGCAAGCATGGTGTGTCCCCTTTGCTAAGCAGGGTCCACCCTGGAACATAGGAAGCCACCATATACTGAGTCAGACCCTCTAGCTCAGGATTGTCTTCACAGACTGGCAGCGGCTTCTCCAAGGTTGCAGGCAGGAGTCTCTCTCCCAGCCCTATCTCGTTGGAGATGCTGCCAGGGAGGGAACTGGGAACCTTCAGCTCTTCCCAGAGCGGCTCCATCCCTTAAGGGGGAATCTCTTCCAGTGCTGCTCACACTTCTAGTCTCCCTTTCAGATGCAACCAGGACGGATCCTGCTTAGCTAAGGGGACAAGGCATGCTGGCTACCACAAGACCAGCTCTCCTCTCCTAAAAAGATCTCAAGTACAGAGCCAGGAAAGATATTAGGAAATATAGGAAGCTGCCCTGTACGGAGTCAGACCCTTGGTCCACCTAGCTGAGTATTGTCTTCACAGACTGGCAGCGGCTTCTCCCAGGTGGCAGGCAGGAGTCTCTCTCCCAGCCCTATCTCGTTGGAGATGCTGCCAGGGAGGGAACTGGGGACCTTCTGCTCTTCCCAGAGTGGCTTCATCCCCTGAGGGGGAATCTGTTCCAGTGCTGCTCACACTTCTAGTCTCCCATTCATCAGCAACCAGGGCAGACCCTGCTTAGCTAACTGACTCCCCTCCCATGCCCTCTAGGCTTCGGGGAGCCCCCCTGCCCCTTTGCAGGTAAAGGTGAATCCTCACTGGATTCCCCTTTACCAGTAGGGCTGTGAACCGGTTCAAATCGATCCGGTGGTCAAACCGGGTCCGGTTCGGCCAGAACCAAAACTGGATCGGGCCGCATCAGTTCGAATCCTGGGTGGAATTCAAACCAAACCGGCAAAAACAGTTTTGTGCACATCCCTAGACTTGGAGATCTTCCTGCCTGCAACCTCGGAGAAGCTGCTGCCAGTCTGGGTAGACAATATTGAGCTAGATGGACCAAGGGTCTGACTCAGTATATGGCAGCTGCCTATATTCGCTAAGATCTTTCCTGGCTCTGTACTTGAGATCTTTTTAGGAGAGGAAAGCTGGTCTTGTGGTCGCAAGCATGACTTGTCCCCTTAGCTAAGCAGGGTCCACCCTGGTTTGCACATGAAAGGGAGACTAGAAGTGTGAGCACTGGAAGAGATTCCCCCTCAGGGGATGGAGCCGCTCGGGGAAGAGCATCTAAGGTGCCCAGTTCCCTCCCTAGCAGCATCTCCAACGAAATAGGGCTGGGAGAGACTCCTGCCTGCCACCTTGGAGAAGCCGCTGCCAGTCTGTAAAGACAATACTGAGCTAGATGGACCAAGGGTCTGACTCAGTATATGGCAGCTTCCTATGTTCCTAAGTTCTAGGGAGGTGTGTGACTTTTGAAAAAAGGCTCATCTCTCTCTCCCAACCCTCACTAATGTTTTAGACCAGGAGTTCTCCAAAGCCAAGAGTAGGGGTGGCCGTTTAGAGACCAGGGATCCGAGAGAGTGCCTTGAAAATCAGATATGTTGGAGCCCAGGGGTACAATGCACCACAATGTACAAACATTTGAGCTGTCATCTTGCATTCTGCCTCTAGTAGAAGATAGATGTTGCAATTTTGCACTGATGGGTTTGGTTTCAAGCCATCACTGACTTAATTAAATGGCTTTAAAAAGAAAACTCATTGTAACATCTCTTGAATCAGGCGAAGGGAAAATGCATTGATCTGCTTTATGTCCAAAGCTTTCGTTTGCGATCATAGCCGTGAAGATGAACAGCTCACGGGAACACTCTGTCCGGAAGAAAACGCGTCTGCCAGAAACGGCCCAGCTTTCCAAATTTGGCAAAATGATCCATCCTATAATGTGTGTATAGTTGTGATAGATGCAAAGTGACTTAACCGACAAATGTCGGAGAACTGGAGTGGAGCCGGAGAGAGACAAACGGCTGCCGTCTGTCCTGTGCTGCAGAAAAGAGATTTAATCAAATCTTCAAGCTTAAAGGTTTATTTATATAATTACAGGGAGGAGAAAGTCCCATGGCTGATCCTCCCAGAGAATGAGCAAGTTCTCCGCTTTCCGTCCCTTTCTTATTCTCTGGATCCACTCTGTTTTGAGAACTGGATTGGTTTCTTACTCCTACGTTTAGTCTTTATTAGCTTGCTATTAGTTTATTCTTTATTCTTATTATTTTTACATTTCTATCCCGCTCTTCCTCCGAGGAGCTCAGAGCGGTGTCCATGGGTTGTGTACAGGGTTGTGTACTGCAACAACCCTGTGAGATAGGGTTAAGCTGAAAGATTCATGACAGGCCCAGAGTCACCCAGTGAGTTTCATGGTTGAATGGGGATTTGAACTCAGGTCTTCCCGGTCCTAGTCCAACACTCTAACCACTATGCTATGCTGGCTCTATCTAGAAATGTCAACCAATCAGACAGGGCATAAGAGAAACCAAATGAATCTGTGCAGCAAATGTGGGGTTTTGCCCACATAGGACGCTGCCATATACTGAGTCAGATCCTTGGTCTATCTAGCTCAGTATTGTCTACCCAGGCTGGCAGCGGCTTCTCCAAGGTTGCAGGCAGGAGTCTCTCTCAGCCCTATCTTGGAGATGCTTCCAGGGAGGGAACTGGGAACCTTCTGCATGCAGATGCTCCCGCCATCCCCTAAGGGGAATGTCTTACACTGCTCACACATGTAGTCTCCCATTCAAATGCAAACCAGGGCAGACCCTGCTGAGCTAGATGAACCAATGGTCGGACTCAGTAGCAATCCACTTCCTACGTTCCTGTGAAACCAAAGCAAGTTCTTTGGGTACAGAACTGGTACACACGTTCATTCATCTCATGGTAGCCAACAATCCTACTTGATTAAAATCAATCCTAATTGATTAAAAGAATCCATTCTGTATTTAACATTTCTTAGTTGCACATGCTCCTCACCCCCACCAGCTCTGCAAGGTCTCTCCCACTCGCTTCTCTCTGGAGAGCACCTTCTTCTGTATGATCCCCATCGCATCTGGTTACCACCGGTACGTCTGGTGGCGATTTGGAGCTGGGCCTTCTCTGCCCTAAACCGGGCCCTAAAAACTTACTTGCTTGGCCTGGCCTTCTAAGGTTTTTAAATGGTATTCTAATTGGTTTCCAATGGTTCCTAACTGTTTTTAATTTGTTTTTATATGGTTTTAAGCAGTGTGCTGCTTTATAAAAGCTGTTTATGTCTTTTTAAAAAACTTCTTGTGCAGAGTCTTTGGATGGGGCAGTCTAAAAATGTAATAAATAAGTAATAAATAATAAATAAATGAGGTGTCGCCCACTCGCTTATCTTCTCCATCATCCCAGAAGATTCGCCTTTTGGTTGTCACCTTTTGATGTCACCCTAACCCTAACCGGCCCTAAAAATTTACTTGTTTTGCCTGGCCTTCTAAGGTTTTTAAATGGTATTTTAATTGGTTTCCAATGGTTCTGAACTGTTTTTAAATTGTTTTTATATGGTTTTAAGCAGTGTGCTTTATAAAAGCTGTTTATGTCTTTTAAAAAAACTTCTTGTGCAGAGTCTTTGGATGGGGCAGTCTAAAAATGTAATAAATAAGTAATAAATGAGGTGTCACCCACTCGCTTATCTTCTCCATCATCCCAGAAGAGGTCGCCTTTTGGTTTCCGAAGCGCCCCGGGCAAGAATTACTCGGACGTGACTCACGTTGCTCTCTCTCTCTCTCTCTGTCCTTAGGGAGAAGATGCCATTTCACCACGTCACGGCTGGGCTGTTGTACAAGGGAAATTATCTGAACCGGTCCCTCTCTGCTGGCAGCGACAGCGAACAGTTGGCCAACATCTCCGTGGAAGAACTGGACGGTAAGGATGAGTCTATAGGGTGCAGCCCTGGGGGGCCTCTCTATTTGGCAAAATCAAAGGCTTACAGTCGGCAAGTTTGTGGTTTGTAAGGCTTTGAAAAGTCTTGGGGAATTGTCTTTCAGCCCTCGAGGCCGGCGGAAAAGTCCAAATGCTGTAAGATAATGACGGAGTCGGGATGAAAGCCTTCCTACTGTAACGGGTGTGATCTGAGGAATAGCAAGCCAGATTTGGGGGGAGAGACACTGGATATAACAAGTTGAGGGGGAGGAGAGCTGGTCTGGGGGTAGCAAGCACGAATGGTCCCCTTTGCTAAGCAGGGTTTGCATTTGAATGGGAGACTAGATGTGTGAGCACCGTGAGATACTCCCCTTAAGGGATGGAGCCGCTCTGGGAAGAGGGGCTCCATCTTGCTTGCATGCAGAAGGCTCCAAGTTCCCTCCCTGGCAAAGAGACTCCTGGGAGAAGCCGCTGCCAGTCTGTGAAGACAATCCTGAGCTAGGTGGACCAAGGGTCTGACTCAGTATATGGCAGCTTCCTGTATCCCCCAAGATCTTTCCTGGCTCTGTACTTGAGATCTTTTTAGGAGAGGAAAGCTGGCCTTGTGGTCGCCAGCATGACTTGTCCCCTTAGCTAAGCAGGGTCTGCCCTGGCTTGCATATGAAAGGGAGACTAGAAGTGTGAGGACTGGGAGAGATTCCCCTCTTAGGGGATGGGGCCGCTCTGGGAAGAGCTGAAGGTTCCCAGTTCCCTCCCTGGCAACATCTCCAATGAGATAGGGCTGGGAGAGACACTCCTGCCTGCAACCTTGGAGAAGCCGCTGCTGCCAGTCTGTGAAGCCAGTACTGAGCTAGGTGGACCAAGGGTTTGACTCAGTATATGGCAGCTTCCTATATTCCCTAAGATCTTTCCTGGCTCTGAACTTGAGATCTTTTTAGGAAAGGAAAGCTGGTCTTGTGGTCGCAAGCATGACTTGTCCCCTTAGCTAAGCAGGGCCCGCCCTGGTTGCATCTGAAAGGGAGACTAGAAGTGTGAGCACTGGAAGAGATTCCCCTCAGGGGATAATGGGGCCACTCTGAGAAGAGCATCTAGGTTCCCAGTTCCCTCCCTGGCTTCTCCAAGATAGGGCTGGGAGAGAGATTCCTGCCTGCCACCTGGGAGAAGCTGCTGCCAGTCCGTGAAGACAATACTGAGCTAGATGGACCAAGGGTCTGACTCAGTAGATGGCAGCTTCCTACGTTCCTATGTACTTGCCCGTGAGCGTCTTCTTTGCATGCAGAAGGTTCCAAGTTCCCTCCCTGGCGGCGTCTCCAGATAGGGCTGAGATACGAGAGTCAGTGCAAGCAATACTGAGCTAGACGGACTTATGGACGGACTCAGTATATGGCAGCTTCCTGGGCTCCGATGTCAGAGCTGCAACTTTGGAAAGGAGACGGGGAGAGGATGCATTTGAAATAGTTGCACCCACTGTTCCCTCTCAGGCGTGCACGCGCTCACACCTTCTCTGACGTCCGCTCAGTTAATTTTAGATCTCTCCGTGGTGCATTCATGGCTGTCGTCATTGAGTCCATCTACTTTGTTGCTGGCCATCCTCTGCTTCTCTTTCCTTCCACTTTCCCCAGCATGATCGACTTCTCAAGGGAGCTGCGTTTTCGCAAAACATGTCCGAAGTAGGATAGCTTGAGCCTGGTCATTTGTGCTTCGGGTGAAAATTCTGGATTGATTTGTTCGATGATCCATTGGTTTGTTTTCCTGGCTGTCCATGGCCTCCTCAAAGGTCTTCTCCAACACCCAGGTGCAAAAGCGGCAATACCTTTTCTGCCCTGCTTCTTCCAAGCCCAGCTTTCGCATTCGGTTTACGTGGATATAACATTTTAATAATTTTAATAATTTTTAATAATTAAAATTAATAATTAATAATTTTTAAACTTCTTTTAATAACTGTTTTATTCTCTTGTTTTTGTTGTCATGTGTTTTAATTTGCGACTTGCAAATATTTTAAATTTTGTACACCTGCCTGTACATATCAGGCAGTATCGGAATATAATGAATGAATGAAGGTGGCTCCCCTGTCCCCCAAGGGCTCACCGTCTAAAAAAGAAACATATGCTAGACACCGGCAACAGGCACTGGAGGGATGATGTGCTGGGGACGGAGAGGGCCAGTTGCTCCCCTTGCTCAATAGAGAGAATTGCTAATTTTTAAAAAGTGCCTCTTTGCCCAGTTAGCAGGGTAAAATAATCTCTCTCTGTCTGATGTTAGATGTTGGGGCGCGGGAGGGTCTTGGCGTGCACACGGGTGATGGGGAGAGGTTGCCAGCTGGATCTAATTTCAGGCCCCTAGAAAGCTTGCTATGCCCTTGTGTCCTTGCAGCAGATACAGTTTGTTCAGATAGAGGGATCAGGCAGGCCAGAAGGCACAAAGGAAGAAACCTATGGAGCTGCTGTATACTGAGTCAGGCTCTTGGTCCATCTCGCTCAGTATTGTCAACACAGACTGGCAGCGGCTTCTCCAAGGTTGCAGGCAGGAGTCTCTCTCTCCCAGCCCTATCTCGTTGGAGATGCTGCCAGGGAGGGAACGGGGAACCTTCAGCTCTTCCCAGAGCGGCTCCATTATCCCCTGAGGGGGAATCTCTTCCAGTGCTCACCCTTCTAGTCTCCCATTTCAGATGCAACCAGGGCGGACCCTGCTTAGCTAAGGGGACAAGTCCTGCTTGCGACCACAAGACCAGCTTTCCTCTCCTAAAAAGCTCTCAAGTACAGAGCCAGGAAAGATCTCGGGGGATATAGGAAGCTGCCATATACTGAGTCAGACCCTTGGTCCACCTAGCTCAGGATTGTCTTCACAGACGGGCAGCGGCTTCTCCCAGGTGGCAGGCAGGAGTCTCTCTCTCAGCCCTCTCTTGGAGATGCTGCCAGGGAGGGAACTTGGAACCAAGATGGCCCCTAAGGGGAATATCTTACAGGGGTCAAGGCCTGGGGCCTGATCCAGCAGGGCTGTTCCTATGTCCTTATGCTCTTCCCCGAGTGGCCTACGCGGAATCTCTCCCAGTGCTGACTCATGTAGTCTCCCATTCAAATGTAAACCAAGGCAGGCCCTGCTTAGCAAAGGGGACCAATTCAGGCGTGCTGTCCCAAGACCAGCTCCCCTCCCGAAGCAGAATGGCGCCTGCATCAATGTATGAGGCAAGGGGAGAAAAGGGGACTCAGCACTCAGAATGCACCTTTAATCCGCTTTCCGCAGAATAATGTATACTGCAATGCCCGAATTGCCTTTCACCTATTTTTCGGCTCATTTCCCCCCTCTTCAGTTAGCATTAATTTAAATAAATTATGGGTTGGAAATAAGTAGTGTGTTACAGGCCTCTTTCAGTTGTTGTTTTTTTAAACCCCTTTTGCGTGGTCTGCCGTGGTGTAGTGGTTAGAGTGCTGGACTAGGACCGGGGAGACCCGAGTTCAAATCCCCCTTCAGCCTTGTGATCCTTGCTGGGTGACTCTGGGCCAATCGCTTCTCTCTCGGCCTAGCCTACTTCACAGGGTTGTTGTGAAAGAGAAACTCAAGGATGTAGTGCACCGCTCTGGGCTCTTTGGAGGAAAAGCGGGATATAAATGTAATAATAATAATAATAATAATACAGATCTGCTGAGACTAGGAAGCCCGTGCCAGCTTCCCTGGTGGCGGGCCACGTTTGAACAGCATGCTGCTGTGTCTTCTTGGTTGTCAAATTTCAAGTTGGTATCAGCGCGTGTCTCTTCCAATTCTCTGCCTGCCCTCCTTGGCTCGGCGGGTGCTGCTAGAACCCTCTCTTTGAAAGACGGTTGCTTGATTCATTTCATTTTATTCTATTTCAGTTCAGTTAGAACATAAGAACCTAAGAACAGATCCCTGCTGGATCAGGCCCAAGAAGGCCCATCTAGTCCAGCATCCTGTTTCGCACAGTGGCCCACCAGATGCCGCTGGAAGCCACAGACAGGAGTTGAAAGAGGCATGCCCTCTCTCCTGCCATTACTCCCCTGCAACTGGTACTCAGAGGCACCCTGCCTTTGAGGCTGGAGGTGGCCCACAGCCCTCCGACTAGTAGCCATTGTTGGACCTCTCCTCTATGAAGTCAGCCAAGCCCCTCTTAAAGCCGTCCAAGTTGTTGGCTGTCACCACATCCTGTGGCAGAGAGTTCCACATGTGGATCACGCGTTGTGTGAAAAAGGACTTCCGTTTGTTGGTCCTAAACCTCCTGGCCATCAATTTCATGGAGTTCTAGTGTTGTGTTGGAGGGGAAAGAATCTCTCTCTCTCCACTTTCTCCACGCCATGCATGATTTTATAGACCTCTATCATGTCTCCCTGCAGTCGTCTTTTTTCTAAACTAAAAAGCCCCAGGTGTTGTAGTCTTGCTTCGTAAAAAAAGGTGCTCTAGGCACCTGATCATCTTGGTTGCCCTCTTCTTTACCTTCTCCAGTTCAACAATGTCCTTTTTAAGATGTGGTGACCAGAATTGTACGCAGTCCTCCAAGTGTGGTCGCACCATAGTTTTGTATACGGGCATTATAATGTTAGCCGTTTTATTTTCAATCCCCTTTCTTATTTTATTTTATCTGCCCATCGCCCCAAACTTGTGTCTCCAGGCATTTTACAACCATGTAGACCATAAGCTAGTCGTTTGGTAGCAAGCAGGGCTCGTATCCTTTGCTAAGCAGGGTCTGCCCTGGTTGCATATGAATGGGAGATGTGTGAGCACTGTGAAATATTCCCCGTAGGGGACGGGTCCACTCTGGGAAGAGCACCTGCCTCCCTGCAATCAGAAAGTTCCAAGCGCCCTCCCTGCAATCTCCAAGTTGGGGCTGAGAGAGACGCCTGCCTGAAGCCTTGGAGAAGCCGCTGCCAGTCTGTGAAGACAATACTGAGCTAGATGGACCGAGGGTCTGACTCAGTATATGGCAGCTTCCTATATCCCCTAAGATCTTTCCTGGCTCTGTACTTGAGATCTTTATAGGAGAGGAAAGCTGGTCTTGTGGTAGCCAGCATGCCTTGTCCCCTTAGCTAAGCAGGGTCCGCCCTGGTTGCATATGAATGGGAGACTAGAAGTGTGAGCAGCACTGGAAGAGATTCCCCCTCAGGGGATGGAGCTGCTCTGGGATGAGCAGAAGGTTTGAAGTTCCCTCCCTGGCAGCATCTCCAAGACAGGAATGAGAGAGACTCCTGCCTGCAACCTTGGAGAAGCCGCTGCCAGTCTGGGTAGACAATACTGAGCTAGATGGACCGAGGGTCTGACTCAGTTTGTGGCAGCTTCCTATGTCCCTATGTTCTTTTGCAAGTTGTTCTGAAGTTGTTGTTGTTTTCATTTTAAGCGCCAACAGTCTCGTTCCATCTTGGTTCTGGGGGAGCCCATCCCTTTTGTATAGACCCATCTTGAGGGAACTGGGAACCTTCTGCTCTTCCCAGAGCGGCTCCATCCCCTAAGAGGGGAATATCTTCCATTGCTCATACATCAAGTTTCCCACTCAAATGCAACCAGGGTGGACCCTGCTTAGCTATGGGGACAAGTCATGATTGCGACCACGAGACCAGCTGGGCTGGGAGAGACTCCTGCCTGCAAACTTGGAAAGGAATAAATACAGGCCAAGTCGGACTCTGTGGACGGACAGGGGTCTCCCGGTCGACAGGCTCCCCCTTGTTTGCGGCACAACTCGTGCAGGTGCTTAATCCATGTCTTCTCTCCCCGGAGTTACCATCCTGACACGCTAAAAGAAGACGCAGCTCCAGAATGCCTTCTGCGCAATTAGACGTTGCAATGAGTCACGCACGAATAGCAGTAAACAAGGCTTGTAAACAGGCTATCAGGGGGATAATATTTCCAATCTGCATGGCCTAAAAATACCTTGGGAGAATGCGGTGAGGGGAGTGACAGGCTCCGTTAAAATGCCACGAAGCGCCGCATCGAGCTAAATATGCACCGCCCTGTGTGCGGAAGAGGTGCGTTTAGGGCCAGAACTGTCTCTTTCTTCCCCCGCAAAACCCATCCGACATCAGCGGAGGTTTGCATCAGGCAGACAGAAGATTCGCCTTCTCACATGGCACTGTCTCTCCATCAGAAATCACCCAGAAGGTGCGGTGAGTCGGGACGTGCAAACAGGTTCGACGCGGAACGTGTCCGATGTTGAACCAGTTCTGTCCGACCGTTCGGGGTCAAACTGAACCATCTGCTGTTTGGTCCGACCCCAAAGAAAACACCCCCCGACTGTTTGGGGGTTTTGCTGACATTTTTTAAAAAAATAAAAATATACAGGTGAAACTCGGAAAATTAGAATATCGTGCAAAAGTCCATTAATTTCAGTCATGCAAATTAAAAGGTGAAACGGATCTATGAGACAGACGCATTACCTGCAAAGCGAGAGAAGTCCAGCCTTCATTTGTTATCATTGTGATGCTCGTGGCGTACAGCTCGTGAAAACCCCAAATCCACAATCCCAGAAAATTAGAATATTACATGGAACCAAGAAGACAAGGATTGGAGAATAGAACAATATCGGACCGCCGAAAAGTATACAGTGTACTGTGCTTGATTGGCCTGACCTGACCCCATCGAGAATCTATGGGGCATTGCCAAGAGCAGGATGAGAGACATGAGACCAAACCATGCAGAAGAGCTGAAGGCCGCTAAGGAAGCATCCTGGTCTTCCATAACACCTCCTCAGTGCCACAGGCTGAGAGCATCCATGCCACGCCGCACGGAGGCAGTCATTGCTGCCAAAGGGGCCCCAACCAAGGACTGAATACATATGCATGCTTCTACTTTTCGGAGGTCCGAGATTGTTCTATTCTACAATCCTTGTCTTCTGGGTGCATTGCAATATTCTAATTTTCTGGGATTGTGGATTTGGGGTTCTCATGAGCTGTACGCCATGATCATCACAATGATAACCAATTAAGGCTGGACTTCTCTCGCTTTGCATGTAATGCGTCTGTCTCATATATCAGTTTCACCTTTTAATTTGCATGACTGAAATTAATGGACTTTTGCACGATATTCTAATTTTCCAAGTTTCACTTGTAATTGTTTTTTTTTTTAACCTCCCCTCCCTCGGGGGGGAGTTGTTGGAGGTGGCGGGGTGTGTGCGTCCAAGGAGGTACCCTCTCCCCCTCCAGCCTCACTTGATGCCCATACTGGCCATCCGGCCAGTTTCCGGGCCTCCCCCCTCCTGCACATTGGCCATTTTGGAGGCTTCCCATAATTAGCACACACTTCTTACTCACAGGAGTTTAGTTTGATTCACCGGCTCTGCTGCCCATTTATGTTCGTGTTCCAACGTTATTCAGGGGCTTGTTCTTCGTTTTTGAGGGACCCTGAGATCCAAAGGTCAGAAGCTGCTTTATACTGAGTCAGACCTTGGAGTGTGCACAGACCCCCCCCCCAAAAAAACGCGGTTCGGTTCGAATGAGACTCAATTCAGACCAAATCATGCTGCTCCTTCAAACTGCTTCAGTCGAACCGACCGGCTGGTTCAGCGGTTCAGGAAGCCGGTTCAGCGGTTCAAACTGGTTCAGCGGTTCAAACCGGCTTAGTGGTTCAGGAAGCCGATATACCTGTAAAGGGGAATCTGGAGAGAATCTGGAGGGGGTGGGGGGACTCTTACCCCTGACCCTTAGAAAAGGATAAGGGGTGCCCAGTTGGGTGTGGCGAGAGAGGTAATATAAGCTCTTTACCCAGCTGGTGCCACCCTTCGCCCACCTGGCATAGCTCCTAGCACATTCTTCCTTCTTTTACCACGCCACCAGCTCAGTGGAAGCTCAGGTCTGGCCTCCACGCATGCGCAGGAGTGGGCGGTATGGATCCTGTCCTTCCCAGCAAATGTGGTCATGTGAATGACCTTAGTGTCTGCTGTGATGGAGATATGGAAGACGTTCTGTTGTGGCGTTCTGCTCCCGGACCACGCCAGAAAGACAGCCTCCTCCCCACCACTCACTCTCCACACTTCATTTAAGAGCATCATGAGCTAATTGGACGCCAAAGTTGGGCCGTAATTGATATTTGTATTGATTTTGCTTCCCCAGGTCTCAGTCCAACATCCCAGACACACTGGGAAATGAAGGCTTGCCTTAATTAAGACAGGAGGAGAGGTAATTAATTGACATTTACGGCCGTACGCAAATGCCTCGCTCATCAATCTGAATTCATCTTGAGGCAAATTAAAAACGCAGTGTGGGACAAAATCTGCCTCTTCCCAAGGGTGAATTTGGGAGGGGGGGGAAGAGAGAGAGAGAGAGAGAGAGAGAGAGAGAGAGAATATCAAAAGATGTCCTGAGGCTACACTAATGAGGAAAGTAGGTTTGATTCCTTGCAACGATTGAAAGAAAGAGAGCAGGAAAGCACCTGATTTTCCCTTTCCCTTTTCTTCTCACCAAACCCCTCCTTTTGGAGAAGTTTCCTCTTCTGAAGTTCAAAGTGTGTTTGATCTGCCTGGCGATCCTCTCTTTGCATATATGCGGAACTGGATCACACAAAGGTCCCTGTTTCCTAATGGTTCCACCACACTGACATCACGCACCGGGTCTTGGGTGCCGCTCAGGATTAAGTCCAAGGTTGCCTTCTCTCTGGTTGGTCCCACAACCAATTCTTCTAGGGCACCGTTGCTCAATGTATCTAGAAATGTGGACTCTTCATCATTGCCTGACTGTGAATTTACTCAGACTATGTGTAGGCAATTGAAGTCACCCATTAGCACTCTGTCTCTCTTTGACGTCTCCCTGATTTCCTTCTGCAACTCCCAGTCGCTGTCAGCGTTTTGAAGGGCGATAGCATGTCCCTAGTAACACATTTCCTTTCTGGCCTTGTATCATCATTCGTAGAGTTTCTGTGGAGTTACACGAGTCCTCCTAGGTTTTCTAGCTTGTGCGATTCTATCTCTTCTTTAATATACAGTGCTAAAGGTAAAGTTGTGCTGTCGAGTTGGTTTTGAAGCCTGGCGACCACAGAGCCCTGTGGTAGTCTTGGGTAGAATACAGGAGGGGTTGACCGTTGCCTCTTCCCACGCAATATGAGATGATGCCTTTCAGCATCTTCCTAGATCACTGCTGCCCAATATAGTAGCTTCTCATATTCTGGGAAACACACCAGCGAGGATTCGAACCGGCAACCTCTTGCTCCCTAGGCAAGTTACTTCCCCACTGCGCCATTGTATGGCTAATCCACCCCCAATTCTTCCTCCTTCCTCCTTTCTATAAATTTATATCCAGGAATATATCCAGGAGCACTTCAACTCACCTATCATCATCATCATCAAGCATGCTGAAGTGAAGACCAAAGGAATATATCAGGCGAGTAAGAAAGACACTGAAATCCAAACTTAATGGTGGTAACACTATCAAAGCAATCAACACATGGGCAGTTCCTGTAATCCGATATACAGCAGGAATTGTTGATTGGACACAAGCAGAACTGGATGTGCTGGATCGGAAAACCAGGGAAATAATGACCATCAAGCATGCCCTGCACCCAAGAAGTGATGTTGATAGGCTGTACCTGCCAAGAAATGAAGGTGGATGTGGAATGTTGCAAGCCAGACAGTCTGTTGAAGAAGAAAAACGAGCATTGGCAGAATACATCAGAGAAAGCCAAGAAGAAATGCTCCAGGAAGTGAGTAAGACAAGACTGTTGAAAATAAAGGATGAATACAAAAAACAGCAGATGAGGAGTCAACGAGAAAAATGGCACAACAAACCATTGCACAGTCAGTTCTTTAAATGACATACAATCGAAAGTCATCAATAGCACAACATGGTAGTGGTTAGAGAAGGGGACATTGAAGAAAGAAACGGAAGGTCTCATTTTTGCAGCCTGGGAACAATCACTACAAACAAATGTTATAAAAGCAAAAATTGATAACACCCAGGAAGACAGCAAGTGTCGGTTATGCAAGGAAGCGGATGAGATGGTTGAGCACCTTGTATGCTGTAAGAAAATTGCACAGACTGATTATAAGGAAAGACACAATAAAGTTGCTGCAATGACCCACTGGAACTTTTGCAAGAATTACAAATTGCCAGCAAGCAAGAACTGGTGGAATGATCCAATTGAGAAGGTCAGAGAAAATGAGGAGGCAAAATCCTTTGGGATTTTTGAATACAAACTGATAGGCATCTAGCGAACAATACGCCAGATCTGACAGTCATCAAGAAGAATCGGGTCCTGATAATTGATATTGCAATCTCAGGGGATAGACGAGTCAACGAAAAACAATGGGAGGAATAACTAAATACTGTACAAGGACCTTCAGATTGAAATTGAGCGGCTCTGGAAAAAGAAAACAGTAGTGGTGTTGTGGGTGCACAACAAAGTTGTGGGTGCACTTGGTGCAGTACCAAAAGAACTTGAACACCATCTTGACACAATAAAATTACAACACATCAACTACAGAAGGCCACACTGCTCGGGACCGCACAAATACTACGGCAATATCTTTAATTTTTCTTTAGTTATCCTAGACCCTTGGAAAGGGCCCGATAATGAAAGTACCAAATCCAGTCAATAACATCTGGTAGACTGTGTGTAAATATAATAGTAATAACAATAATAATAAAACAACTTTATCTGTTAGCCGCCCCATAACAAATTGTTCTTTGTTATTAAAAAACACATAACACATTAATGCTCACAATAAATACATACAATAAAAACACATAACACGTTATATCATAACAGATCAAAAAAAAGGAGAAAACAAAATACGATACAAAGCAGCATTAAAAACTCATTTTAAAATTAGTTAAAAATCAGATCAAGTCTGAAAAGCTGAATTTACAAACTTAGATTTGAAAGGCCTGGGGATAGAAAGACACTTGGGCGCTCGGAGGCTTCGGGCATTGGCATATAAGGACCTATACCCTGCATCTCTTACATGGCATGTGCAACCTTTCTTTTGGCCATTTGACCTCTTTGACCGGCTAGCACCTCTTTCTGTCTGCTCTTTACCTGGTTCTGCTCTCTTCCATTCTGGTTTATCACCCTTGCACTGTAAGATATAGCATTTGCTGAACCAGCTCCTGCCCAGCTCCTGTCAGCTATCCCCCGGGCATCCTGGAGTGTGGTTGCAAGCATGACATGACCCCTTTGCTAAGCAGGGGCCACCCTGGTTGCATATGAAAGGGAGACTAGAAGTGTGAGCACTGGAAGAGATTCCCCTCAGGGGATAATGGGGCCACTCTGGGAAGAGCAGAAGGTTCCCAGTTCCCTCCCTGGCAACATCTCCAACGAGAGAGAGCTGGGAGAGAGACTCCTGCCTGCAACCTTGGAGAAGCCGCTGCCAGTCTGTGAAGACAATACTCAGCTAGATGGACCAAGGATCTGACTCAGTATATGGCAGCTTCCTATATTTCCTAAGATCTTTCCTGGCTTTGTACTTGAGATCTTTTTAGGAGAGGAAAGCTGGTCTTGTGGTGGCAAGCGTGCCTTGTCCCCTTAGCTAAGCAGGGTCCGCCCTGGTTGCATATGAATGGGAGACTAGAAGTGTGAGCACTGGAAGAAACTTCCCCTCAGGGGATAATGGGGCTGCTCTGGGAAGAGCATCGAGGTCCCAAGTTCCCTCCCTGGCAGCATCTCCAAGATAAGGCTGAGACAGACTCCTGCCTGCAGCCTTGGAGAACATAGGAACATAGGAAACTGCCTGAGTCAGACCATTGGTCTATCTAGCTCAGTGTTGTCTTCACAGACTGGCAGCAGGAAGCTCTCTCAGCTGTATCTTGGAGAAGCCAGGGAGGGAACTAGAAACCTTCAGCTATTCCCGGAGCGGCTCCATCCCCTGAGGGGAATCTCTTCTAGTGCTCACACTTCTAGTCTCCCTTTCCTATGCAACCAGGGTGGACCCTGCTTAGCTATGGGGACAAGTCATGCTTGCTACCACAAGATCAGCTCTCCTCTCTGCTGCCAGTCTGTGTGGGCAATACTAAGCTAAATAGACCAATGGTCTGACTCAGTATATGGCAGGTTCCTCTACTGCTAGGGAAGGCACTTGGAGCCTTCTGCATTCCATCTTGCAGATGCTCTTCCCCTAAGGGTAGAGTGTACACATGTGTATTCTCCCATCCACTTGCAAACCAGGGTGAGCCCTGCTTAGCCAAGGGCCCAGTTCATGCTTGCTACCACCAGACCGCTTCCGGCAAGCTGCTCAGTTGCCCAAATGTGAGGCCGGCCGGCCGTTGATGCCACCTGCTGGTTTCGGAAACCAAACGTGGTTTCCTCTGGGGCCCGAAGCCCAGCCTCTCTGAACTGCTGCCATCAATATTCAGCAGCTGCTGTGTGGTTTACCGCGTACCTGAGGAAATGATTCATTCAGAGCTAATTTGAATGTCGGTTGGGGGGGGGAACCTCTCTGCAGATGGAGGCCAGGTATGTGTGGAAGAAGCCGTCCGCCCAGATGGGAGGCTAATCATGACGATGTGATGTGCATCCTGATGCACACAGAAATTAGGGATGAGGGAATGAATTTCCCCAGTTCTGTTCCATCTCCACCTGCTGTCACATCTCCCCTGAGGATCGCGTCTCTTGCTCCCTCTCAGAGGTGATCTGCACCCGTCACCTAGTCTGTGAACAGCAGCAGGAGGAGATGCCTTCAAGGTGGAAATGGTGTTTTTGTTTTATTTTTCCAGTTTTTATTTCAACTAAAGATTACAGCATTATGTAATAATACAGGTGAAACTCGGAAAATTAGAATATAGTGCAAAAGTCCATTAATTTCAGTCATGCAGATTAAAAGGTGAAACTGATATAAGAGACAGACGCATTACATGCAAAGCGAGAGAAGTCCAGCCTTAATTTGTTATCATTGTGATGATCATGGCGTACAGCTCATGAAAACCCCAAATCCACAATCCCAGAAAATGAGAATATTACATGGAACCCAGAAGACAAGGATTGTAGAATAGAACAATATCGGACCTCTGAAAAGTATACAGTGCACTGTGCTTGATTGGCCAGCAAACCCGCCTGACCTGACCCCATAGAGAATCTATGGGGCATTGCCGAGAGAAGGATGAGAGACATGAGAGCAAACCATGCAGAAGAGCTGAAGGCCGCTAATGAAGCATCCTGGTCTTCCATAACACCTCCTCAGTGCCACAGGCTGATGGCATCCATGCCACGCCGCATGGAGGCAGTCATTGCTGCCAAAGGGGCCCCAACCAAGGACTGAATACATAGGCATGCTTCTACTTTTCTGAGGTCCGATATTGTTCTCTTTGACAATCCTTGTCTTCTTGGTTTCATGTAATATCCTAATTTTCTGGGATTGTGGATTTGGGGTTTTCCTGAGCTGTACGCCATGGTCATCACAATGATAACCAATTAAGGCTGGACTTCTCTCGCTTTGCATGTAATGCGTCTGTCTCATAGATCAGTTTCACCTTTTAATTTGGATGACTGGAATTAATTGACTTTTGCACGATGAATATTTTTCTGAGTTTCACCTGTAGATAGGGGAAAGTATGGATAACAGGAAGGAAGGAAGGAAGGAAGGAAGGAAGGAAGGAAGGAAGGATCCCTTAAACATTGACTTTAATGTGATATAAACATCATCTGCCAAAAGAAATGGGGGGGGAGAAAAAAGGGGGGGACACCGTCTTCTGATGTTAGATTTCTTTAAAACTTGAACAATTCATTAAAATGGGACCAGATTGTAGGGATGTGCACATTGGCTCGAGGTCAAGCTGGTTCGCCATCGAACCGGGCCGACTCGAGGGCTTGCCGGACCCGGTTCGGTTTGACCTCAAGCTGAATCCCCCAGGCTGGCCCAGAGCCGGTTACGGGGTACGAGACCTCAGTGCCAGGTCCAAGGGTGCAGCTGTGGATGTGTGTGGGGGGTGGGGGTGGGGGGTGTTTCTGCCATCTCTCCCTCCCCTCACCGTCCTCCCCCCGCTCTTCAGAGGACTGTTTTGGCCCTTCCTCCCATGGCAGTGGCCATTTTGGAGGCCGACGCACATGCGCCCTGGCCCCCAGACGATGCAAATGGCCAGGGTGCATGTGTGGCGGTCTGCAAAATGGCGGCCACCACCAGAGGAAGGGGTGGTGAGCAGAACCACGGATTCACTGGACTTGGGGTTCCACATGATGTGTGAATATGGCTGTCGTCTCCCATCCCTATGCAAACCAAGGCAGACCTTGCTGGAAAAGGGGGCAAATTATGTTCGCTACCAGAAGACCAGCTCCCCTCCTCTCGTTCAAAGCGATCTTAAATGTGGCCTCAACTGTCCTTCTCAGAGCATGGGTGTAAAACGGAGGGTGTAACTCAGTGGGGAAATACCTGCTTTGCACGCAGAAGGTCCTGTTTCCATCCCAGACAGGGCCCACAAAGACCCTTGCCCGAAACCTTAGAGAGGTCCAGCCAGTCAGTGTAAAGAGTCCTGAACTCGAGAGCTCAGAGAGGTCCGACTTCATGATCAAACAGACTCCTGTGTCACCACTTCTTGTGTAATCTGTGATCGGTGCTCGCCTGTGCTCACCTGTAGCCTCCCATTCAAATGCAGACCAGGGTGGGCCCTGCTTAGCAGAGGGGACAATTCACACAAGAGCATCCGCAAGACCAGCTCTCTTCCCATCACAGCTGGGTCTGGCTTGTGTGCCCTACCGAGAGGATTCCATCCCGGCTTTTTACCGAGGGAGGAGGAAAAGCCATCCTCCTCAACTACCACGTCCTGTTTGGCGCTTGTGGGACCACCAGTTTGGAGTGTGCCAAGCTCTGCAGCCCAGGCTAGCGGCTTCTCCTACTTGGCCGGTAGCCACTCAAACAACCTTTCAACAGGTTCTTTTTCATTGCCTTGTTGCTCTTTTTATAATGGCCCTTCTCTCATTCCTGCTCCTCCACCAGTTTCAGAATTGATCAGTCCGACGGAAACTGACGTCCGTCATGGAATCCCTTTGACTCCTAGTCTTCAGGGTTGCCAGCCGTTTCACAGGTCCTCGCCGATTCGGTGTGTAGCAGGCTGTAAGAAACAGCCGTCTGTTCCCTTCAGCTCCATTTTAATACTGTGGTTGCTAAGAGACCGCTTCGGGTTTGGAGCCCTTCCTCCATTCACGATGTCTGGTCTTGGTGAATCGGACTTTTCCAGTTGGTGAATCGGAATTCACCCATCGTTGGCGAATTCACGGACTGAGCGCGTGATCTCTGCACCCAGACCCACAGTGAGGACCGTAACCCCTCCAAACCCTTCCTAATGGATCGTGAGAAAGGACTTAATGAGTTCTTGACAATGTAGCCGGTGCTAAGGACAGCTGGTGTCTCTTGTGTGAGAGATGGGTGGAGGCGAGCTTCTTCAGATGTGTGATGCGTCTGCTCCGAGTCGGAAAGTGTTTCTGCTCCTTCCTGGGTGTGGAGTTGTGATGCACATTGGGACGAAAAACCCTAACTTCTAGTATACGTTGATGGGATCTGAGCTGTCGGTGACTGACCAGGAGAGGGATCTTGGGGTCATGGTGGACAGCTGGTTGAAAGTGTCGACTCAATGTGCGGCAGCTACGAAAAAGGCCAGTTCCATGCTAGGGATCATTAGGAAGGGGATGGCAAATAAAACAGCTAATATTATCATGCCCTTATACAAAACTATGGTGTGGCCACATCTGGAGTACTGTGTACAATTCTGGTCACCACATCTAAGGAAGGACATTGTAGAACTGGGAAAGGTGCAGAAGAGGGCAACCAAGATGATCAAGGAGCACCTTCCAGATGAGGCAAGGCTACAACACCTGGGGCTATTTAGTTTAGAAAAAGACGACTGCGGGGAGACATGATAGAAGTCTATAAAGTCATGCATGGTGTGGAGAAAGTGGATCAAGAGAAATCCTTCTCCCTCTCACATCACATGAGAACCAGGGGTCATCTCATGAAATTGATTGCCAGGAAATTTAGGCCCAACCAACGGAAGTCCTTTTTTACACAACGCATCATCCACTTGTGGAACTCTCTGCCACAGGACGTGGTGACAGCCAACAACCTGGACGGCTTGAAGAGGGGTTGGGATCACTTCATGGAGGAGAGGTCTATCAACGGCTACTGGTCTGAGTGCTACAGGCCACCTCCAGCCTCAAAGGCAGGATGCCTCTCTGCGTTGCAGGGGAGTCACAGCAGGAGAGAGGGCAGGCCCCTTTCAACTCCTGCCTGTAGGCTTCCAGAGGCATCGGGTGGGCCACTGTGGGAAACGAGATGCTGGACTAGATGGGCTTCCTTGGGCCTGATCCAGCAGGGCTGTTCTGATGTTCTTATGAAAATGAATGGATCCAAGAGGCACCCTTTAAAGTGGTGGTTCTCTCCACTGGTGTGGAGAGATTGTAGTCTGGTGGTGGCCGTATGCTGGTGCTAGTGATCCACTGGACTTAAAGTGGTGATTCTCTCCTGGGGGAGAGCAACTGGCCCTATCCGTCCCCAGCACAGCATTCCTCCGGTGGTTGTTGCTGGTGTCTACCTTAAGTTTCTCTTTAGTTTGTGAGACCTTTGGGGAGCCAAGATAGCTCACAATCTAAAATGAAAAGCTGCAGAAGTTGCTGATAAAGTCAAGGTAAAGTTGTGCCATCAAGTCGGTGTCGACTTCTGGCAATCACAGAGCCCTGTGGTTGTCTTTGGTAGAATACAGGAGGGGTTTCCCGTTGCCTCCTCCCACGCAGTGTGAGATGATGCCTTTCAGCATCTTCCTGATGCTGCTGCATCTTCTTTCAGCATCTTCCTGACGCTGCGGCCCGAAATAGGTGTTAAACACACCAGCAGGGATTTGAACCGGCAACCTCTTGCTCCCTAGGCAAGTTACTTCCCCTCTGCACCATTAGGTGCAGAAATGGCTGATAGAATCTGTTTAATGAGCAAAATGACATTTTGGGAAGAGCAGAGGAGAAAAGCCTGGACTTCCAGAGTCAAATCAGGACTTTGTTAATCTGCAATTGCAACGGGTTCTAAGCACCTATAGTGCCTCCTCTTAGCAAAGCAAAAGAAATCCTTCGGCCTTTTTGTTTTGGTGCTGTGGAGAAAGATTATCAGAGCCACCCAATCTCTCTTGTTTGAAGGCTTTGCTTGGGCAGTATACAAAGATTTATAAATGATAAAGGCTAATCCAAGGCTCTCTGCCTTAAATTGATTAAAATGTAAAGATCAGTTCAGTCCAGGACTATCCCCTCTAACTGTTTTCTATTTTCCTTTTTACTAATGAACTTGAAAATAAGCCTGTTTGGGGGTTATTTCTTATTCCAGAAAACACCATTCCTGGAAATGATAGTGTGAGAATTATTCAGTGAATGTATGAAGGAGAGGAGAGCTGGTCTTGTGGTCGCAAGCAGGACTTGTCCCCATAGCTAAGCAGGGTCTGCCCTGGTTGCATATGGAAGGGAGACTAGAAGTGTGAGCATTGGAAGAGATCCCCCTTCAGGGGATGGAGCCATTCTGGGAAGAGCATCTAGGTTCCAAGTTCCCTCCCTGGCAGCATCTCCAACGAGATAGGACTGGGAGAGAGACTCCTGCCTGCAACCTTGGAGAAGTCGCTGCCAGTCTGTGAAGACAATACTGAGCTAGATAGACCAATGGTCTGACTCAGTATATGGCAGTTTCCTATGTTCCTATGAAGAATATTTTAATGCTCAGAAGAAAATTCTCAGAATTGCTAGCCCTTGAGAATCTGGAGAATCTTCAGACAATACTTTAGGGCACATCCGTGCTAAGTCTAATCTGGAAATGTCTCTCCCATGTTCTTCACCAAATTCTGTCATTTTTTATTCATTCATCCATTTAACATATTTATATCTGAAATATCTCTTCCATTTCCTCCACCATATTTCCTTGTGCTCGTCATTGAGAAGGCATGCTCTTTTATGCACCAATTTCTGCTCCACTGCTAATCAAAATGGCCAATGCAATCTGCAAACGCGATAATCATAAAATGGTTTCAAAAATCAATATTTGAAGCAATTAAGACAAACAGCAGTAATCTGAAACCGCTTAAATTAAAGAGAGCAGTGATTAAAAACCACGTAAGCTGAAACAGCAGACTTTCTTTTTTTTTTAAGCCTTTCTGGCTCAAACGGACAGAATACTGCCTGCAAAACAGTACCTTTGCCTTGCTACGAGGAGAAAGAGGAAAGAGCTGTTCTGCAGAAGATTGCAACAGATGATAATGCCATTCACAAAAATAACACACATTCCTGCTTGGCATATATCTTCCAGTTGGCTGGCGATACATACCAATCATTAAATTTGGGGTGTGTGTGTGGATTTCTCTAAAAAGCAAAGCAGCAAGCTTTGCACAAGATGACACCTTTCACGGAAGATGGGATGATGTTTCCTCTGCAGTCCCCTTGGCAATCTTTCTGCAGTCTCCTCACTTGCCCTCTCTCTTCTGCTGCCAAATGCTCACACCTGCCCCTCACCTGCACACACACACATGCACGCACCAGCCCAATTCAGACCGTCTGCTGTAGAAGTGTACAGAGGTCTGCACAATGGTTAAAGGTGTGTGCGGATGGTGCGTGCGGAACCGGTTCGCCTTGAATCGGGGCGGGTTCGTCGGTTCGGTCACAGACCGAACCAGGGACAGTTCGGTCCGCGATTGAACGGAACCAGGCCTGGTTCGGGCGAACAGGCTCGGCTGCTTACCTGGCTGGTGTGGTGGAGAATGCCACTGCTCAGCACTGCTCACCTTCCTGGCGGTCCCAAGTAGCTCACTCCCCCCCCCCCCTTTTACCAAACTGGCGGCTCAGGAAAAGAGGGGGGAGTGCAGTATTTGTGGCCGCTGGGAGGATGAGTGGTGATGAACAGCCAGGCTGACAGCCGCATCTGCCAGGTAAGCAGCTTATTTACTCACCCGCAGCCCCCGCCCGGCCATCTCTTACCCCAGGAAGGGTCCCCCACCTTGTACTTGTAAAGGGGAACCCTCACTGGACCTGCCTTTAAAAGTCTAGCCCCCAAACCGATTCAGCCTGGTTCGACGGTCGAACCGGACCAGACCCAGGTTGGGCAGGCACGGAGCTGGGTCGGGGGTCAGCTTGAATCCAGTTTGGATTTGAACGGAACCAGCCAAACCAGTTTCGTGCACATCCCTAACCGTTGTGTGGGTGAGCGAGTGACACAGGGCGGGAGAGTGGGGAGACCCCGACCCCAGGCTGCGTACACCCCATCTGCCAGCCCCTCCTTTGGGCGGCAGCAAGGATGCGGCAGCCTGGATGATGGGGGGTCCTGGAGCTCTTGCAAGATCGGGAGACGGAGTCTCGGCTCCCGTAAGATTTGCGGGAGTGCTATTCTTGTGGAACTCTCTGCCACAGGATGTGGTGACAGCCCACAACCTGGAAGGCTTGAAGAGGGGTTTGGATGACTTCATGGAGGAGAGGTCTAGCAATGGCTACTAGTCAGAGGGCTGTGGGCCACCTCCAGCCTCAAGGGCAGGGTGCCTCTGAGTACCAGTTGCGGGGGAGTAATGGCAGGAGAGAGGGCATGCCCCTTTCAACTCCTGTCTGTGGCTTCCAGCGGCATCTGGTGGGCCACTGTGCAAAACAGGATGCTGGACTAGATGGGCCTCCTTGGGCCTGATCCAGCAGGGCTGTTCTGATGTTCCTATTCAGTTGTTTAAGGCAGTACTGGCTGATTAAGAGGGACCAGTTCCCAACAAGGGTATCCGCTGGCCACCAATGGTGGTGAGTAGTCCACCTTTCCCCCCCGTCGAAATTATTTTTTCTTGGACCACCCATCCCCGAGCCAGGCCCGAAACGATTCGAACTCAAGCCGGGCTGGGCCCGGCTCTGGTGTGCACCGAACCGGACTGGTCCCAGTTTGGTTCGAGTCCGATTCGACTTGAACCAAACCGTGTTTTCCGGTGTTGTGCACACCCCTCCCCTTTATCCACCCTCGATAACCCTTTCTATACTCTACAAAGCAAATGTTCCATACTCCGTGCTGCCTTTTCCTCGGCCTGTCCTCGTCCCCTTTTTCATCTCCAAGCCAGTGTGTGAAGGGGGAGCAGGGAGGCGACATCGCACAGTGGCTGTTGGCCAAGCTTGCCAACGTTAGCAAGTGTCAAGGGATGCACATTGGGACGAAAAACCCCAACTTCAACTATATGCTGATGGGATCTGAACTGTCGGTGACGGACCAGGAGAGGGATCTTGGGTTTGTGGTGGACAGCTTGTTGAAAGTGTCGACTCAATGTGCGGCCGCTGTGAAAAAGGCCAATTCCATGCTAGGGATCATGAGGAAGGGGATTGAAAATAAAACTGCTAATATTATAATGCCCTTATACAAAACTATGGTGCGGCCACACTTGGAGTACTGCGTACAATTCTGGCCACCACATCTTAAAAAGGATATTGTTGAACTGGAGAAGGTACAGAAGAGGGCAACCAAGATGATCAGGGGCCTAGAGCACCTTTCTTATGAGGCAAGACTACAACACCTGGGGCTTTTTAGTTTAGAAAAAAGATGACTGCGGGGAGACAGGATAGAGGTCTATAAAATCATGCATGGCATGGAGAAAGTGGAGAGAGAGAGATTCTTTTCCCTCTCCCACAACACTTGAACCAGGGGTCACTCCATGAAATTGATGGCCAGGAGGTCTAGGACCAACAAACGGAGGTCCTTTTTCACACAACGTGTGATCCACTTGTGGAACTCTCTGCCACAGGATGTGGTGACGGCCAACAACCTGGATGGCTTGAAGAGGAGTTTGGATGACTTCATGGAGGAGAGGTCTATCAATGGCTACTAGTCGGAGGGCTGTGGGCCACCTCCAGCCTCAAGGGTGTGCCTCTGAGTACCAGTTTCAGGGGAGTAATGGCAGGAGAGAGGGCACACCCTCAACACCTGTCTGTGGCTTCCAGCAGCATCTGGTGGGCCACTGTGCAAAACAGGATGCTGGACTAGATGGGCCTCCTTGGGCCTGATCCAGCAGGGCTGTTCTGATGTTCTTATGTTCTAAGCTGTGGCTGTGCTCGGACACTGTTCTGAGGTCTGGGCGGGGGGATGGTTTTCCAAGTTGGGTGTTTACATGCATTTTGAATGGGCATCGGCGTATGTAAGGTGGTGACCCGTGAAATGTTGTGTACCTGCGGGAAGGAGACGGACAGGCCTGAAGTTATGAGAGCCTGGTTTTGCTCCTGGCTTGAAACAGGGAGAAGTGAGTCCAGCGGAGAGATTTCGGAAGACAGATGGGCTGGGCTGCCTAGCCCAGAAAAACGTGGTAAATAATGTACCATCTTGTCCTTGGGGTTTTTTTTAAGGCTGCCGTTGAGGCTGTTGGGGAGGGGAGTCGTTCCTCCGACTTGCCCTCAGAAGTATGAGTTTACTGGAAGGGATATTCACTCTGTCTTCCTTGCTCAACAATCCTGTGAAAAGGACGGGTGCCATGCTGTGCACATTCAGATGCCACCAACACACACAGACGGGATGTGCAAACAGGTTTGAGGTTGAACGTGTTCAACCCATTGCGCAGGCGCGGTGGCTTCCAAAATGGCCATCGCGCCGGGGAGAAAGGCCGAAAACCGGCCAAAGAACAGCAGAATGGCTGATTTTTTAAATAAAGGAGGCCGGCGGGGTGGGAGGGGAAACCTCCACAGACACACACACACACACACACACACACACACACACACACACACAAACACGCCTTGGACAACTCCCCTGGAGGGGGGAATTAAAAATAAAAGAAGAAAAGAAAGGTTGTGAATGCACCCACCTCCAACCAAACCAAACCTGGGGGCGTGGGGTTCAAGGGTATGCTGGACCTAATTGGCCCAGTCCAGTTTGGATCCAGTTTGGCTTCGAACCAAACTGGACCGGCCAGTTCCGTGCATACCCCTAATATACATACACGCGTGTGTGCGCGCACACACACAGTGGGCTTGCTCCTCCTTCCTCCTCACATGCAAGAGGAGAAGATTGCAAGTTTCCTCTTGAGGTCTGGAACCAGCCACAGTTTCCTGTAAGGGCCAAAGACAAGAAACTTGGGTTTGCCCAAACCACAGTGAGTTCAGAACTCTGGCTCAGAAACCTAGATCAAACTAGTAGCCACTGATAGACCTGTCCTCCATGAATTTACCCAAATCCCTCTTAGGAACATAGGAAACTGCCATATACTGAGTCATACCATTGCTCCACCTAGCTCAGTAGTATCTTCACAGACTGGCAGTGGCTTCTCCAAGGTTGCAGGCAGGAGTCTCTCTCAGCCCTATCTTGGAGAAGCCAGGGAGGGAACTTGGAACCTTCTGCTCTTCCCAGAGTGGCTCCATCCCCTGAGGGGAATATTTTACAGTGCTCACATATCGTCTCCCACTCATATGCAACCAGGGCAGACCCTGCTTAGCTAAGGGGACAAGTCATGCTTGCTACCACAAGACCAGCTCTTAAAGCCATCCAGGCTGTTGGCTGACCACATCTTGTGGCAGAGAATCCCCCAGGTCGACTATGCCTTGTGTGAAAAAGTACTTCCTTTTGTCAGTTCTAAATTACATCCTTCTCCCCACACTACATGCATTCTCTTGAAAGGGTTACGTCCTGAGGACTGTATTTAGCAAGAGATTAACATTCGTATGTGAGTGGTCCGGTGGTTCCAATTTTGGACAGCGGTGGAAAAAATCTTCAAGGTTCTGGAACCCAAGTTCCCTTTGATGTGCAAATTCTCCTTGTGCAAAAAAAATGTTTTGAAGCTCAATCTCGGGGGCTCGCCGGAGAGATGGAAGCGTGCCACTGTTCCCAGCAAAGAACTTGTACGGGTTTCACTCCCACGGAAAATATGGTTGTGTTTGCGTTGCATCTGCATATTCCGCTGCCTCGTCTCTTTCCTCGAGAGAGACGGCCACGCAATCTGTTTTGGGCTTCTCGTGCCGTGAGGACGTGGAGTGTTTTTTGGCAAACAGGCCTCCAAATGCCCAGATGATTATGATCGTCTCCAAGCTCTGTTATGAACTCCGACGCATGGCCTTCTCCCAGAGAGAGGTGGATGCTTGTTTGCTTTTATTACATTTGTGGTCAACATTATGACCACCAGATCCTCAATGCTTCAACACCGGAACATAGGAAGCTGCTTTACGCCATGTCGGGCCATGAGTCTTACTAGTCTATGGTCTACTCTGACTGGTAGCAGCTCTCCCTGGTTCCGGGCAAGAGTATCGGATAAGGGAGCCACATCCCTCCCTGAAACCTTGTAGAGATGCTGCTCGTCAGGGCAGACAATAACAAGCGAGATAAGTCAGTGGACTGACCGTAGAAGGCAGTTTTGTGTACAGGTGAAACTCGGAAAATTAGAATATTGTGCAAAAGTCCATTAATTTCAGTCATGCAAATTAAAAGGTGAAACTGATCTATGAGAGAGACGCATTACATGCAAAGCGAGATCAGTCCAGCCTTCATTGGTTATCATTGTGATGATCATGGCGTACAGCTCGTGAGAACCCCAAATCCACAATCCCAGAAAATTAGAACATTACATGGAACCAAGAAGACAAGGATTGAAGAAGAGAACAATATCGGACCTCCGAAAAGTATACAGTGTACTGTGCTTGATTGGCCAGCAAACTCGCCTGACCTGACCCCATCGAGAATCTATGGGGCATTGCCGAGAGAAGGATGAGAGACATGAGACCAAACAATGCAGAAGAGCTGAAGGCCGCTAAGGAAGCATCCTGGTCTTCCATAACACCTCCTCAGTGCCACAGGCTGAGAGCATCCATGCCACGCCGCATGGAGGCAGTCATTGCTGCCAAAGGGGCCCCAACCAAGTACTGAATACATATGCATGCTTCTACTTTTCAGAGGTCCGGTATTGTTCTAGTCTACAATCCTTGTCTTCTGGGTTCCATGTAATATTCTAATTTTCTGGGATTGTGGATTTGGGGTTCTCATGAGCTGTACGCCGTGATCATCACAATGATAACAAATTAAGGCTGGACTTCTCTCGCTTTGCATGTAATGCGTCTGTCTCATATATCAGTTTCACCTTTTAATTTGCATGACTGAAATTAATGGACTTTTGCACGATATTCCAATTTTCCGAGTTTCACCTGTAGAATAATTTCCTCCCATGAAACTGAAGATCGAGAAATTTAGGACTGACCGAAGGAAGTACTTTTTCACATAGTGCATAGTTAACCTATGGAATTCTCTGCCACATGATGTGGTGACAGCCACCAGCCTGGATGGCTTTAAAAGGGTCTTAGACAATGTCATGGAGGGCAGGTCTGTCAATGGCCACTAGTCCGAAGGGCTCTAGACTATCTCTAGCCTCATCAATGACACAATGTCTCCGGATACCAGTTGCAGGGGAGCAACAGCAGGAGAGGGGCCGTGCCCTCACCTCTTGCCTGTGGGCTCCCCAGAGGCGTCTGGTGGGCCACTGTGGGAAACCGGATGCTGATCCAGATGGGCCTTGGGCCTGATCCAGCGGGGCTCTTCTTAAGTTCTGATGTTCTTAGAAGGTGTGTTGTGGGGAGAATTGGGTGACGGGTTTTCTAAATACATTAACGTAGTTTTTCGGATGTTTCTTGCCATTTGCAAAGCTGGAACGCATACCAAACTGCCTTAGGTCCCCCATGGGTCAGAAACCACAGTCTTTCCTTACACTGCTTTCAGCTGAGAATGCACTTCTGCATACCTTGAAATGAGAAGATGTCGTCCTTGGTTTCGCTAACGGAAAGAGCCACAAAGATAATGTTTATTGTACATAGACTGAAGTCAGAGCTATTATCATTAATTCAGTTATCCGACAATTATATCTGAGTATTCAGTTATCATTATTTCAGTGATCCATCTGCACTCTACTATATTGCTATGCTGTTAAAGTAATTGAATCAAAGAACATTATTGAGATTGATTTTAGCAGTTTTATTTTCTGGTTTTTCCCCGTCATCAGGCGGGCAGGGGAAAGATAAAACTTTTCCGTAGGCTCTTGGGAGCTTTGTAGGCCCTGGGCTCTTTAGCTATTGTGCCAAATGGATAATTTAGCCCTGCCTCTTGCTTCACTGGGCAGTTTTAGAGGCATTACTGTCCAGTTTCTGAGATCCTCAGAAGGACCTGCTGCTGATACAAATACAAATATGAATACGACGGATATTTATATACCACTTTTCAACAAAAGTCCCCCAAGTGGTTTACATAGAGAAGTGAAAATAAATAAAGATGGCTCCCTGTCCCCAAAGGGCTCTCACACTCTAAAAAGAAAGAAAGAAATGTAAGATAAACGCCAGCGACAGCCACTGCAGGGATGCTGTGCTGGGGATGGATACGGCCAGTTGCTCTTCTCCTGCTCAGTAAAGAGGATCAGCACTGTTGGGAAGGTGCCTCTTGGCTCTGTGTGCAGGAGACTGATCCTTGAGCCCAACTCGGTGTCTGTTGCATCAGAGGGTGACCTTGAGGTCCTATTCAGGTGGCCATGGTGGGCAGTTTTCCCAGGGTCCCCTGAAATGTGGGTGTGGCTAAACTCATGTGCCGAACCGGCATAGTCTGAAGACCAGGGCTTCAGGAAATTCCTAGGCTTCACTCCTCCCTAATTCCCTCCTCCCTAAGCTCCTCCCTCCTCCCTAAGCTCCTCCCTAAGTTCCCTCCTCCCTAAGCTCCTCTCTCCTCCCTAAGCTCCTCCCTAAATTCCCTCCTCCCTAAGCTCCTCCCTCCTCTAAGCTCCTCCCTAAATTCCCTCCTCCCTAAGCTCCTCCCTCCTCCCTAAGTTCCTCCCTAAATCCCCTCCTCCCTAAATCCCCTCCCTCCTCCCTAAGCTCCTCCCTAAGCTCCTCCCTCCTCCCTAAGCTCCTCCCTAAATTCCCTAAGCTCCTCCCTCCTCCCTAAGCTCCTTCCTAAATCCCCTCCTCCCTAAATCCCCTCCCTCCCCCCTAAGCTCCTCCCTAAATTCCCTCCTCCCTAAGCTCCTCCCTAAATTCCCTCCCCCCTAAGTTCCTCCCTAAATTCCCTCCTCCCTAAGCTCCTCTCTAAGCTCCTCCCTCTCCCTAAGCTCCTCCCTAAATTCCCTCCTCCCTGAGCTCTTCCCTAAGCTCCTCCCTAAATTCCCTTCTCCCTAAGCTTCACTATAGTGAGTGATAGCAGTGAGTGACTTCTACACCAGGGCCATGGCGGACAGAATTGGGACCTCTCTTGCCCATCCCACTCTGTTCACGTGCGCGACACTGCCTGCAGGCCGGCCCTTCGTCAGGTCGAGCTCTACCTGATGAATGCCACTCTACCTGATGAATGGCTGGCCTGAAGGCAGGATCACTCACGGGAACGACACTGCAGGATGAGAGAGGCACAAACGGAGTTGCTGGAAACTGGAGGCAGCTGCGCGTCATTTGAACCCCCCCCCCGGCCCGGTTCAGTAGGGTGAGCTGCTTCTGCCTTGCTGTGATCTTCAGAAAGTTTTGCTTTTAAATGAAGGGAGCAGTGACACAGTCTTTCCCCCCTCTTCGTTGCAGAAATCCGCGAAGCTTTCCGAGTGCTGGACCGTGATGGCAATGGGTTTATCTCCAAGCAGGAGCTGGGCATGGCCATGCGCTCCCTGGGATACATGCCCAGCGAGGTGGAACTGGCTATCATCATGCAGCGCCTTGACATGGACGGTGAGTGAGTCCTCCGGTAGTTGCAGCGGCCGTGCTGCTGACCCCGCCTCCTTGGCAACAGCTCCCGAGGGCAGCTGAGGGGACCCTCTGATCCACCTGGGAGGCAATCTGTGCCTTGGGTCCCAAAAGTGGCAGACCCAACAATTTTGAGAGGTACTCATCGGCCCGGTTCGGACGTAACACAGCGTTGCCTCTCAGCAGTCAGTGAGAGAAGGACAACCTCCTGGACAGAAAGACAGCCCGCACCACCAATCGGGCCAGAGCGAAGGAGGAGATTCCTCCCTCAACTCTGCTTCCACGGGGCCCCAACTGTGGGGCCCAGCATTCGAATGTAATGCTCACACTGCAGAAATTGCATTCGTGGTGGCAAAACTCACTCTGACGGAAGGTTTGGGCCTTTCCACTGCAAACTCCATTTGCCCGAGTTCGGATGTGTGGCTTGAGAAACCAGAGGTGGAGGGACCTCCGGTTTCCTGTGACGTCTGAACCAGGTCATACGGAATGGTTTTTAAAAGGTGCCCGATGGCTCTCGGTTCGAATCAAATTTGGAAAATTCAATTCAGATTCGAATTGAATTGAATTGCCATTTTAAGGGGTGATTCCCTTTGAATTCGATCCACTCGAATCACCCAACCCTGTGCCTCTTGTGGCTCATGGAAAATCCACCACTGAATTCAGCAGGGACCAGTTCTGCTGGGCTACATCAGCAACAAAGACACTGGAATTTTGCCACATCTACAGTAATGCAAATTAAAAGGTGGAACTGATCTATGAGACAGACGCATTACATGCAAAGCGAGAGAAGTCCAGCCTTAATTGGTTATCATTGTGATGATCATGGCGTACAGCTCGTGAAAACCCCAAATCCATAATCCCAGAAAATGAGAATATGACATGGAACCAAGAAGACAAGGATTGTAGAATAGAACAATATCGGACCTCCGAAAAGTATACAGTGTACTGTGCTTGATTGGCCAGCAAACTCGCCTGACCTGGCCCCATAGAGAATCTATGGGGCATTGCCGAGAGAAGGATGAGAGACATGAGACCAAACAATGCAGAAGAGCTGAAGGCCGCTAATGAAGCATCCTGGTCTTCCATAACACCTCCTCAGTGCCACAGGCTGATAGCATCCATGCCACGCCGCATGGAGGCAGGAATTGCTGCCAAAGGGGCCCCAACCAAGGACTGAATACATATGCATGCTTATACTTTTCAGAGGTCCGATATTGTTCTATTCTACAATCCTCGTCTTCTGGGTGCATTGCAATATTCTCATTTTCTGGGATGGTGGATTTGGGGTTCTCATGAGCTGTACGCCATGATCATCACAATGATAACAAATTAAGGCTGGACTTATCTCGCTTTGCATGTAATGCGTCTGTCTCATAGATCAGTTTCACCTTTTAATTTGCATGACTGAAATTAATGGACTTTTGCACGATATTCTAATTTTCCGAGTTTCACCTGTATATCCAAGAAGGGAGATGGTTAGCAGGGCTTTCTCCAAAATGCCGCTTGTCCGGGATCAAAGCTTTGACTGGGTATCAATTTCCTTTTCTTTTAAAGCCGTAAACTGCGTCTAGAATCTAGATACAGGAAAGAGAGCAGAAACGTACCAGTGAATTACAATGGATTACACTATCGAGGAACCGGGGCTGAGGAATAGGCTATGGTCTCTACAGAAACATTGTTCGTTGGCTGGTATCATTCCTTCTCACTCAAGCGAGGCAAGAGAAATATTACTCTCAGAGCTGCTCTTTGGAAAAGCTGCGTCCCCCATCCGTACAGCAGACAACAGAGTTTGCTAATGGGAAGAATGTGGAGCGTTTCGAGATGAGTTGTAGGTTGCAAATGCGCCATTGAATGCTGATGACTCTGCCCTGACTTTTAAGTACAGCTCATTCCTTGTCGGCAAATGGGGTCTTGCAAGCCTCAGGTGCTCCTTGGCAGACTCACACATCTGCTTGAGGTTTGCGATAGCGCAGGGAGCTTTGGGAAAGAATTATGTTGGCTCGGCCTGTTTCCTTTGGCAGGGCTGGGTGTGGAACAAACCATAATTCTCAAGAAGACGGGTCGCTTGGACTAAGACTTATATATTAGGCCTGTGCAAGTCGGATCGGTAAAATTGAACAATTTTACTGTGATCAGAGGGATTCGGAAGGAATCTGAACTCTAACTTAAACACCCTAGTTCAGGTCCCCAACCCCTTTCAGGAAAAAAATCAGAGCGGAGAAAGGGTTTTTTAAGGTTTTTTGGGCTATCGTGTCTGGGGGGGAAACCCCCATCTTCTGCCCATACATAAATCTATTCTTAAATTATATTAAATTAAATCTAAACATTTCAAAACATTTTAAAGCCAATTTCCCACTCACAAACAGCCATTTTCCAGGTTTCTCCCGTGATTCTCTAATGTCACATCACTTCCCGTTTGATTATTTCTTCTTAGATTTGCCCCGCGACTTTCTGGTGTTGTATTACTTTCCTGCTGGGCTCAGAGTGAGTCCTGCAGTTACTTTAAAAAAATATTCACAACTTCCCAACTCTAACCCGATCCTGACCCTGACTCTGACTCCAAGGGACCCAAACCGACATTTGTGGGATTGGATCAGATCGAGTCGAACCAATCTCGACTTTTAGATCAGCCTACTGTATACAGTATATTCTTTTTTAGACTAGCTCTGTGAAACTGGGAGAGGAGAGCTGGTCTTGTGGTAGCAAGCATGACTTGTCCCCGTAGCTAAGCAGGGCCTGCCCTGGTTGCATCTGAATGGGAGACTTGATGTGTGAGCCCTGTAAGATAGTCCCCTCAGGGGATGAAGCCGCTCTGGGAAGAGCAGAAGATTTCAAGTTCCCTCTCTGGCAGCATCTCCAAGACAGGGCTGAGAGGGACGCCTGCCTGCAACCTTGGAGAAGCCGCTGCCAGTCTGTGAAGACAATACTGAGCTAGAGAGACCAATGGTCTGACTCAGTATATGGCAGTTTCCTATGTTCCTAACTGCATGGAGGGTTGTCATAAGCTCTTCTGCCAGCTAAGTTCTCTAGGTCCAAGTCTTCGCAAAGCGTTGTCAAACCAGAAGGGCTGGAATGACATTAAGCTGTTATGATCTCAGATCAGACGCAGACACACAAACGGCAATGCCAGAAAAAATTAGGTTGACTCCAAGCAAGACGCTCACTGCCATATTCACCCAAATAGAAGATGACTCTGAATTTAAGATTACCCCATTTAAAAGCAGAGGTGAAGTAGAGGTGATATCTATATTTACCCAAAAGAAAGAGGACTCTGGATGTAAGACAATCCCTTGATTTCTAATGTCAAAAAACTTGTTAAGAACCTAGTCTTGGATTCAGGTAAATGTGGTATACAGAAACAGACTTCTGTTTGAGAAGAAATTTAAAAGGAAAATGTCATAGAATCACAGAGCTCTAGAGCTGGAAGGGACCTTGGAGGAATCGTGTGTGAAATGCTCTCTGAAATATCACAGGGACTTCAGGGTAAATCTAGCCAATATGTGAACCCATTCACTCTCCCAAAGTAAAGTCTTTGTAAAGTCGCCACCTGAAAAAGCTCCAGGAGAACTTGCAGAGAGAATTCAGCATCTCAGAATTGTTAGTGACGCCTCTCTCTTTTTTGTTTCTTTCTTTCTGTCTCTCCAGGAGATGGTCAGGTTGATTTTGATGAATTCATGACGATACTTGGACCGAAACTGGTGTCATCAGAAGGGCGGGATGGCTTTCTCGGGAATACAATTGACAGCATTTTCTGGCAGGTCAGTAGCAAGGCATTTGGGAAATGCTTTCTTTTCAGGGGAACTTCAACAACATCTCAAAGCATGGTTCCCTTTCTTTTCCAAACCATTCTGTCAATATGTTACATTAGGGATGTGAAAAACCAGAAAGGGGGTTTGGACCAAAGCAGGTCCAGTTGGGATCAAACCAGTTCAGCCTGGTTCAACCAGTTCCGATTGGTTCAACCAATCGATTGGTTCAACCAGTTCAACCAATCGATTCAACCAGTTTAACCAATTGATTCAACCAGTTCAACCAATCGATTGGTTCAACCAGTTCCGATTGGTTCAACCAGTTCCGATTGCTTGCAACGGGGCATCCGGGAATCCCAATCCCAATCCCAATCCCATCCCAATCCAATCCAATCCCAATCCCAATCCCAATCCCATCCGGGAATCCCAATCCTAATCCCCTTTGCTTGTATAGAGGAATCCTTACTGGATTCCCCATTGCAAGCAATCAGAACTGAGTCGGACCATCTGAACCTGTTCGATCCAGTTCTAGTGGCTGAACCAAACCACCAGCCAGTTCTAATGAGACGGCTTGGAGACTGGGCGATTCGAATCCGAACCGAACAGCCCGGATCTGTTCTGGGCACATCCCTATTGTTGCATCACCATTTGGATTTCCAGTTTGCAGAGGATAGACAAACTGTGGATGTTTGCTGGGTGCCTCTGGGGCGGCAGCGGTGAAGAGCAGAAAAATACTGGGAGATACGGTAAAGATAGGCATGTTGTGAACGGAAAGAAGGCTTTTCCTATAGTAAGAGCTGTGATTTGTTTGTTTATTGTTACATTTATATCCCACTCTTCCTCCAAGGAGCCAGGGTTATGTTTATCTTCACAACAACCCTGTGAGGTAGGTTAGGCTGAGAGATAATTCACCAGCCCAAAGTCACCCAGTGGGTTTCATGGCCGAATGGAGATTTGAACTCGGGTCTCCCCAACTCTAGTCCATCAGTCTAACCACTATACCATACTGACTTTCAGAAAAATGGATGGGTTCTTGAGGAGGACCCACCAACCCACCCTTGAGGAGGGATGCTGTGTTAACAGAAATGAGAGTTTATGGGGGAACCTCAGTGTGACAAATTATCCTTAAAAATCCAACTACACTTTAAACCAGAACAATTAAACTAAAAGAGTGGTTTCCAACTTGGGGTCCTCTAGATGTTGCTTTACTACAACTCCCAGCATCCCTGGCCACAGTGAATTGAAGTTGGGGATGGTGGGAGTTGTAGTTCAGCAAGATCTGGAGGAGCTCAGGTTGCACCCCCCTCCTCTAAATCAATGGTAATAATTCACAGTTTTATATGCGGGTTAGGGATAGAGTATGAGGAAATAGGAGGAAAACAAACTTACAATACTTTTTGAAAAGACCAAGTAATTGCTTGTTCCCTTCTTCCTTTGCTCACTTACTGCTAGGGATGTGCACAAACCCATTTTTGCTAGTTTGGCTCAAATCCAAACCAGATTCGAGCCAACCTCGCCCGATTCGGTTTTGGAACCGGTCAAACCACGTGGTTCATGAAAATGGCCTGGCAGCATCTCCAACGAGATAGGGCTGGGAGAGAGACTCCTGCCTGCAACCTTGGAGAAGCCGCTGCCAGTCTGTGAAGTCAATACTGAGCTAGGCGGACCAAGGGTCTGACTCAGTCTATGGCAGCTTCCTATATTCCCTAAGATCTTTCCTGGCTCTGTACTTGAGATCTTTTTAGGAGAGGAAAGCTGGTCTTGTGGTCGCAAGCATGACTTGTCCCCTTTGCTAAGCAGGGTCTGCCCTGGTTTGCATTGGGATGGGAGACTAGAAGTGTGAGCACTGGAAGAGATTCCCCCTCAGGGGATGGAGGTGCCACTCTGGGAAGAGCAGGAGGTTCCCAGTTCCCTCCCTGGCAGCATCTCCAACGAGATAGGGCTGGGAGAGAGACTCCTGCCTGCAACCTTGGAGAAGCCGCTGCCAGTCTGTGAAGACAATCCTGAGCTAGTCGGACCAAGGGTCTGACTCGGTACAAGGTTCCTGTTTAAAGGGGTCACCTGTTCTCACTGGGATCGGGCCCATGCTGATGTGGAGCTGGGCCAAGCACAGTCTGGTGGCGGCAGTGGGGGGGGGGCTGCAAAGAGGGGCAATAATCACCTTGTGGGGAGAGGAGGGGGCAATCACGGCAGCTCCTAGGCACCCACGGCCCAGGTGCATCGCCCGGCCTCATGCATTGCTCAGCCACTGAGCTGGGTCTAAAACTCTGCACAGCTGCTGCCAGTCGGAGTTGCCAATGCTTAGCTAGGTGGACGGAGGTCTGACTCAGTCAGAGGCAGCTTCATAGAGAAAGAAGGTTTAACAATAAACATGAAAAAGAATCCAAGCAAATATATATATATATAAATTCAGGAGCGTCTTATATGTTTTAACAGTTTAATATGTTAGAACTCTGAAAAACTGGATTAAAATTAAGGTGCGTCTTATAGTCCCTAGAGTCTTATAGTCCGTAAAATACGGGGTGTATGTGTGTGTGTATACACACCCACACACACACACACACACCGTATTTTACAGACTATAAGACGCTATGGACTATAAGACGCACCTTAATTTTAATCCAGTTTTTCAGAGTTTTAACATATTAAACTGTTAAAACATATAAGACGCTCCTGAATTTTGGCGGATATTTTTCGAGGAAAAAAGTGAGTCTTATAGTCCATAAAATACGGTATATATATCTCCTTATCGGCCAACCACACCTGACAGCTGATAATTAATGAGTCCTCTGCAAGGAGCAACATTCCACGAGTATTGCATCAGGTTTTCAAAAGCGGGTTCTCTCAACTGCCCAGGCTGTGATAAAGAAACCAAAACGGTCCTAGAGACGGGACTAATTCATCTTGTTCCTCAAACATGTCACATTTTAGGAACTTATGATGAAACGTTGTGATCAGATGTCCCGTTTCCATCGGGGAAGAGTGCCCAAAATATTTGTGTTCTTGCACCAGGGTATCCTTACTTTGGAAGTATGGGGAGGGGGGTAGCTAATGTCAACATAGTACCCCATCGTACCAGGAGGCGGAGAGCTGGTCTTGAAGTAGGCAGCATGAATGGTCCCCTTTGTTAAGCAGGGTCTGCCCTGGTTTGCATTTGAAGGGGAGACTACATGTGTGAGCACTGGAAGAGATTCCCCTTAGGGGATGGAGCTGCTCTGGGAAGAGCAGAGGTCCCAAGTTCCCTCCCTAATACCCTTAGTGGATAAATGGGGTCGCTCTGGGAAGAGAGCCTGGCTGCTTGCAAGCAGAACGCCCCCAATTCCTTCCCTGGCAGCATCTCCAACGAGATAGGGCTGAGAGAGGCTCCTGCCTGCAACCTTGGAGAAGCCACTGCCAGTCTGTGAAGACAATCATGAGCGAGGTGGACCAAGGGTCGGACTCAGTAGAAGGCAGCATCCTGTGTTCCAGTGTTCCTATGACTAGTGTGCAGCCTGACCCCATAGTGCCAGGATCAGACACCGAGGATCTCGGGATGCGGCAGGATTCGAGGGGCCTCTGTGGCCCCCTGTACTTGCTGACACCGTTGACACTCCCTTTCCCTCGGACTCAGAGGATAAAGCCGGGGCACCTGCACTTCCACTGGAAGCTACCTAGCTCCACCTAACAGAGGAAAACATCGCTTCTATTGCAGGAGTGGTTCGGCCTATATAAATCATCGTTTGCAGCTCTCTCTGAGGGAACATTGTGAGTTCTACCCTCGCTGGAAGTAGGGGTGTATGAACCAGTTTGGTTCGAGGCTCGGTTCGACAGGCTCGGGGTCGAACCGGACCGGCCTTGGCCGGTCCAAGTTTGATCCGAACTGGGCCCGGTTCGAACAAAGCCAACTTGGAGCTCTAGGAGACTGTTTTTAATGGAAGGCGGTATATAAATTTCACAATAAAAAATAAATAGGAGAATCTGGTGAGGATTCCCCTTTACCAGTTAAGGGATAGAGGGGCTTGCCTAAGGGTAAATCGGGTGGGAGGGGAGTAAGTCACTAATTACAAGGGGCGGTGGCCGCAGGGGGTGGCAGTGGTCCCTCCCCCCACCCCCGCTGGCCTCCCCCAGAGTAGGCAGGACCGGGTCTGACTTGGCAGAAGGAAACTTCCTATGTTCCTATATTCTATCCAGACCTTTGGTGGTATCGATTGCTTGCTTGCTTGCTTGCTTGCTTGCTTGCTTGCTTGCTTTAAAGATTTAATATACCGCCCAATCCACAGACTTGTACGAAACAAGAACAGCAGCTGAGATTTCAAAATTTTTAGATGGAGATTGGAGGTTTGGATCGCATGTAGAATCCCGCTTTTTCACAAGCACAGATTCAGCGGGGCCAGGTGGACGTTCCTTTATATGATGATGATGATGTTGATGATGATGATGATGATGATGATGATGACGACGATGTCGCAATGATTATTATGTCAGAGGGTTAGAGTGCAGCCATGAAATGGAAATATGGAGGCAGAATGGAAATGGGTTTCTTCTGTTCTCCCCCTCTCGCATCCAGAGCTGAGAATGGCAGATCTCTGACAGGCAGAGAAAGGCAGGCCAGTGAGCTTTTAATAGGGCCCTTTAACAAACAACTGCTTAATTGGATCCCAATTATCCATATTAAAGATGTGCTTTTATGGATGTAATTGTATGTTTCGCTGGTTCTCTGTATGGGTAAGCCAGCCTGAAGGCATTTTTAAAAGCTACATGGTAGGAGGTGGTTTTTTGTTTTTTTGTTTTTTAAAAAGATAAATAAATCACTCACTATATAAAATGGGGCTTTTCTGTAATGAAATAAAATGCAGCCCTCTGCAGCTTAGGTTGAAGGATTCTCTGCAGCTTGCCCATTCATGAAGAGCTGTATTGGAGGTCCTGATCTGAATAGAGAGCTGGGGACTCCTCCTGGTTTGGGGCAAGAAAGGACTGGATCCGTTGGCCCCTTTTTTATCTAGGATGTTGGCCTCAAAATGCCTGGGAGATGGATTACTTCACCCATACCCCGTGCCCTGCTGTGCCTTTCCCATGCCCTGGCCACTCACCAGATTAATGTTGATGAAACGCAAATCTTTACCTCTAAGACAGTCTCGGCAGGCAATGTCATAGCTCTCCAAAATGCCCGCCTAAAGGCGGTGATGGGCTGGATGAGGGATAATAAACTGGAACCAAATTGAAACGAGGAAGAGGTGGTCATTGTAACTGCAGAGATAGGATAGATCTGAGCGTCCTAGATGGACTCCCTCAGAAGGCACAGGTGCGCAGTTTGGGAGTACCCCTTCTAACTGAACAAAAGAGGCACCTTTTAAAAGTGGTGGTTCTCTTTATTTAGCAGGGGGAGATCATCTGTCCCTCGCCGTCTCCAGCACAGCATCCATCCAGTGGCTATTGCTGGTGTCTGTCTTGTGTTTCTTTTTGAGATTGTGAGCCCTTTGGGGACAGAGAAGGGCATAACCCCCCTAAATGCCTGCCTGGAGGCGGTGATGGGCTGAATGAGGGATAACAACCTGATCCTCTGCTGTAAATAAATTAGATTTACAGTCTTAATCTTTTTAACTTGTTTTAAGTTGAAAATTGTTTTAATGTTTAAATTTGGTTTTGATTGTGTTTTTATTGTGAACCACCCAGAGACGTAAGTTTTGGGCAGTATAGACATTTGATAGATAGATAGATAGATAGATAGATAGATAGATAGACAGATAGATCCACAGACACAATGACCAGTAGTCAGGGATGTTGGAAACTGTAGTCCAATCGCAGGTGAAGGACCAAAGTTGGGCATCCCTGTTCCAGATTATGCTGTGGTCTCAGAGGTGCCTTTTGGACCGGACGTCCGGGCCGAAGTCTGGTTTGAAGTCATGGGAGCCCCCAAATTCCCTCAAACATGCCCTGCAGGCAGGGGATGGCAGCTATGTATTTCGCTATGTATTGGCCTGGAAATGGAGAGAGGAATATAACAATAAGGAAAGAAAGATGAGCTTCCTTTCTAGCAATTCATGTAGCATTTTCCATCTTCCCGGAGTACCGAGGGAGGGAAACGCAAATCAGCTGCAGAGCATAAAAATGCGAAAGTCAAAAGGCAGAATGCTAATTGCCTGGAACAAGCTGCTTACAATTTTGCTTCAGGAAAGGAGACAATACCGAACTCCTTCCTTTCCCCCAACCCTCAAGTTATCACTGACTGTATCCCAGGTTTTCTGAAGGCCATCGCAGATATAAAATAATCTGCTGCAAGGAAATTGAGTCTTAGCCTGATCCGTGGTTTAGCCTCGAAACCAATTTGCAGCGCTGGGATATGTGAGCAATAATGAAGTGTCTCTGAGAACGTCTCTGGAAATATCTCTTTCCAGTGTGTGCCGCTTTGCACATATTTGGTTGTGCGTTTGCTGTCAGATTATGGCCCATATGTCTGTCACTCTGGTCGTACAGACAGACATGGGAAGAGCCCTGCTCGATCCTAGTTCCCAAATGTTTCTGGGAAGTCTCCCAGTTAGATAATATGCAGGGAATAGTTCACTCTTGCTGTTTGACCTGCAGCAACTGATCTTCCAGATATACTGTCCCTGAAGATGGAGGCTCCATGACTAGTTGCCATTGACAGACCTGTCTGATGCCAAATCCAGGACAAATCAGTCCGTTTCGCTGGGGCACACAGTTCTAGAATGGAAGGAGACGGAGAAAAACTCATCTGTGTCCACGTTCTCCTTAGATTAGAGTGATTCCAGGTTAGAGGACAGGATCTGAGAGAAGGATGTTAATATTCCTTCATGGCTGTGGACTGTCTCCTGAGATTGGCCTGGTGTCCAGGAATCAGCACTGATCCTTCAAAAGCAACGTGAGAGGAGAGATGGTCTGGGAAGTGGGGGACAGGGGAAGCGCGGTTGGGAAAGACAGAAAAAATGAGGTTAAAAAGGGGGTCCGTGTCTCACGGAAGGGATGCTGTGTGAGTGGAGGAAAGCAGCGAGATGCCAGGCGTGCAGATGGCAGTGGCTGTCAGGTTGGATTTTGCTTTGCACATGGAAGAGGCGGCGTTGAGCCACAAAGGAGTGTGGGCGAGTGCGTTTCCTTTTCCAGGGGGACACGCAGACGCCACCGCGAGTTACACAGAGTGGACACCGCCGAGTCTGCGATTCCGGGGCGATAAATATCTCTGAAAATCAATATTTGCATCGGAAGCGCCCGTGCCGGGAGAATCCCTTGATGCCAAACGGGAGATGCATATACATCAAATTGCCTTTCATCTCCAATTAAAGCTCTTTGGAGCTTTGCTTGCCAGGCGGACGCAAAAGGGACGGTGCGAGCGGCTGAGGGCGGCTGCTTTGATTTGGATTAAATCCAATTTCAGCATCCACTGAGATTGAGGTTTTTTCCCCCCTGCCCCTAATGAAACGCAGGCACACAACCAAGCAGAACTCTCAGATCCCGTGACTTCCAATTAGTCCCAACTGTTTTCTCCGTTTCATCTGATTTTCTTGTCATTTCCGCTTAACTCTGCAAGGTTAATCGAATTGACTCGACATTAAGATGTATTAGATTCTCAGCTGGGTGGTTTATTAAACCCCGGTGTTGGAATATGTCAAGAGGCCGGCGTTTTTATGGACCGGGTTCAATGATCACACTGGCCGGGCTGCGAACCAGAGAGGTCCGCGGGAAATAAACCCCCATCTGTAATTGAAAGAATTTGCAGCGAAGGCAAAGGAATAGATTAGATGCAAAAGGCCACGGGGCATGCGAAGACTGCCATGCTGCCGTGGAAGCGTGTTGCTTTGCCTCACAGACACAGAGGAGGGGAAACGGGTGAAACTGGTTAGGAATGTCAGATTAACTTCGAAAATGTGGCCTGTGTATCATTATGTTTAGAGACATAGGAACATAGGAAGCTGCCATATACTGAGTCAGACTCTTGGTCCACCTAGCTCAATATTGTCTTCACAGACTGGCAGCGGCTTCTCCAAGGTGGCAGGCAGGAGTCTCTCTCAGCCCTATCTTGGAGATGCTGCCAGGGAAGGAACTGGAGACCTAGATGCTCTTCCCAGAGCGGCCCCATTATCCCCTGAGGGGGAATCTCTTCCGGTGCTGACACTTCTAGTCTCCCTTTCATAGGCAACCAGGGTGGACCCTGCTTAGCTAAGGGGACAAGTCCTGCTTGTGACCACAAGACCAGCTTTCCTCTCCTAAAAAGATCTCAAGTACAGAGCCAGGAAAGATCTTAGGGAATATAGGAAGCTGCCATCTACTGAGTCAGTCCCTTGGTCCACCTAGCTCAGTATTGTCTTCACAGACTGGCAGCGGCTTCTCCCAGGTTGCAGGCAGGAGTCTCTCTCCCAGCCCTATCTTGTTGGAGATGCTGCCAGGGAGGGAACTGGGAACCTTCAGCTCTTCTCAGAGCGGCTCCATCCCCTGAGGGGGAATCTCTTCCAGTGCTCACACTTCTAGTCTCCCATTCAGATGCAACCAGGGCGGACCCTGCTTAGCTAAGGGGACAAGGCATGCTGGCGACCACAAGACCAGCTTTCCTCTCCTAAAAAGATCTCAAGTACAGAGCCAGGAAAGATCTTAGGGAATATAGGAAGCTACCACATACTGAGTCAGACCTTTGGTCCACCTAGCTCAGTATTGTCTTCACAGACTGGCAGCAGCGGCTTCTCCAAGGTGGCAGGCAGGAGTCTCTCTCATTCCTGTCTTGGAGATGCTGCCAGGGAGGGAACTGGGAACCTTCAGCTCTTCCCAGAGCAGCTCCATCCCCTGAGGGGGAATCTCTTCCAGTGCGCACACTTCTGGTCTCCCTTTCATATGCAACCAGGGGGAACCCTGCTTAGCTGAGGGGACAAGTCCTGTTTGCGACCACAAGGCCAATTCTCTGAGTTGGGAGACCAGCTCTCCAGGTTGACAGGAGTTATTGTTGGGCTCTGGCGGAACACGGAGCTCGGTTGACCAGGTTATACAGTGACTTTTGTATGTTCAGGTCTCGTCTCTGGCACCCGTTGCCGACTTTCCTCCCTTCCTTTCTTTTTGAAGGCTTGTTGCTCAGTGATAGAGCATCTGCTTTGTACGCAGGAAGTGCCAGGTTCAAATCCTGCCAGCATCTCCAGGTGGAGCTGGGAAGGACCCCTGAGCTGGGGACCCTGGAACGTTTCCCCCAGGCAGTGTAGACCATACTGCGCTGGATGGATCAACAGCCTAACCGAAGGGAGAGACTGTTTCCCTTCGGTCACAGTGGCCTCATCATCAAGTCTCATTTCGGCATCCGGTCTCAGCTAGACAGATCTGCCTGTACCGTGCTGTCAGGACCTGCTGCCAGTCTGTGCTGACCGTTCTACGCCAGACAGAGCAAGTGTCCCGTTCAGCTGGCAGCATCTGCGAATGTTCTTTCATTTAAAAAAAAACCACCTGCATCCCGGCTCCACGGCACCTGCTTGTAGTAGGCAGCACGTCACTGCCTCCCCCACCTTTTCCATCCTCGATGATTGGAAGAAGCCAGCGCCTTCAGAAAATAATAATAATAATAATAATAAACATAAATTAAAAGCCGACAGCATTGCAGCTGGCCTCCGCTCTGCAGACCTGCATGTGCCGTGCGGCGAGGCGTTTGAATGGGTGACGCCGCCACCGGCATAGTAATGAGCCGGTTACCATGGAAATGGGATCATTCCTGGTGGCGGGCCTCCTCTCCGGTTTTTATGAACTGCTTTCCAGTTTCTGGGATGCTGCTGCAGAGCGCAAGGCCACGCAATTCCTCCCCACCCGCCGCAGAGTGGGCGGGCTTGGGCGCTCGTGCGCGCGCATGCACACACGCACATGTGCACATGTGTGCGCGGTCCAGCCTCTTCTGTTGGAAGAGCCGAAGAAGGGGGAAAGAGCGGAAGAGCAGAGTTGGCGAATGCCCTTACTTAATGCCCACTGCGTGGCAAATTTCATTGGCCACACTAACCTCATTCTACCTACCTACCTACCTACAGGTGAAACTCAGAAAATTAGAATATCGTGCAAAAGTCCCTTGATTTCAGTCATGCAAATTAAAAGGTGAAACTGATCTATGAGACAGACGCATTACATGCAAAGCGAGATAAGCCAAGCCTTAATTGGTTATCATTGTGATGATCATGGCGTACAGCTCATGAGAACCCCAAATCCACCATCCCAGAAAATTAGAATATTACATGGAACCAAGAAGACAAGGATTGTAGAATAGAACAATATCGGACCTCTGAAAAGTATAAGCATGCATATGTATTCAGTCCTTGGTTGGGGCCCCTTTGGCAGCAATTCCTGCCTCCATGCGGCGTGGCATGGATGCTCTCAGCCTGTGGCACTGAGGAGGTGTTATGGAAGACCAGGATGCTTCCTTAGCGGCCTTCAGCTCTTCTGCATTGTTTGGTCTCATGTCTCTCATCCTTCTCTTGGCAATGCCCCATAGATTCTCTATGGGGTCAGGTCAGGCGAGTTTGCTGGCCAATCAAGCACAGTACACTGTATACTTTTCGGAGGTCCGATATTGTTCTATTCTCCAATCCTTGTCTTCTTGGTTCCATGTAATATTCTAATTTTCTGGGATTGTGGATTTGGGGTTTTCACGAGCTGTACGCCATGATCATCACAATGATAACCAATTAAGGCTGGACTTCTCTCGCTTTGCATGTAATGCGTCTGTCTTATAGATCAGTTTCACCTTTTAATTTGCATGACTGAAATTAATGGACTTTTGCACGATATTCTAATTTTCCGAGTTTCACTTGTACCTACCATATCTCATGAGACCTGCTGGGTGATTCTGGGCCAGTCCTGTATCTCTCAGCCTAACCTACCTCACAGGGTTGTTGTGAAGATAAAAATAACCATGTACACGGCTCTGAGCTTCTTAGAAGAAAAGTGGGATATTAATGTAATTAATAATAATAAGAAGAATGTATAATAATAATGAGGAGGCGGCTTTAATTTTTCTTTCGTTATCCTAAACTCGTGGAAAGGGACCGATAATTAAAGTACCAAATGTAATCACTAACATCATCATCATGACATCAGGCATTCCCAGGCTTTTGGTTTTGTCTCTCCCAAATCACAGAGGAGAGGGAGAAAAAGTTTTTCTGTGTCATCCCGAATGTTATACTATACATCTCATAGGAACAGAGGAAGCTGCCGTATACTGAGTCAGACCCTTGGTCCACCTAGCTCAGTATTGTCTTCACAGACTGGCAGCGGCTTCTCCAAGGTGGCAGGCAGGAGTCTCTCTCTCAGCCCTCTCTCGTTGGAGATGCTGCCAGGGAGGGAACTGGGAACCTTCAGCTCTTCCCAGAGCGGCCCCATCATCCCCTGAGGGGGAATCTCTTCCGGTGCTCACACTTCTAGTCTCCCATTCATATGCAACCAGGGCGGACCCTGCTTAGCTAAGGGGACAGGTCCTGCTTGCGACCACAAGACCAGCTTTCCTCTCCTAAAAAGATCTCAAGTACAGAGCCAGGAAAGATCTTAGGGAATGTAGGAAGCTGCCATCTACTGAGTCAGACCCTTGGTCCACCTCGCTCAGTATTGTCTTCACAGACTGGCAGCGGCTTCTCCCAGGTTGCAGGCAGGAGTCTCTCTCTCTCAGCCTTATCTTGGAGATGCTGCCAGGGAAGGAACCTGGGACCTTCCGCACGCAAAGCATTCTTGCCCGCCTAAGAGCACAGGGGCAGCAACCAATGGGAGTAGCATCCCCTTTCAATGCCAAAAACTTAAATAAAAAGTCTCTCTAAGCTTGGGCGTTAGTAGAAAATGTCAAGCCACAAACACGGAAGCCGCTCTTATTATTCATGGAAGCGTTCTCCCATTATAGTGAGAAACCGATGACAATGATGTTTTCGTTAATGTCATCTGTCACTCCCAGAAGAGAGAGAGAGACAGAGAGGGAGAGATTCTTCCGTGCACAATTGTGGACGGGTTTTATGAGCGCCTGCTTCTACAAATCAGCCAGTGTCGGAGCTGAACTACCGCTCCATATCGCCTGGCATCTTGCAAGGCAGAAGAACTGAGTTCAAATCTCGCCCCTGCTGTGGACTCACTAGCCGGGAATGCAGTGATGTCGGGAGAGCATCTCTGCTAATTGACCAAAGAAGCTGCTTTTTAAAAGCGGCGATTCCCTTCTGTTTAGCAAGGGGAGATGAATGGCCCTATCCGTCCCCAGCACAGCATCCCTCCAGTGGCTGTTGCTAATATCTGCCTTATATTTCTTTTTTAGACTGCGAGTCCTTTGGGGACAGGGGGCCACCTTCTTTATGTATTAGTTATTTTTCTATGTAAACCGCTTTGAGAACTTGGGTTGAAGAGTGGTATATAAATATTCATAGAAGTAGTAATGGTCGTGGTGGTAGTAATACCTTCTAGAGGTTCAGTCAAGAATTGCAGAGGAGAGCTGACTTTGTGATAGATTGGGCCCTCGAGCCGGGTATCGACGCCTGGCATCCACAGAGCCCTGTGGTTGTCTTGGGTAGAATACAGGAGGGGTTGACCATTGCCTCCTCCTGCACAGTATGAGAGGATGCCTTTCAGCATCCTCCTAGATTGCTGCTGCCCGGTAGAGGTGTGATTCGAACCGGCAACCTCTTGCTCACTAGGTAAGTCATTTCCCCCGCTGTGCCATTAAGTGGTAGCAAGCATGAGTTGTCCTCTTTGCTAAGCAGGGTCTGTCCAGGTTTGCATTGGAATGGGAGACTGCATGTGAGCACCATAAGAGTTTGGGGGCGGCAGGCACAACATGCTCCCTTCTGCACATATGGACCTAGGAAGCTGCCTTATACTGAGTCAGACCCTTGGTCCCTCTAGCTCAGGATTGTCTACACAGACTGGCAGCAGCGGCTTCTCCAAGGTGGCAGGCAGGAGTCTCTCTCCCAGCCCTCTCTCGTTGGAGATGCTGCTAGGGAGGGAACAGGGAACCTTCAGCTCTTCCCAGAGCAGCTCCATCCCCTGAGGGGGAATCTCTTCCAGTGCTCACACTTCTAGTCTCCCATTTATATGCAGCCAGGGCAGACCCTGCTTAGCTAAGGGGACAAGTCATGCTTGCGACCACAAGACCAGCTTTCCTCTCCTAAAAAGATCTCAAGTACAGAGCCAGGAAAGATCTTAGGGAATATAGGAAGCTGCCATATGCTGAGTCAGACCCTTGGTCCATCTATCTCAGTATTGTCTTCACAGACTGGCAGCGGCTTCTCCAAGGTGGCAGGCAGGAGTCTCTCTCCCAGCCCTCTCTCCTTGGAGATGCTGCCAGGGAGGGAACTGGGAACCTTCTGCTCTTCCCAGATCGGCTCCATCCCCTGAGGGGAATATTTTGCATTGCTCACACACTTCTAGTCTCCTATTTATATGCAACCAGGGCGGACCCTGCTTAGCTATGGAGACAAGTCATGCTTGCTCCCACCAGCTCTCCTCTCCATATACCCATAGAAGGTCTATCACCCCTCTACTGTTGAGGTCTAGACCAGAGGGGTTTCACACAAATGTATTGCTTTCAGCCCCAAAGCACTCCATAACCTGTATGGTCGCTACTTTTTGAGTAGCAGCCGTGAAAACACGTTAACAAACGACTCAGTCCTGATCCAGTTGGTTGTTAGATCCTTATTTTGCTGTTCTCCTTAAATGGTGTACTTGATCTTTGATCGAAATAAAGAATGGTGGTGATGATGATGATGATGATGATGATGATCTTAAGGTGTGTTTTGCAGAGAAGGGTGCCACTTCCGAGTGTTTAGAGACAGCGGTGTGGATTACTCTCGACAGTACGATTGATTTGGTGCAACTCCCCGCCACCGCCTCCATGTGTGAGGCAGAGAGAGCTCGAGGGAAATCTGCATTCAGCGAGGAGAAATGCCTTGCTCTGCCTGGGAACATCCATTCATCATACCCTCATGGCAGTTTGCTGAGAGTCCAGCTGCAATTAAAGTTAAAGGTCTCCCTTCTGCCTGGTTGGGAGCGATCTGAGAGAGAGCTTACCAAGCTTCACTCAGATCAATGGAGGCCCCAGAAGGTCCCAGGTTCAATCCCTGGCAGCATCTCTGCGTAGGGCGGAGAGAAACTCCTGCCTGAAATTCTGGAGAGCTGCAGCTGCCGGTCCGAGTCGATAATGCTGAGCTAGACGGATCGAGGGCCTGACTCAGTAGAAGGCAGCTCCCTAAGTTCCTCCTTGCTTCCCCCACACAGTTGGCAGCTTCCTCAGGCTCTGCTGCCTACATGCCCAGACGAGCGGCCAGGAATCCCACAATGCACCACGCGAGCAGCACGATGCATTATGAAAATAGCTGCTGCCGGGTCGCGCCTTCCCCCGGGCCTCTATGATTTTAATGGCTGCATATCAAGCAGTTGCAGATATGCAGCCATTAAAATCATAGAGGCCCGGGGGAAGGCGCGACCCGGCAGCAGCTATTTTCATAATGCATCGTGCTGCTCGCGTGGTGCATTGCTGTGCTGGGAGCTTCAGGATTTATTCGCGCTTTTTTTGGTAGGCAAGGCATCCATTGTGAAGGCAGGGGGACCTCATTCACTCACTCATTCATTCATCTAGACGTGAATGGTGAATAGTAGCGATGTGCACCAATCAAATGTCCAGATGTGATTCGAACTGGAATTGAAACTGTCCGATTTGAATTTGGATCAAACTGGCCCCAAACAGGCCTATTCGAATTGATTCCATCTGAATTCAAATCGATCCGATCCGATTCAAATCCATTTGAACTATTTTGCTGCCTTTTTTTTAACCAATCAGGGTGCCTGAATGGTTTTTTAAAAGCGCCAAAAGTCCCTAAGTGGCCAACGAATCGATTCAAATTCATATCTGGCCCATTCGATTGGGATCCAAATCATTTGGATAAATCATGACCGCCCTGAGCCTTTCTGGAAGGGTGGTATAAAAACTGAACAAATAAAATAAATACATTTGATTTGGCCAGGTTCAGGTCAGGTGGTTTTGCATGTGAATCAATTCGCATATCCCTAGTGAATTAGGCCCAAAGCTGCCGTGATCCTAATAATCAGTGTAGCCATAAACCATTGACCTGCTGGTTAGTGGGGCCACAGTAGGGTGGAGCTGGATGCTGATTCCTGGCATCTCCAGGCCAGTCCATAGGAAACAGATCCCCTGTTCCTGGTTGCCTTTGCCTGACTTCAAGAGGTTGGGCGATGCATCAGAAATTGCCCATTATTCCCGTATCGACTGACCTCTCGTATCGACTGACCTCTCGTATCGACTGACCAGGGAGAACATTGAGTGTTCTCCCTGGAGACCGATCAGACCCCACACACCGAGAGCTGCCTGGCCGGCCGCTGAAAAGCCTTTTTGTGAGCCAGCCGGCCGGCTCGATTCCCTCCCTCCCCCAGAGCCTGCCTATCTCTGGCAACTCACCGGCACAAATGCTCCTAAAAATAGCCCCCAATCCGTTGCAGTGCAGGAGCCCGCCGGGTCTTTAGTGACGCACACCTTGCTTACAGGCTGCGTCCTCAGCCCAGGTGATGGGTGGCTTCACATTGGTCTTTCTCTATCTTTCCCCGGGAATCATGACAACCAACCGCATCGTCTCCGAAGCGGAGTTTGGAAAATTTGTGTTTGGCGACCTCTTGTGGGTATAGGGAGAATTGCTTGGTTATTCTCCCTACCTCCACAATATATACCTATAGCAATACATAAGAACCCAGGAAGCTGCCTTCTACTGAGTCAGACCCTGGGTCCATCTAGCTTGGGATTGTCTACCCAGACTGGCAGCGGCTTCTCCAAGATGGCAGGCAGGAGCCCTATCAGGAGATGGCAGGGAATGCTCTTCTCTAGATTGGCATATTTGTTTATTTTCATTCATTCATTGATTTATACACTTATATCCTGCTCTCCTCCTTCTCCTTGACTCTGCCCAGTTTGACATGCAGCGGATAACGCTGGAGGAGCTGAAGCACATCCTGTATCACGCGTTCCAGGACCACTTGACCATGAAAGACATTGAGAACATCATCATCAACGAGGAGGAGAGTTTGAACGAGAACTCGGGCAACTGTCAAACGGAATTTGAAGGTGGGAGCTTTTAAAATAATTGTGACTCTATACAAGCCGAAAGGTTCTCCAATGCATAAGGGCGAAGTTTAGAAGGACCCTATCTTCTCCTCTTTCGAACGAGGGGACTCTTACCATAAAACCCCAGCAGACGGGTTACCAAGTGGGGGTTAGAACATAAGCTCGGCTGGATCAGGCCCATGCCTACAACTGGTATTTAGAAGCGTTGTCGATATTCCGAGGGGCTGCCATCTTGAAACAACCGGGCATTGGTGGTTCCAGTGGTTTTAATCTGTACCCTTCTGGTTTATCTCGCACCCTGCGGGGGTTTTGCTTGCTGAACCAGATCTTGCTTGCCCTAAAATGTATCCCAGGGCTGAGGTGTCTTAGGATACAGGTGAAACTCGGAAAATTAGAATATTGTGCAAAAGTCCATTAATTTCAGTCATGCAAATTAAAAGGTGAAACTGATCTATGAGACAGACGCATTACATGCAAAGCGAGAGAAGTCCAGCCTTAATTGGTTATCATTGTGATGAGCACGGCGTACAGCTCATGAGAACCCCAAATCCACAATCCCAGAAAATTAGAATATTACATGGAACCAAGAAGACAAGGATGGTAGAATAGAACAATATCGGACCTCCGAAAAGTATACAGTGTACTGTGCTTGATTGGCCAGCAAACTCGCCTGACCTGACCCCATAGAGAATCTATGGGGCATTGCCGAGAGAAGGATGAGAGACATGAGACCAAACAATGCAGAAGAGCTGAAGGCCGCTAAGGAAGCATCCTGGTCTTCCATAACACCTCCTCAGTGCCACAGGCTGAGAGCATCCATGCCACGCCGCATGGAGGCAGGAATTGCTGCCAAAGGGGCCCAAACCAAGGACTGAATACATATGCATGCTTCTACTTTTCGGAGGTCCGATATTGTTCTATTCTACAATCCTTGTCTTCTTGGTTCCATGGAATATTCTAATTTTCTGAGATTGTGGATTTGGGGTTCTCATGAGCTGTACGCCATGATCATCACAATGATAACAAATTAAGGCTGGACTGATCTCGCTTTGCATGTAATGCGTCTGTCTCATAGATCAGTTTCACCTTTTAATTTGCATGACTGAAATTAATGGACTTTTGCACAATATTCTAATTTTCTGAGTTTCACCTGTACATTTGGGGTTTGAAAATGAAAATGCTAATATGACCCTTATGCATATCTGTGGTGCAGCCATATTTGGAGGATTGCAGGCTGTTCTCTTAAGAAGGACATTGTAGAACTGGGAAAGGGGCAGAAGAAGGCCAACCCAGATGGTCAGAGGCCTGGAGCACCTTCCTTAGGAGGATAGGCTACAGCATCTGGGGCTCTTTATCTTGGAAAAGAGGCGACTCAGGGGAGACAAGATTGCGTGTATAAAATTATGCATGGGGCAGAAAGAGCGAATCGAGAGAAATTTCCCCCCCTCTCTCACAGCACTCGAATCAGGGGCCATCCCATGAAACTGAAGGCTGCGAGATTTAGGACCGACAAAAGGAAATACCTTTTTTTTCACCTAGTGCACAATTAATCTGTGGAACTCTCTGCCACAGGATGTGGTGATGGCCACCAGCTTGGATGCCTTTAAAAAGGGCTTAGATAAATTCATGGAGGAGAGGTCTATCAGTGGCTACTAGTCTGAGGGGCTATAGGCCACCTCCAGCCTCAGAGGCAAGATGCCTCTAAATAGCCACTGCAGGGGAGCAACAGCAGAAGTGAGTGAGTGCATGCCTGCAGCTCTTGCCTGTGGACTTCTCAGAGGCATCTGGTGGGCCACTGTGGGAAACAAGATTCTAGACCAGATAGGCCTTGGGCTTGATCCACCAGGGCTGTTCTTAGTGTTGGCAGGACCAAACTAGATGGCAGTTTCCTATTTTATTATTTATTTATTGATTGATTTGATTTTTATACCGCCCTTCCAAAATGGCTCAGGGCGGTTTACAATTAAAACAGAAAACATTAAAAACAATTCAAACAGAGATACAAATATAATACCAATTTAAAACAACTTAAAAAACAAAACCCTGAAAACCAGGTTAACATTAAAACAATTAAAAACTGATTAAAAACCCTGAAAGGCCAGGCCAAACAGATAGGTTTTAAGGGCTCTCCTGAAGGACAATAAAGAATCAAGATTATGAATTTCTGCCGGGAGTGCATCCCACAGTCCAGGAGCAGCTACAGAGAAGGCCCCGCCTCTGAGTCGTCACCAAACGAACTGGTGACAACTGGAGACGGACCTCCCCAGATGACCTTAACGTGCGGTGGGGATCATGTAAAAGAAGGAGCTCCCTAAGATATCTTGGACCCAAGCCGTTCAGGGCTTTAAAGGTAATAACCAGCACTTTGTATTTTGCCTGGAAACATATCGGCAGCCAGTGTAACTGTTTCAAAACAGGCATCATATGGTCTCTCCGGGTTGCCCCAGAGACCAATCTGGCTGCCGCATTCTGAACTAACTGAAGTTTCCGGACCACGTACAAAGGCAGCCCCACGTAGAGCGCATTGCAATAGTCAAGCCGGGAGGTTACCTGCTGATGCACCACTGTTTTGAGGTCATCCCCTCCGAGGAATGGACGCAGCTGTCAAATCAGCCAAAGGTGATAGAAAGCACTCCTGGACATGGCCTCCACCTGAGATACCAGGGTGAGGCCTGGGTCCAGGAGTACTCCCAAGCTGCGCACCTGCTCCTTCTGGGAGATTGTAACCCCATCCAGCACAGGGAGATCTAATTCACCCCTCAGATTCTGAGCCCCCACAATGAGCACCTCCGTCTTGCTTGGATTCAGCTTCAATTTGTTCTCCCTCATCCAGCCCATTACTGCCTGTAGGCAGGCATTTAGAGAATGAGTGCCATTTCCTGGAGATGAAAAGGAGAAGTAGATGTGGGTGTCATCAGCATACTGCCTGAAGGAGGCAATGATTAGACCACTCTTAAAGAAGCCTTCCCTGGACCCCTTAGCGATGGACAGCTACAGGCCAATCTCCAATCTCCCTTGGTTGGGCAAGGTGATTGAGAGGGTGGTGGTTGACCAGCTCCAGGCAGTCTTGGAGGAAACTGATTATCTAGACCCATTTCAAACGGGCTTTAGAACGGGCTATGGAGTTGAGACAGCCTTGGTCGGCCTGATGGATGACCTTTACCGGGGAATCGACAGAGGGAGTGTGACTCTGCTGGTTCTTCTGGATCTCTCGGCGGCATTTGATACCATCGACCATGGTATCCTTCTGGATCGCCTGGGGGAGTTGGGGATAGGGGCACTGATTTGCAGTGGTTCTGCTCCTATCTCTCGGGTAGATTCCAGATGGTGGAGCTTGGTGACAGGTCCCTAACATAATAGCTTGATTCAGACATGATGCTGTACGAGTGTACAGGTGTCTGTACACTTGTTTGCATATTTGTTTGAATGCCTGTACTTGAGTTCGTTTCCAAAGTGAAGCTGGATGCAGGCCCTTCAGGTGCATGGTATAGATCAGAAGTGTATTTCCGTGCCTGTGCTCAGCGTAACGTGTGAATGACAGTACCTGTGAACAGATCTGTACTTGTGTACGAGTGCTGAACCTAACGTGTGAATGGGCCGTGTATAAAAGGTTTTCAGTTGAAGTCTTTTTGAGGGCAGCCTTGTGAGCCTCTAAATGCTGCTAAACATCAACATTTTCTAACTAAGCAAAGAGGCTCTTTTTTAAAGTAGCGATTCTCTTTATTGAGGAGAGCTGGTCTTGTGGTCGCAAGCATGACTAGCTAAGCAGGGTCCGCCCTGGTTGCATCTGAATGGGAGACTTGATGTGTGAGCACTGGAAGATATTCCCCTCAGGAGGATGGAGCCACTCTGGTAAGAACAGAAGGTTTCAAGTTCCCTCCCTGGCTCCTCCAAGATAGGGCTGGGAGAGAGACTCCTGCCTGCAACCTTGGAGAAGCTGCTGCCAGTCTGGGTAGACAATCCTGAGCTAGGTGGACCAAGGGTCTGACTCAGTATATGGCAGCTTCCTATATTCCCTAAGATCTTTCCTGGCTCTGTACTTGAGATCTTTTTAGGAGAGGAAAGCTGGTCTTGGGGTCGCAAGCATGCCTTGTCCCCTTAGCTAAGCAGGGTCCACCCTGGTTGCATATGAAAGGGAGACTAGAAGTGTGGGCACTGTGAGATATTCCCCTCAGGGGATAATGGGGCCACTCTAGGAAGAGCATCTAGGTCCCATGTTCCCTCCCTGGCAGCATCTCCAAGGAGATAGGGCTGGGAGAGAGACTCCTGCCTGCAACCTTGGAGAAGCTGCTGCCAGTCTGTGAAGACAATCCTGAGCGAGATAGACCAATGGTCTGACTCAGTATATGGCAGTTTCCTATGTTCCTATGTTCGTATGAGCAGGGGGAGAGCAACCGGCCCTATCTTATGTCTCTTGTGAGCTTTTTGGGGACAGGGAGCCATTTTAGTTTTTCATTCCTATCTATGTAAACCGTTTGGGGGATTTTTGTTGGAAAGCGCGATATAGGTATCTGCCATATTTGTTTCCGCGTAAAAGCAGCCTCTACTGTTACTAAAAATGTAGAACTGACCCTTTTTTGCTTTCCCCGTCCCCTTCTCTCTCCTCCCCGGCTTTAGTGCATTCTCAGAAACAGAACCGGCAGACCTGCGTACGGAAGAGCTTGATATGCGCTTTTGCTATGGCCTTTATTATCAGCGTCATGTTGATCGCTGCCAACCAGATTCTCCGGAGTGGCATGGAGTAACCATCACACTGTGAAACAAACGCGATCGGCGCACGCGCATGCCTGCAGGTGACCTTTCTCCCCGATCAACTTTCAAGCAAATGGGCCTCAGGAGCGAGCCACACGCGAAGCGGAGCGAGTCGGATGAGGAGGACGGTTCGGCCCGGATCCCCGCCGAGGCCGGCTACAGCTTCTGTCTCGTAACTCAACTCTATCCTCTTAGCAGGGACAAAACAAAGGGCTGTTTTGATGCTTGAATGGTTTGTTTTCCTTTCCGTTTGGTTTTCTAATGCAATAATCACAGACCTGTAAGAGCCCTGAATGGTTTCTTTTCCGGCACGGCGGAATTCTGGATTCTCTTTCATCCTCTTTTGCGCTCTTCATTTCCTGTCTGTGAAGGAAACTTCACAAGAGTTTGTTGGCCGTCTTCTGGGCATAGAAGACCGTCTTCTCAAGCATAGATTTTGGATGGTCCGACTTCCCCAGGGGACTTTAGTGTTGGTTGGTTGGTTTTTTCCGTTTTCAGAAAAAGTTTCCTCTGGCATGGAGGGGGACGGCCGAAGGGACCTTGCAGAGGATGTCTCGATGCCGACAGCAGTGATGTTGCACAGAGGATTTCGGTTGATTTGTTCCACATAAGGCCAGGCACTGTTTTTTAATGGCATCTCACCCTTACAGTCTGCTTATTCATCCAGGGTTGTTGTTTTTTTAAAAAGAAGAAACCAACCACACACACACACACACACACACACACACACACAGCATGCTGGGAATTTTGTAGGGTCAATGCAACGTCTTCCTACTCCATTTCAAAGCCAAACGCCTCGATCCAATGTATAAACACAAGTGTGCATTGAATGTACAGGCTACTGACTTTGTTTTGAATCTACTCAGACATCCCAAACCTGGCTGAGATCCCCTCCCATTTTCACACTTTTACGATGGAGATCTTAGACGTACGTAAGACTGTTTCGGGAGGCAATATTGAAGCAAGCAAATACACGTGGCTTGTCTCAGTTGGGGGAGTAACCCCCGAAGCTTTGTCAATAGATGCACCCATTGATTTGTAGCAACCTTGGTGACAATTCAATGAGCCCCCTTTGCAAGAAGAGCTGCTACCTGGATCTCCAGCGAGCCCTCGGGGAGGTCAGGAACTGGCCAACGAGATCAAGTTGCAAGCAATCCACGCAGCCTAACTGGCTGACAGTCAGGGATGTGTGAATCGATTCAATTTCGAATCGATTCAACTTGAATCTGGCCAATTTGAACGGTTTGGGTTTGAATCGAGTCACCCCTAAAAGGGGGGATTTGATTTGAATTTGAAATGAAACAGCCAGATGTGAATTTGAATACATTCGAATCAGATCAGAAGCCCTTTAGGGACATCTCGGCACCTTTTAAAAACCCTGATTGGTCCCAAAGGCACCAAACTAGATTAGAATCCAAATCAATTCTATTCAAATTCGAATCAAATTGGCCTGTGTCAGGCAATTCGGTTTGAATCCAAATTAAATGGGTCAGTTCTGATTTGAATTCGGCTCGAATCGGAACACTTGATTCGTGCACATCGCTACTGACAGTAGGCAGTCATCCGGCTGCACATCTTGAGCTCAAGTCATCTTTCCATGGTGGGGTCCCACCACTTAGGAACAGAGGAAGCTGCCTTCTACCGAGTCAGACCCTTGGTCCATCTAGCTCAGTATCGTCTTCACGGACTGGCAGCAGCTCTCCAAGGGTTAAGTCAGGGGCCTCTCTCAACCCTACCTGGAGATGCTGCCAAGGTTTCAACCTGAGACCTTCAGCATGCAAGCATGCAGATGCTCTTCCATGCTTTCCCTTCTTAGGCAGCAACCATGGGGGTTTGCATCAGAACTACAGTGTGAGGTGGGGGGGTTAACCTTTGACCCACCCCACCACCACCACCACCCCAATCTCTATCTGCCCTGCGGCTGCTATTTGACCTGGGAAGAAAACAGACACTGGAAGCTGCTGAATACTGAGTCAAGCCACTGATCCGTCTAGCTCTGCATTGTCAACACTGACTGGCAGCAGTAGATGGACTGCAGACGGGCATTTCCTAGGCTTCCCTGGAGAGGCAGCCAGGAATTGAACCTGGGACCTTCTGCACGCACAGAAGGGCTGTACAGCTGAGCTATATCCCTACATTCCAGATTGCTTTGCCCTTCATATCACGTCCATCCATTGCACAAGAGAGCTTCCGGGACTATTATTCATAATAATTGTGCCCTGTTTTTCGGTTTAAAACCAGCAAAGCCTGTGGGAAGCCTATGGGCTTCCAACGGCATCTGGTGGGCCATTGTGTGAAACAAGACGCTGGACTAGACAGGCCGTGGGCCTGATCCAGCGGGGCTGTACTGATGTTCAGAGAAGCTTACAAAAGAAAAAGGCCATCAAATCTAGACTCAATGACCATTAGGGCTATAATGAATCCATAAAGATTTGTCCCATTCACATGGAATGCGGAACCGAAAGGGCCTGAAGTTGCCATTTTTGTCCATTTGAATGTGTGCAACCGCGGTTCGGACCCCAAAGCGACCCAAAATTTCCCTCCCGAGACTCCGATTCGAACTTTCGGTTTGTAGTGGGTTTCTCCGCTAGGCTGACGGTGCCAGCGTTGCGTCCGAACGCTGCACCTCAGTCCGACTGTGCTGCAACCAGATTTGGAGGAGGAAGCTCCTCCCTCGCTCCGGTCTTTCAGTCCAGAAGGAAGCCCAAACAGCCGGGTCCTCCTCCTCTCTGCAGCCTCCTGTCCATCACATCTGATCGTGGACTGGAGAGTGTGGGAGAGCAAAACCGATTCGAGCAAATTTTGTGCACATCCCTACCATTAGATGTCAAAATCCTATTATGCTCCAGCATGCCAGAAGAGAGTAGCCCCCTCCATGGAGAGCTGGTCTTGTGGCAGCAAGCATAACTTGTCCTCTTTGCTAAGCAGCATCCACCCTGGCTTGCATTTGAATGGGAGACTATATGCCTGATCATGATAAGATATTCCCCTTAGGGGATGGAGTTGCTCTGGGAAGAGCATCTGCATGCAGAAGGTTCCAAGTCCCCCCCCCCCGATATCTCCAAAGTAAGGCTGAGAGAGATTCCTGCCAGCAACCTTGGAGAAGCCGCTGCCAGTCTGTGAAGACAATACTGAGCTAGGTGGACCAAGGGTCTGACTCAGTATATGGCAGCTTCCTATATTCCCTAAGATCTTTCCTGGCTTGAGATCTTTTTAGGAGAGGAAAGCTGGTCTTGTGGTCGCAAGCATGCCTTGTCCCCTTAGCTAAGCAGGGTCCACCCTGGTTGCATATGAATGGGAGACTAGAACTGTGAGCACTGGAAGAGATTCCCCCTCAGGGGATGGAGCCAATCTGGGAAGAGCTGAAGGTTCCCAGTTCCCTCCCTGGCAGCATCTCCAATGAGATAGGGCTGGGAGAGAGACTCCTGCCAGCAACCTTGGAGAAGCTGCTGCCAGTCTGTGAAGACAATACTGAGCTAGGTGGACCAAGGGTCCGGCTCAGTATATGGCAGCTTCCTATGTCCCTATGTTTCTGTGTCCCAGCTCTGTGCCACTGAACCTCACTTCCATAGCTACAGCCTCTTTTTTGCAGAACAACAATAAAAAATGGATTTTGCACACATACACTCAGGCATGGGAGGCGTGTTTAATCTTGTAATCTACATTCAAGAATTATATTATTACTCCAGAGGTATCAGTATATAGAAAACCTCAGGCTGCATCTCCATTTAAAAGGGTAGCTGGTCTTGGAGATTAGCTGCCAGTCAGAGCAGGGTAACAATGGCCCAGCTAAAGCAATGATGGACTCTGTATGAGGCAGCTTTCTGTGTCCACCTCCACAGCGTGGTGCTCTCACTTTTAAATACTCGCCATGCTTGATCGCCATCCAACGAGACCATTCGCTTCAGCAAAACAAGCACAGCTCGTCATTGCTCGCTTCTACGTCTTGCCTGTCAAATTTCCTAGAAAGATATTTTTGCTAGAAGCCAAGACTTGGGCAGGCCCAGTAAAACTTTGTCTAAGTGTGTTGAAAGAAGTATTGTACACTTTTTTTTATATGATGGGAGAAGTTGATTCTGGCACCAGGAATGACACTAAGGGGCGTGGGGAGGGGAGGACAAACTTTATGGTAAATTTTTTGGTTTATGGTTTATTCCAAGAACGATGAGAGTTTTCTACTTTTCTAGCTGAGATCTGAAAAAACTGGGTTGGATTTTATCAGGAGCGCTTCAGACGTCTTTCCTGGTCTGGGGGAAATGGTGCCCTGTGTGAAACCTCTGAATGCCATTCCCATAATGAAATTATTATTATTACTTAATGAAAAACACAAGTATTGTGTTTTAATGAAACACTGAATGAAAACACTTAATGGAAAACACAAGTGATTGCCATTATTATTTTAAATATTTATGCCCCGCCCCTCCTGTGCTCCACTATTCTGGGCACTTTACAACATTAATACAATAGATACAATATAGAACAATAAAAATAATGCAATTAATTTAATTAATTGGTGCAATTAATTTAATTAATTGGTGCAATTAATTTAATTAATTGGTGCAATAATTAATGCAATTAATTGCAGGGTCTGTGGTGGTGGTGGTGCATCATCCAGAGCCTTTTGGATGGGGCAAATGTAATAAATTATTACAAATGTAATAAATAAATAATAAGTATATTGGGGGGGGGAGAGACCAGGCTAAAATGGACAATTAAAATGACACATTTGAAATTAAAAGTTGTAACTAGAAAAACCTAGCAGCTGGAAGCAGCACCATAAAAATATGATTTTAAAAAATATTTTATTAAAAAAGAAATATGATCCCCGTGCTCTGTTAAGCCGACCCTGTTTTCAGAATGGAGGAAGACGCATAGCTCAGAGGTAGGGCACATCCTTTGTGTGGCTAGAGTCGTAGACTAGCGCAGGAGAGGCCTGGGTTCAAATCAAGTTGCCACCCTGCTCCGAATCTTGCTGGGGAGGGTGTCTTGGACCAGTCACTATCTCTCAGCCTAATCTACCTCACAGGGTTGTTGTATGAAGTGGTGGTGGCCACTCAACTTCGGTGGCTTCCAAAGGGGATTTGGACAAGTTTGTAGTGGAAAGAGTCCAGCCACGCTTTGGTGGGGCCTCCATGGTCAGGAGCAGTATGCAGGAGAACCGTGGCAGGAGAGGGGAAATGCAGAGGCAGCCCACGGTGGGAACCCAGACGAGATAATCCTTGGGCCTGATCCAGCAAAGCCCTGCTGATATTGCGATATTGAGAAATGCCACCCTGAGGTCCTTGATGGTCAATTCCAGTTTCAAATCAAATCAAATCTAAGTTGATATGTTGGTCATGCCGTGCGCATAACAGCTCTCAACTCTCAAGACCTTTATTGCGCAAAAAGAAATTCAAGATGGGCTATCAAAAATAAAATAAAAATACATTTTGGTGTCACACACCATTGTCAGTTAAACAAACAGAAACGCATGGCTAAAACCCCCCGCTGTTACATTCCATACGGTTCTGGAAACTGGCACTGTTGCCTTGAAAACAGGCAATCCATACTTTCCCCAAGGAGCTGGAGAACAGCTAGATTCATTAAGGGTTTGCCTGTATTTAAAATACCATTCATCACCGACAGATCTGCACGGCAAACCTAGAGAATCTTGGAAAGTCAAGGAATTAAAGTGAAATGTAGTTTGCACAGCACCGATAACACTAAAATGACTCTTAGTTAACTCCGGGTTGTACCGTTAGGAGATGTGATGTGCAGGATTGTGAGATGTGTGCACAGGGGAAAGAAATTTGTGGGAAGAAAAGTGAAATATCTAAAATTCAATGCTCATTCTACAGGTGAAACTCGGAAAATTAGAATATAGTGCAAAAGTCCATTAATTTCAGTCATGCAAATTAAAAGGTGGATCTGATCTATGAGACAGACGCATTACATGCAAAGCGAGACAAGTCCAGCCTTAATTTGTTATCATTGTGATGATCATGGCGTACAGCTCATGAAAACCCCAAATCCACAATCCCAGAAAATTAGAATATTACATGGAACCAAGAAGACAAGGATTGTCGAATAGAACAATATCGGACCTCCGAAAAGTATACAGTGTACTGTGCTTGATTGGCCAGCAAACCCGCCTGACCTGACCCCATAGAGAATCTATGGGGCATTGCCGAGAGAAGGATGAGAGACATGAGACCAAACAATGCAGAAGAGCTGAAGGCCGCTAATGAAGCATCCTGGTCTTCCGTAACACCTCCTCAGTGCCACAGGCTGAGAGCATCCATGCCACGCCGCATGGAGGCAGGAATTGCTGCCAAAGGGGCCCAAACCAAGGACTGAATACATATGCATGCTTCTACTTTTCGGAGGTCCGATATTGTTCTATTCTACAATCCTTGTCTTCTTGGTTCCATGACATATTCTAATTTTCTGGGATTGTGGATTTGGGGTTTTCACGAGCTGTACGCCATGATCATCACAATCATAACAAATTAAGGCTTGACTGATCTCGCTTTGCATGTAACGCGTCTGTCTCATAGATCAGTTTCACCTTTTAATTTGCATTACTGAAATTAATGGACTTTTGCACGATATTCTAATTTTCCGAGTTTCACCTGTATATTGGAGAATCCGGCAGGCCACTGAAAGAAAGAACATCTAGAAAGAACATCTAGCAGATATGAGGCACTGTACACAGAACAAAACCTTGGTCAATGCATATGAGAAATAAGCATGGCAACAGAATAGTGCCTACTAAAATATCTATTTGGGGGATGGAAAGGGATTTACAAAATACGGAAAATAAAGGAAGCACTATTAATAGAGAAAACGAAGACCCGATATTAATGCTCAGGAGGCACTTAGGTGATGCTATTAGGTCCGTTCACCTTTTAAAAATTTAGCTGGCTACCTTTCTCCCTGCCCCCCACTTCATTATCTCTCTGTTGTCAGGTCTATGGAATTTGACAGCTGGCGATTCTGTCTGTTTAACTGATGATGGTGTGTTACACCATCAAAAAAGCTTTGGTGCTGGTATGTTACACCAAAATGTCTTTTTATTCTTTGCATACCATCTTTAATTTCTTTTTTGTGCAAGAAAGGTCTTATTTTTACACGCTGTAGCCGTTTGATCGCAGAAGGACAGTGATGGCAAGATTCCCCACCTCCGTGACTTCCCCGGACGCGTGAAGAGGGGTCTCACTCATGCTTCTTCAATAACTGCTGGAATTCCCCCGTTCCCTGATCAATGCCGCTTCCTTTCACGCAAAAGTGCTCCGAAAGTAGCAGTTAGGGAAACGGTGACCATTAAAACCCTGGTACTAAAAAAAAGAGAAAAGAAGTGTAAATTTTAAAACAAAGAGGACCCTTTGCATGCTACTTTTTTAAAAAGCAAAAGAATAATTATTTTAATATATATGGTTGCACTGTATAAACTATCATAAAGGGAAGATACTGCCATATATCCTGCCTATTTAACCAAACAGCACTGTAAATATCTTATCTGTATAAAAAAAGTTTAATTTTAATCACTGTTTATGCAATAGTAATAAAGTTGCTTTTTCCTTTTGACTCCTGGCCTATCTATCTATCTATCTATCTATCTATCTATCTATCGGGTGAGATAAATTCATAAGGAGAGCAATGACTTAAAAATATAATATACAGTATTGTATTTTTAATATTATTAAAACATGGGAATATCAGATGTGAGAAGGTCAAGTGGATGGAACCTTAAAAGCATGGTGGACAAGTTCAGGGAATTTTTGCATTATTAAGAAATCTGGCAGGAAAATGTAATAGCATAAAAATGTAATGCTTACGAATACGATGAATATTTATATATCGCTTTCCAACAAAAAGTTGCCAAATTATATATATATAAATGTTTATGACAAACTCGCTTTACCCACGCAGAGGATCTTCATGCTAGTAGCCAATGCATGGATCACACTCGAAAGTGAGGAACGAGCCATTTTACAGGTAGCAGCTAGACCTTGCCCAAACTACGAGAAAAATCGACAATCCTTGGAAAATCAATTTGCTGGAAAATGTGCCAAGTGCTCCCGTTGGAAATGCAGGGGATATTATGCCTTCTGACAAAGCTTGGCAGTTTTCCCAGGTCATTTTTGAGATCGACAGACCAGCCTTTCACTGAATTATGAAGCAATGAACAAGCGCTATTTTTTTTTCTTCAGTTCACTGCATGTCAATCCATATTGGAGTTCCACAAAAATAGCTTAGGGATTTTTTAAAAAAAAAAAAACCCACAGAAAAAAGTGTATGTGCTGGAGATACAGGACGAGTTCAGACGACACAGGAAACCAGAGGTCCCTTCACTTCTGGCTTCCAAAGCCGGTTGTCCAAACTTGGAAAACCGGAGTTAAGCGCGAGAAGGTACCTGCAGTTTCCATCTCCAACCTCCACTCTGAACCTTCGGTCAGAATGGAGTTTCGCCGCCCTTGACTCTGGTTTTGTGGTGCCAGCAGCATGTATGAACACTGGCACCACAGTTGGGGGGTGGTGGAGGCGTGGGTCTGTGGATGGGAAAGCTGGACACTCTATGGATGCGAAAGCTGGACTTTGAAGAAGCAAGATAGGAAAAGCATGGACACTTTTGAACTTGGGTGCTTCAGAAGACTTTTGAGGAGACCATGGCCAGCCAGGAAAACAAACCAATGGATCCAAGAACAAATCAATCCAGAATTTGTAGAGGTCTATAAAATCATGCATGGTGTGGAGAAAGTGGAGAGAGAGAGATTCTTTTACCTCTCACACAACAGTAGAACCAGGGGTCACTCCATGAAATTGATTGCCAGAAGGTCTAGGACCAACAAACGGAAGTACTTTTTCACACAACGCGTGATCCACTTGTGGAACTCTCTGCCACAGGATGTGGTGACGGCCAACAACCTGGATGGCTTGAAGAGGGGTTTGGATGACTTCATGGAGGAGAGGTCTACCAATGGCTACTAGTCAGAGGGCTGTGGGCCACCTCCAGCCTCAAGGGCAGGGTGCCTCTGAGTACCAGTTGCAGGGGAGTAATGGCAGGTGAGAGGGCATGCCCTCAACTCCTGACTGTAGGCTCCCAATTGGCATCTGGTGGGCCACTGTGCGAAACAGGATGCTGGACTAGATGGGCCTCCTTGGGCCTGATCCAGCAGGGCTGTTCTGATGTTCTTATGTTCTTAATTTCCACTCCAGGCACAAATGACCAGGCTCAAACTATCCTACTTGGGACCCATGATTCAAAGACCCAGCTCCCTGGAGAAGTCCGTCATGTGGGGAAAAGTGGAAGGAAAGTGAAGAAGAGGACAACCAGCAGCAAGGAGGATGGGCCCGACCTCTCAAGATCATCTCAATAGGCAATGTTGCTCATGGCAAAGTGTATGTTCTCTTAAATACCCAGGGCCTAAGCTCTTTAGGGCTTTATAGGTAACTAGTATGTGTAAGCCCGTTGTAATAACGGGCTCTAGTGGGGGGGGGTTCCCGCTGCCGCCTCACCCGCCTCGGGCACACTCCTTGGGCCGACACCTCCGCCGCCGCCTCGGGCGCTCTCTCTGCCCGTCGTTTCTTGTGGCGGCGGCCGCCGCCATCGGAGCCAGTCGCCCCGCCACGGCCACCGCCTCCTTGGCCCGCACTCCTTTGGCCGAGGCCGTGGCTCCGCCACCGCCGAGGCCGCACTCTCCGCTCGCCGCTTCTGCTCCTTCTGGTCTCCCGTGGCGGCGGCCGCCACCATCGGGGCCAGTCGCCCACCGGCGGCCGGGTCCAACATGGCCACCCATCTCCGCGCATGCCCAGAACGGGCGAAAAAGACACGGGTGGCACGGACGCACGCCCAAGGCTTTTATGGGTAAGGATAACCAGTACCTTGTATTTTGCCCGGGAACTTATCGGCGATCAGTGTTGTTCCTTCAACACAGGAGTAATAGGGTCTCTCCTAGATGACCAACCTGGCCGCCGCATTCTGGACCAACATTCTGGACCATTCTGGACCAATTGACCAGCCTCCGTTGCCAGAAGCCTTGCAGGGAGGAGAAGACTTTAACGGGGGATGGGGAGACAGGGGGTGTGTCCACTGACTGTGGGGCGGCTATTCCAGTGGTGGTGGTGGGGAATAGAGGAAGTCATGTTGGCAGGTCAGCGCATCGTTACAGGGGAAGGGAAGTCAGAAACCGATTCGCTGTTTCCCCTTCCGGCTGGCCTGCCAGCTCTTTGACCTCGGGGAGCAGTGCCAACCTCCCACCGACTCTCACCTTGCTCCTCTGCAATGCCAGGTCTGTCTGGAATAAGCCGGAAACCATCCATGACCTGATTCCGGATGAAGGGGCAGACCTGGTATGTATCACAGAGAGTTGGTTGGGGGAGGTTGGTGGCCCAGTCTGGTCCTAGCTTCTCCCTCCAGGGTACTCTCTCTCTCTTTTTTTTACATATACTTTTTATTGAATTTTGACAGCATCAAAAGATAAACACAAATAATACAAACACTCACAAACACACACTATTCGATTCACCATATATCATATAAACCAAAGTGCTCATAATTGAGGCAAAACTCTTAATAATTTCCCAACATTTTTCCTCAAATCTAATGTATCTCTACAGCCTACATTAAGACTATTCCAAATAAAGTCTCCCATTAATATAATCTGATGCCTATCTATTTCTGTTGTTTGCCCACTAATATGTACTTTGAATCTCCAACCTTTATTACTACCACCAATACTCTTCCAAAATCATCTTTAAATAACAATTTTGGCTCAAACGGTCTTTTGTATAAGAGACTATGCCCCTTTTCCCCCTTAATATCATTGGATTTCAAATTGTTAACCTAATAATTTATTTTATAAAGACTTTCCACTCTTATATATACATCCCTGTAGGCAAATCAAATCGAATTTTCTTTTTCTTAGATCATTAAATTATTTTTTTTTTTGCATTTTGTTTTTATGTTTAAACCATTTACATTCAAAGAAACAAAAAAAAAGTTTATTTTAATTCCAGACTATTTGTTTATATTGCTAATTCCTCCCTTATTTAGCACCTTATGTCTTTTGGACATCATCTAAGATCTGAAGATCATTCCTATACCTACGAAGGAATTGTTTTACTTTTAGATCTTCAATTAATCTATGTTTCTTATCTTTAAAAATAAAAGCAACCCCTTGAGGGAACTCCCATCTAAAGGGGATTTTGTTTTGTTTCAAAATATCAGTCAGGTCTTTGTAATCTTTTCTCTTGAGGAGCAGATGGGAGAACATGGGCGGGGAGGTGGAGTGGCTGTGGTCTAGAAGAACAACCTCTTCCTCTCCAGGATCCCCGTGGAAGTGTCTGACCATGCTGAGTGTGTGTACCTAAGTTTGGGGACCAGGGATAGACTGGGACTTCTCTCGGTGTACCGATTGCCTTGCTGCCCAATGGAGTCCCTAACCAAGCTGACGAACTTGGTCTCAAGTTTGGTGTTGGAGTCTCCCAGGCTTGTGGTGCTGGGGGACGTCAATGTTCATTTCGGGACCACTTTGTCCAGGGCGGCTCAGGAGTTCACGACGACCACGACGACTATGGGCCTATCCCAAAGGGTCTCGGGACCGACGCACATTGCAGGTCACACACTTGATCTGGTCTTTCACTCTGACCAGGGTGGTGTTCCGTGGGTGGGCACTCCAGTGATTTCCCCACTGTCATGGACGGACCACCATTTGGTTAAGGCTGGACTCACAGTCACACCCCACCTTCGCGGGGGCGAGGGGCCCATTAGAATGGTCCGCCCGAGGAGGTTATTGGATCTAACAGGGTTGGCTCTGCTGGTGATGCTGTTGATGCCCTGGTGGATAATTGGAACAGCAAGCTCACCAGGGCAGTAGACATGATCGCACCTAAGCATCCTCTCCAACCTGCTTCAGAATTGGCCCCTTGTTATACAGAAGAACTATGGGGGTTGAAGCAGTGAGGTAGACGACTGGAGCACAAGTGGAGGAAGACTTGACTCGAACCCGACAGATTGCAACACAGAGCTCAGAAGCAATTCTTTTCTGCCCGTATTGCATCCGCAAGGTCATGTCCAGCGGAGTTGGAGGGCTAGTGAGTGGAGTTAGAGGGCTAGTGAGTGGAGGGCTAGTGAGTGGAGAGCTAGTCAGGGCTAGTGAGTGGAGGGCTAGTGAGTGGAGGGCTAGTGAGTGGAGTTGGAGGGCTAGTGAGTGGAGCTAGTGAGTGGAGTCATGTCCCCGGAGTTGGAGGGCTAGTGAGTGCCCCTCCTCCCTTGAATCAGAATCTCGAACCATCGATTACCTGCTGTGAAGTGTTTAATGGAGTTTTTTGTGGAGAAAATCTCTCGTATTCCGGCCGACTTGGATTTAGATGACTTGAATTTAGACTTGGATTAGACTTGGATTTAGACTTGGATTAGATTTAGATGGATTTAGACTTGGATTTAGACTTGGATTAGATTTAGATGGATTTAGACTTGGATTTAGACTTGGATTAGATTTAGATGGATTTAGACTTGGATTTAGACTTGGATTTAGATGGATTTGGATGGATTTAGACTTGGATGGATTTAGACTTGGATGGATAGGATGGATTTAGATGGATGGATGGATGGATTTAGACTTGGATGGATTTAGACTTGGATGGATTTAGACTTGGATTTAGACTTGGATTATTTAGACTTGGATTAGTAGACTTGGATTAGTAGACTTGGATTTAGACCCCACAATTACTGCAGTGTCTGAATCAGGACCTGATTCTAGTCCCCACCCGGTTGGGACATTCCCCAGTTCTGCGTTCTCAGATCCTTCGGTGCAAGAGACGAATCCAGCACTCAACTGATACGTGTAATAACCCCCCTCCAGAACCCTGTCTTCTCTCCGTCTGGCAGAACCCCTACACAGTCCGGAGTCATCCGGAGGTGGTGGGGCTCCTTGGAGGACCCCGCCCCACACCAGATCCGGACAGATCTGCTGCTTCCAGGTTGAGATGTCCTGGCAAGAGAGCAAGGTTGAGATGCCTACAGACAAGGCAGCACCACTTACCGAGCGTCAAGGTGAGAGTGGCAGCTAAAGGCTCACCGGGAAGAGAGCGGGATGGGCAAGTCTTCTTTCTACGGTGGGATATCTCGGGGTTGGGGGCGCTTGGAGGAACCTTCAAGGCTAGCCAGGAAACGCCGCCCTTGCCACGGAGCGGGCTCTGCGTGGGTCATCCCCCACGGCAAGAAAAAGAAGGGTTGGACGATAGTGATGAGCAAAACGAATCGGAGTTGAACCGGGTGGGCACCGAGAGGGCCGCCTGCCTCTTCTTCATTCTCTTTATGTGAATTGCCCAGAGCCATCTGCTTGAGCCCCCTGCAGTGGTTGGGCTACAACTCCCCGAGGATTGTCTCCCACAGTGGCTGGGGGTGATGGGATCTGTAGTCCACGAGCAGCCCAAGGGCCCACGTTGTGCAGACACACAACGTGGGCCCTTGGGGGCCCCTAGCCAAAGCTCCTGGGCAAGGAGCAGAAAACGTGTCCGGGGCTGGCCTGGCAAGGAGGAGCCATCCTCGGTCCGCCCTGGTTGCATATGAAAGGGAGACTAGAAGTGTGAGCACTGGAAGAGATTCCCCTTCTCAGGGGATGAAGCCAATCTGGGAAGAGCTGATGGTTCCCAATTTCCTCCCTGGCAGCATCTCCAACGAGATAGGGCTGGGAGAGACTCCTGCCTGCAACCTTGGAGAAGCCGCTGCCAGTCTGTGAAGCCAATCCTGAGCTAGGTGGACCAAGGGTCTGACTCAGTATATGGCAGCTTCCTCTATTCCCTGAGATCTTTCCTGGCTCTGTACTTGAGATCCTTTTAGGAGAGGAAAGCTGGTCTTGTGGTCGCAAGCATGACTGGTCCCCTTAGCTAAGCAGGGTCTGCCCTGGTTGCATATGAAAGGGAGACTAGAAGTGTGAGCACTGGAAGAGATTCCCCTCAGGGGATGGAGCCACCCTGGGAAGAGCAACTAGGCTCCAAGTTCCCTCCCTGGCAGCATCTCCAACGAGATAGGGCTGAGAGAGAGAGAGAGAGAGAGAGAGAGAGATTCCTGCCTGCAGCCTTGGAGAAGCCTCTGCCAGTCTGTGAAGACAATACTGAGCGAGATGGACCAAGGGTCTGACTCAGTAGATGGCAGCTTCCTATATTCCCTAAGATCTTTCCTGGCTCTGTACTTGAGATCTTTTTAGGAGAGGAGAGCTGGTCTGGTGGTGGCAAGCATGACTTGTCCCCATAGCTAAGCAGGGTCTGCCCTGGTTGCATATGAAAGGGAGACTAGAAGTGTGAGCACTGGAAGAGATTCCCCTTAGGGGATAATGGGGCCGCTCTGGGAAGAGCTGAAGGTTCCAAGTTCCCTCCCTGGCAGCATCTCCAACGAGATCGGGCTGGGAGAGAGACTCCTGCCTGCAGCCTTGGAGAAGCCGCTGCCAGTCTGTGAAGACAAAACTCAGCTAGGTGGACCAATGGTCTGACTCAGTATATGGCAGCTTCCTAGGTTCCTATGACTGGGCGTGTGCGTGCATATGGGAGTGTTTTTGTGGAAAGGAACCATTGAGGCACTGTGTGCATTCTGGGTGGAGGGGGTATAGTAACCCCTGCTAACTGAGCACGGAGGCGCCTTTTAAAGTGGTGACTGATTCTCTTATGTTTAGCAGGAGGAGAGCAACTGGCCCTCTCCATCCCCAGCACAGCATCCCTCCAGGGGCTGTTGCTGGTGTCTGTCTTGTGTTTCCTTTTAGACGGTGAGCCCTTCATGCGTCACTTATTTTTCTAGGGAAAGCACTCGGAGAACTCGGGTGGAAGGGCAGGGTATAAACGTTTGTCGCAGTTGTCGTGGTGGTCTTTCCGTTCTGAGCAGAGGGGCATTGCCCCCCGTGAGACCTGCATGCAGGGCTTGGTGGGGTTGGGGGAACCCTCAGAGATTCCAGGCAGTCTCCAGTTCAGTGCAAAGTGGAAGCCAGTACACACACACACACACACACACACACACCGGATTTTATTTCTCTATTTATTGCTTATTGTTGTGCATGCCTGGCCCTGTGCTTCTCTGGGGCAAGCGTGTGAATCCTTTCCGACCCGCCTCTCTGGCCCTGGAGGGCTTGCTCTTTGCTCCCCCCAGCTGCCTCTGCTCCCCTCTTCTCTTCCGGTCCCGAGGAGGGTTTGCAGATGCTCCCCTTGATGGGGGAGAGCTGGCTTGAGGAGCACCTTCCTAGTACGGCTTGCTGGGAGGGGGTTGGGGCGAAGTCCCCGCAGGACGGTCCTTCCTGGCCTCGGATGAGGAATTGGGTGCCGCCGTCAGCCGATTGGTTCTCAGGAGAAGTGCTGCTCTCTTCGGTTACGTCGCTAGAAGGCGACCCCTGGTGGCGCAGTGGTAAAACTGCTGCCCTGTAACCAGAAGGTTGCAAGTTCGATCCTGACCAGGGGCTCAAGGTTGACTCAGCCTTCCATCCTTCCGAGGTCGGTCAAATGAGTACCCAGAATGTTGGGGGGCAATATGCTAAATCATTGTAAACGGCTTAGAGAGCTTCCAGCTATAGAGCGGTATATAAATGTAAGTGCTATTGCTATTGTTCGCCTACATGTAGTCGCTGATTCGTAGAGCTCTACAGATTGAGTTTTGCCAGATGTTTGGGCGGCATTGGGTGAGTTTGTTTTGCCCCCTTTTAAATGAGAGGGTTAGGGGAGGGTTTTCCCACCCTAAGGGACTAAGTCCTTCTCTCTGGGTGTTCATGCTGCAGAACGTTAAGCGCAGCCCCGCTGGATCGGGCCCAAGGAGGCCCATCTTGTTGGAAGTCAAAGGACTTTGCGCTGTCTCTTTGCCTCAGACAGTGGAGGACAGACTAGTGAGGCAGAGAGCTAGAGGGTCAAGACATTGGTCACCCCTTCTCCACTGCTCTGACCCGATCCCTTTGGATATGTAGATTGCTAATCTCAGGGCCTAACTTCCTTCCTCTCTCTCTCTCTTCCCTACCTGCCCTTCTACCTTGCAACATGGCAAGCCTCTCTCCCTGCACCAAATGTGCAAAGAGGATGCAGAATCCACCTGCATCCAGCTAGATCAGGGATTCTCAACATGTGGGTTGCCAGATGTAATTGGACTTCAACTCCCATAATTCCCAACCAAAGGCCACTGGGGCAGGGGATTATGGGAGTTGAAGTCCAATAACCTCTGGAGACCCAACGCTGAGAACCCCTGAGCTAGATAGATAGATGAGAGATCCTAACTCCTCACTTTCCTATCTAGAATGGAGTTCTCTAATAAATACTACTTATATTGATTGGAAACTATAAATTGGCTCCAAGTTACTTTACTCTCAGCACACACACGCATGCCTAAGCAAATTCCGCTGTGTTGTGCCTCTGTGCACTCTGCCATCATGAGAAAGGGATTCTCTCACCACAGAGAGTTTCCAACACATCTAGCCCCGCACACAGTGGCCCACCCAGCAAGAGGGCTGTGCATGCTCTCTCTCCTGCTGCTGTGTATTGAGAAGTATCTTGCCTCTGAGGCTGGAGGTGGCCCACTAGTAGCCATTGATAGCCCTGTCCTCCATGACTTTCTCTAAGCCCCATTGAAAGCCATCCAAACTGGTAGCCAGTTGGCTTTCTCTGAAGACCGCTGGCTGTTCCCGCCACCACAAATATTTATATACCGCTTTTCAACAAACGTTTCCAATGCGGTTTACATAGAGAAATAACAAACCAACAAGCAAATAAGATGGATCCCTGTCCCCAAGGGGCTCACAATCTAAAAAGAAACCTAAGATAGAAGCCAGCAACAGCCGCTGGAGGGACGCTGTGCTGGGGACGGAGAGGGCCAGTTGCTCTCCCCCTGCTAAATAAACCCATGCTAACTGAGCAGAGAGGCACATTTTTGAAGTGGCAATTCTCTTACATTGAGCGGGGAGAGAGCAACCGTCCCTCTCCATCCCCAGCACAGCATCCCTCCAGTGGCTGTTGCTAGGTGTCTGCCTTATGTTTCCTTTTTTAGGTTGTGAGCTCTTTGGGGAACAGGGAGCCATCTTATTGACGTGTTTCTTTGTAAACTGCTTTGTAAACTTTGGTTGAAGATCGGGGTATCAATATTCATCATAGTAGTAAATAAAGAGAATGGCCACGTTAAAAAGGAACCTCTTTGCCCAGTTAGCAGGGGTTAACTTGTGTTCATCGAAATGCTGAGCAAACTTCCCAAAGCCACCCAATCAGTTTCTCAAGCCTCATTTAACGCTGGTGGGAAATAGAGCCCCCGTCAGTGGGATCTTCCACCCTTGCTTTGGCTTTCCTCCTCCTGCCCTGCAGCCTCACTTTGCATTGCAGACCACTTTGACATTCATGCCACACAGCACTGGCAGTTCAACCGGTAGAGAGGAACCAGCCCAAATCCCCGTGGGTGGCTCCCACAGAATTCATCCTGCTGTTCTGGAGATTCTGGCTTCTGCTTGGACCCCAGTGCAATGGGCACCTTGCATGTATTCATTCAGTCTTCGCTGTGCCTGGGTCCCAGTTCTGGAAAAGCAGGCAATCCAGAGGAAGCAGAAGCCACTAGCGGTTAATCCAGTTTTCTGTTCCAGCTTCTGGGCATCAGAAAATAGCAGAGTGGTCAGCTGTGGGAACAAACGTGTCCTCTTTGGACGATGCCTTTCTGGAGGCTTGTGGACCGTGTGGCTCTCTCGAATATTAGAGGGTGGGCCTTTGGGAACAAGCTTTGTCTTCTGTGTACACTGTGTGGGGAATTTGGGTTGCAAAGCACTCAAAGTAACGGCCGTACTCTTGGTTGCTTCATGCTCTGGTTCCAGAGGTGATCCCGGTTCTTCCGGATACGACTCAGTCTTGACACAAGACGGGGTGTGTGTGTGTGTGTCGGACTGAAGGCTACAACTGAGAGACGGCCGCCATCAACGTACTCACGGTCAGGTGATGAGAACCTCTCTGTAGACTTGCTACTACAGGTGAAACTCAGAAAATTAGAATATCGTGCAAAAGTCCATTAATTTCAGTCATGCCAATTAAAAGGTGAAACTGATCTATGAGACAGACGCATTACATGCAAAGCGAGATCAGTCAAGCCTTAATTTGTTATCATTGTGATGATCATGGTGTACAGCTCATGAGAACCCCAAATCCACAATCTCAGAAAATTAGAACATTACATGGAACCAAGAAGACGAGGATTGTAGAATAGAACAATATCGGACCTCCAAAAAGAATAAGCATGCATATGTATTCAGTACTTGGTTTGGGCCCCTTTGGCAGCAATGACTGCCTCCATGCGGTGTGGCATGGATGCTCTCAGCCTGTGGCACTGAGGAGGTGTTATGGAAGACCAGGATGCTTCCTTAGCGGCCTTCAGCTCTTCTGCATTGTTTGCTCTCACGTCTCTCATCCTTCTCTCGGCAATGCCCCATAGATTCTCTATGGGGTCAGGTCAGGCGAGTTTGCTGGCCAATCAAGCACAGTACACTGTATACTTTTCAGAGGTCCATACTGGACAGGTCTCACCAGAGGAGCCAGACAAAGAGTGCCTCTCCCATCAACAATATGGTGAGACGTAACTTTAATAAATCTATACCGGATCGGTCGTCGACCAGGTCAGCAAGGACCGCGCCAGATGCTATAGTCCCTGGACATCTGGTGGCAAGTGGGCAACAGGACTCAGGATCTTCAGTTGAGCAACCAGGGATGGAGACAGCAAAGCTACTGGAAGAAACATCACTTAACCGAAAAAAAATATAAAAAATGCCAACAAGGAAATAATGATCTGCTATTACAAGTCTAGTCCAACTAGAAGAGGTTATTTAAAAAGAATGTACCAAATTTGGAAAGAGAAGCATCCAGATACAGAAATAACAGAACAAAGGCTAGCAGACCAGAGAAAATTCATAATAAGAAATAAAGTATTCACAGGAGTTGAGCTGGAAGAACTGCAAAGAGCAACACAGGCTCAAGATATGGAAGAAGAATTACCACCAACTGAAGCAGTTGCTCAGGCGCAAGTGGAGGAGGTGTTGGAAATAGAGGATGCCACTGTTGCTGAACTGTTTCAAAATCAAAACCAGGCAACCTGCCCTTTGCCTTCACCTCAAAAACCCAAATGCCGTTTAACAGAAAAGCAACAAGAACTAAAGCAAAAAATAACTGAGCACATGAACCAAACAACCACCAGGGTTCGACTTCCCGCTCTAAAAACAGTTGCCAAAAAACAACTTGCTCAGGCATTAAAAGATGTCAATGCTGCACTTGCAGAAATAACAACCAAGAATTTGCAAGAAACAAACCAACTAATGTACAGTGCAGCAACAATAACAACACAAGAGCTCGGATATAAGATCAATGGACCTGTAAAAAAAGAAAGTAGTACATCACCTAAATGGAAGATTAGTTTAGAAAATAAAATCTCCAGGCTTAGATCAGATGCTAGTAAATTGAAAGATATGAAAGACAAGAAGCTGAAGAATGAAAACACCAAACAGTACCTGATCCAAAAATACCACCCAGATTCAAGGAAAATTAGAGAAGTGCTGGAAATAATAAAGCAGCAAATAACAGCCGTGTCAAAGAAGATTAGCAGGTATGAAGCCAGAATTACACAACACAGGCAGAATCTCCAATTCCAGTCGAATCAGAGACGTTTCTACCAAAGCATAGAAGGAGAAACTGCAAGAAACGTAGAAACACCAAATAAAGAAGAAACAGTGCAATTCTGGCGGAAATTATGGGACAATCCAATAAATTATAATAAAAAAGCAGGCTGGATGAAGGAGGTCAAAAAATGTAACCAACAAATGCAAGATCTATTAATAACACCAGAATTAGTAAGTGAAAGAGCAAAGAAAATTAAAAATTGGACTGTGCCAGGTGATGATGATCTGCATGGCTTCTGGCTTAAACACCTAACAAGCCTTCATAAACAACTATCAAAACAGTTCAATCACATTATGAAAGGCGGTGATATTGAACAATGGCTAACAACTGGGAAAACTCATCTCATCATGAAAGACCCAGCAAAAGGTGCCAAGTAATTATAGACTGATAACCTGCCTGCCAACCATGTTCAAATTATTAACTGGAATAATAGCAGATGAAGTGATGCCACACTTATTAAATAACGAACAGCTTCCAGTTGAACAGAAAGGAAATTGCCCGAACACCAGAGGCACAAAAGACCAGCTGCTGATTGACAAAATGATTTTAGAAAACTGCAAGAGAAGAAAAACCAATCTAAGTGTTGCATGGATTGACTACAAGAAAGCCTTCGATTCATTGCCTTACACATGGATACTAAAATGTTTAGAAACAACTGGTGTCAGCAAAAACATTCAGATATTTATTAAAAAAGCAATGAGCATGTGGAGTACAGTTAACAATCAGTGGCGAGACACTTGAACAGGTTAGCATTAGAAGAGGCATTTTCCAAGGGGACTCACTATCCCCTCTATTGTTTGTAATCGCCATGACCCCACATTCACAACTACTAAACAAAACAAGCCTCGGATACCAAACATCTAAAACATCAAGTCAAATCAACCACCTGCTGTACATGGACGATCTGAAGTTGTATGGAAAGTCCCAGTCAGAAATCGAATCACTGCTAAACACTGTCCGTATATTCAGTAGCGATATAGCAATGGAGTTTGGACTAGACAAGTGTGCTGCATTAATAATGAACAGAGGGAAAGTAACAAAAACAGAAGGAATAGAACTGCCCAATGGAAGCAAGATCAAGAACCTGGAAGAGAAAGAACATTACAAATACTTGGGCATTCTCCAGGCGGATAATATCGCACACACTGAAGTTAAAATAAAAATTGGAAGTGAATACATCAGGAGAGTTAGAAAAATCCTCAAGTCCAAACTCAATGGCGGGAACACCATACAAGCCATAAACACCTGGGCTATACCTGTTATCAGATACACTGCAGGAATAATAGACCGGACCCAGGCAGAGCTAGAGATGCTAGATCATAAGACCAGGAAAATCATGACCATCAATCATGCTCTGCACCCCCGCAGTGATGTCGATAGGCTCTACCTCCCTCGCAGCTCAGGTGGAAGAGGAATGCTGCAAGTCCATCAAACAGTAGAGGAGGAGAAAAGAGGCCTTGAAGAATATATCAAGGACAGTAAGGAAGATGCACTTCAAATGGTCAAGAATGAGAAACTCTTCAACACCAATGAAAGAAAGCAGGCCTACAAGAAAGAACAAGTCAAGAACCGAGCAGAAAACTGGAGAAATAAGCCCCTGCATGGTCAATATTTGCACAATATAAGTGGAAAATCAGGCATCGCCAAGACCTGGCAATGGCTTAAGAATGGTTACTTGAAGAAAGAAACAGAGGGTTTAATACTGGCTGAGCAAGAACAGGCGCTAAGAACAAATGCAATAAGAGCCAAAGTCGAAAAATCCCCAACAAACAGCAAGTGCCGCCTTTGTAAAGAAGCAGATGAAAGAGCGGACCACCTAATCAGCTGTTGTAAAAAGATCGCACAGACTGACTACAAACAAGGGCATGACAAGGTAGCAGGGCTGATACACTGGAACATCTGCAAAAAAGACAAGCTACCTGTAGCCAAAAATTGGTGGGACCATAAAATTGAAAAAGTGGTAGAAAATGAAGATGTAAAAATATTATGGGACTTCCGACTACAAACAGACAAACATCTACCACACAATACACCAGATATCACTGTAGTTGAGAAGAAAGAAAAACAAGTCAAAATAATCGACATAGCAATACCAGGGGATAGCAGAATAGAAGAAGAGAAATCGAAAAAATCACCAAATACAAAGATCTACAAATTGAAATGGAAAGGCTGTGGCAGAAAAAGACCCAAATAATCCCAGTGGTCATTGGCACCCTGGGTGCAGTTCCAAAAGCCCTTGAAGAGCACCTCAACACCATCGGGGTCACAGAAATCACCACCAGCCAATTACAAAAAGCAGCTTTACTGGGAACAGCCTATATTCTGCGATGATATCTATAACCATTGACAATAAAATTCAGCTATCTCAGGTCCTTGGGAAGGACTTGATGTCTGGATAAAACAAACCAGTCAATAACGCCTGTCTGACTGTGTAAACAAGAAATAATAATAATAATAATAATAATAATAATAATAATAATAATAATAATAATCCACTTGTGCTCCAGTCGCCTACCTTGCTGCTTCAGCCCCCGTAGATATTCTGTATACCAAGGGGCCAAATTTCAAGCGGGTTGGAGGGGACGCTTGGAAGCCATTGTGTCTACTGCCCTGGTGAGCAAGTTGTTCTAGTTCTTAACCAAGGCATGAACAGGATCACCAGCAAAGCCAACACTGAATCCCTCCAAGGCTTCCTGGAATCTTACTGGATGCAAAAACCTTTTCGGGCGGACCATTCTAATAGGCCCCTCGCCCCTGTGGAGGTGAGAATTGGTTGTAAGACCAACCTTAACCTGATGGTGGTCCATCCATGACAATGGGGAAATCACAGGGTTCCCCACCCTGATCAGAGTGAAAGACCAAATCAAGCATGTGACCTGCAATATGCATCGGTCCGGAGACCACTTGGGATAGGCCCAAAGTTGTCATGGCTGCTATGAACTCCTGAGCGACCCTGGACAGATTGGTCCTGAAATGAACATGGAAGTCCCCCAGCACCAAGAGTCCGGAAGACTCCAACGCGAGCTCTGCGACCAAGTCCGTGAGCTCGGTAAGGGATTGCGCTGGGCAACGGGGCGATCGGTATACCAACAGAAGTCCCAATCTATCCCTGGTCCCCAAACATAAGGACTGTACACACATTCAATACGGTCCGATACCCTAACAGGGACCCTGGTAAGGGAGATATTATCCTTATAGACCACAGCCACCCCACGTCCCCGCCCACACCCCCTCACCTGCTCCTCTACAGAATATCCTGGAAGGAGAAGCTGGGACCAAACTGGACCACTAGCCTCCCCCAACCAAGTCTGGGTGATACATACCAGGTCGGCCCCTTCACCCATAATCAGATCATGGATGACTTCAGGTTTATTTTGGACCAACCTGGCATTACCGTGAAAGGCTTTGTGGGTTGTTGGCAGTGCTCCCCAAGGTCAAAGAGCTGGCAGGACAGCCAGAAGGGGAGACGGCTATTAAATTTCTGACTAGCCCTTCCCTGGAACGGCTGCTTCACTGCTCCTCTGTAATGCCAGGTCGGTCCAAAATCAATCTGAATTCATCCATGATTTGATCATGGATGAGGAGGCCGACCTGGTATGTATCACTGAGACTTGCCAACATTACTTCTTCTATTCCCCACCACCACCAGGATAGCTGCCCCATAGTCAACAGAGGCGTTTCCCTGTCCCCCCATCTCCAGATGGACCCAAACACATTACAACAACTTCAACCCAAGTCTAAAACAGCTGAAAACTAATTAAACTGAAGCCCTCTAGCCCTCGCCCTTGTTCTCCCCCAAAGTGGCTCCCCCAAAGGGCCACCCCCTTTGGTGTCGCCCCTTCAGTGGCGGGCCCGCCACCAAAAGGAACCTTCCTATAAAGCCCCAAACTGAGCAGGTGACCCAAGGAACAGCTGAGTCACTCAGGAGCTGGTCCTTTTTTTAGATGTGGTGACCAGAATTGTATGCAGGACTCCCGGTGTGGCCGCACCCTAGTTTTGTATAAGGGCATTATAATATTTGCAGTTTTCTTTTCAGTCCCTTTCCTAATGACCCCTAGCATGGAACTGGCCTTTTTCACAGCTGCCGCACATTGAGTCAACACTTCCAACGAATTGTCCACCAGGACCCCAAGATCCCTCTACTGGTCAGTCACTGACAGCTCCGATCCCATCAGCGCATCCTTGAAGTTGGGGCTTTTCATCCCAATGTGCATGACCTTACACTTGCCAACAGTGAAGCGCATTTGCCATTTTGTCGCCCGCTCGCCCAGTTTGGAGAGATCCTTTGGGAGCTCTTCACAATCCCTTTTTGGATTTCACTACCCAAAAGAGTTTGGTATCATCTCCACATCTGGCCACCTGGCTGTTTACTGCTACTTCTCGGTCATTTATGAAGACATTAAAAAGCACCGGTCCCAGCCCTGTGGGACTCCACTTCTTCCTTCCCTCCCTCCATTGTGAAAACTCTCAATGTATCCCTGCCCTCTGTTTCCTGTCCTTCAACCAGTTAGCAATCCATGGAAAGGGGTGGAAACACCAGCTCGCCCCAAGAGCATGTGCTTGCCGAGAACAGTGGTTCTCTTTTACTTACTTGCCACTGTGATGTGTGAAACACCCTTAGTAGGGAAGGCGAGAGGGAGGGAGGGAGGGAGGGAGGGGGCTCCCTAGGTTGTAAAGCATGATTTAGTGCTGTTTTATTCTCATCCCAAAACTCTCCTTCAATTTTTTTTTTAAGGATGATAAAAATGCCATCATTCCTGTGAAGAATGTATTGAACCTAAGCACCTGCTTTGGGGATTCAGTTGGGCACCACCCTGTGATGAGATGATTGCAGGACCCGCGAAAGCTGCCTTGGAGAGAATGATCAAATGGCCGCTTAATCCAGTAGCTGGTATTAAATGGGGAAAAGGAAGGAAGAGTAAGGAGCTGGTCTTGCTCCACTAGAAATGATTAGTAAAGCGAATGCAGGTTGACTGAGTCAGAGACAGATTTCAAAGCGCTGCTGAGAAACTGGAAGAATATCAGAGCATTTTTTAAAAGGCAGCCTGATCCACTACCCTGTGGAGCCGAAAGGAGCCTTTTTATTTAAGCTGCTGTCATTGAAGCCAACGTGGCAACAACAGGCTCAAAGTCCCGGGCGGTCAGTGTGACCAAATTACAAAAGGAACCAAGATCCTGCCCTTCCAACAGCATTAGGCAGGCCGAAATTCAGCTAATGCGGCAGCTTTTGTCACATCTTGGCAGCCTAGCTTCATGAGTGGCCCTGTCTCCCTGTCTGCCTATGGGCTTGTGAAGAGCTGCCTATAATTGCACTGAGAGTGCTAAGTTTGCAAAAGACAGTTAAGCTGTCCTGAGGAAAGCAAGTGTGTTCAGCCTTCCGATACAAGCCCACTGGGAATGCTTGTTTTTGAACTGGTCACGACCACTTGGTTTCCCAAGCAGAGATCCCGACTCGATTGCCACAGCAAATCCCTCCTCCAATCCAGGGCTGGCTCCGGAGTATGAAGGGGAAACCTCCCCCGTCTGCATTCCCTCCATCTTCATTCAGCTTGGCATGTTTCATGCTAGAGTATCAGCAGCTACTGTCCTCATGCAGCATATGTTGCCACTCATGTTCTGACCATGGGACTTAAAAAATGCCCCACTTCCAGCAGAATTGGCCCTGGGGGTGAAGCAATGGCAGTGGGGGTAGGGGATCGTTTCCTTCACTCGAATTGCATCTGTTCAGTGTCAGCCAGGTGAGTTTTGGGGGGTTCTTAGAGGTCTGCGAGGGAAGCTGGTAGAAGCCACAGTAGCTCACTATGACCAGTGTGTGAAACAAATGCATTTCTGTCCCAACTCATGGCTCTGCGCACCAGGGGCATGGGGAGAAGGCAGCAAGGGGGGTGAGAGTCCCTTGGCCGGCAGGGTCTAGAGGGGGTCGCCATCCTCTGGACATCCGGATGGCTTTTTCGTTAAATTTTTACCTGTGGATAATGATTCCCTTGTTTCTTACACCATGGTAAAATGCTGCTAAACAGCCATTAGGGTGCGTGCGTAGCTCCTTGGCGGATTCCAAGAGGAGCGCGGACTGTTCACGAGACGGCTCTGATGATGATTGTTATCGCTCTAATTGCGGCTGTGATATTGTTTATTCGACTGACACTTGTTTTTTTGCTATGGCAACCTTTGTAATGTTTGGTTTTGTTCCTGGTTAATGATCGTAAATAAATAAATTAAACGAAACAAGCCTGATTGAAGAAGACATAAAAGGTAGAGACGAAGCAGCATGGAGCTGATATACAGGGAAACGGTCACAAACAGGAGAGCTTGATGACCACGGGTGTAGCTGTAATGGAGCGGAGAGGTTCTCAGAACCCGGGCCCCCAACTCCATAGGAGCCCCCATCTTCCCCCCTCTCTCTCGCGGGACCACCAGGGAGAGGGGCAGACCCTCTTCATGATGGTCTTCTGCATGAGACTAGATAGCCCCTGGGAGGCACACACAGACAGTATTCTGAGTTCACACCACACACAGCTTGAGGGCCAGCTGCTCATTAAGGCTTTCTGGGCCTTTTTAAAGTCATGGCCATGATGTGATGGTGGCACCCTCTAGCAGAAAACACCTCCTTCTCGACATCCCCCTCTTCCTCTTTTCACACTGGCTCACCACGTTCTTTTCTCAACCTGCAAGTATTTCTCCCAGCTTCCTCCCCATAGCCAGGCCTCATATTCCCTCTTCCTGGGCCTGACAACTTCCAGCTGAAAGGAACAGTAGCTGTGGGAGGGACCGATGATCAGGTTCTCCTTGCGTGATCAGATGTTCCTCCATCATAGGCCTTTTCAGAAGACTAAGGCATAGACGGATAGCAGAACCTCAAATCCAACCATTCATTTTCCTAATATAAACACTCAAACAACAACTTATAGATACTTTATTTTTTATTTATTTATTTATTTATTTGTTTATTTGCCTTCTTCCAGAAATTGGATAGACTGGGATAGGATTTATAAATTATTTGCTGGAAAGATTATTCACTTTCCTTGGGATATGAGGCATCTGCTGCTTGGTCATGGAGCCTCCCACTTTCCTGATGGTTTTGGTGGCATCTTCCCATTTTTGGAAGAGGGAAATATTTGGGAGGAGGAAGGCATGTTTGCTGCATCCCCTGATTTTGCAGGAAGAGGAGCTGAAGCCTGCTTCTCAGGGAGCTTGACCGTTTTTGTTCTTCTCCCTCGGATCCCGTCCCAGACGTGCTTGAAGGCAGCAAGGATATTTTGCTTTTTGGTCCTAGGCCTTTCTTCTTCAGAGCGGTGGAAGTCCTGGTCTTTCTTTCTTGCTGGGGCCTGGTGGGGCCTGGTGGGGCACTTCTCTGGGGCTGCCCTTTTCTTTTTAAACCACCTCATAAGATGGCAGCTAGCCTGGTTTGTGGTATTCCTCAGAGGTTTATACTTAATTTGGATTGAAGACTCCTGCGGGTCCTCCTGGTCCTCTTCAAAGGCTCGGGACACAGATCGCCATGAGGGGGCCTTCATTGCCTCAGAGATCTCTGTTCTCTCCTTCGCCGCATCTTTGGTGGTCTTCCTGCCATACGTAACTTTCTGGAGGTTGGTCTGGGTGGGTATAATAGAGGGCTGGGGTGCCTGTTTGGCAGGGAACTGGGTCTTGGGTGTCGGCTCCTCCAAAAGACTTTGCAATGGGTTACCTTTACCAGGCTGTGCCGCCTCTGGCCCAACTGCTGGACATGCACCATGGCGGTGCTGTTGAACACTCTGGGTAGGACCTTCAGGCAAGCTGGGTCGGCCTCCTGGGCAGGTGTCTCCCTGCAAGAGGGCCTCCAGAAGCGGGACCCTGGCTCTCGCACTAGCTGGGCTGGTTTTCACTGAAGGTGGAGATCGGGGCAGGAGGCAGGAGGCTGCAGCATGAGGTAAGGGACCAACACAAGGATCCCGTGCCTCTGGAAGTCTGTGCATTGGACCTGAGGAAAAAGAGAAGGACGACTCAGACAGCTTCACCTTCACTGGCTTCCCAAAGAGGTCCTTTGGGCCAATAAATGGCTGAGATATTGTCATGTAAGCAGGGCCTTGGGAGGGTGAGGGAATGTGTTGGTTTAATCGATCTCTGTTACCACTTGACTACGATGATTCTTTAAGATCCTCCCCACCCCAGTATGTCGATCCCAAGGGGAATAATTTAATACAAGCAACCGCCTGCCCACGTCAGGCCCAGAATCCCTTGTGCTACAGATATCACACAATGACTTGGAGGGTGAAGTACGGGCGGCAATGTCCTCGGGTCAGCTCTTGCCCCTAGGTGGCTTTAGGCAAGCCAGTATTCCCTCAGACTGCAGATGGGAAGAATTCACACCATTGAATGGTCCACCTTTGGAAACAATTCCTCACATTCAGGAAACTACAGGGTCAGGAACGTTCTCCTTGACATGCTAGCTTTTCATGTGGAAAGACTTTAACATTCGGGCATGTCAATGATCCCCACCCGCCCGCCTCAGTCTGAAGTGGTGCAGTCCAGGCACAGGTTGACTAGCTTGGAAAATTAGGCCTCATACTCACAGCTAGCTGCCCTGGTATAGATCGTGGAGGTGGCTGCTCCCTGAGGGATGCTGCCAGGAGCTTCTTCTGAAGCGCTTTGATGCTGCTGCTGGCTCTTCCTCTCTGGAGCATTCATTTCTGATCCTTGCTTCCGTATTTTCTGGGTGTCGGAGACGCAGCTATTCAGCACGTCAGAGGAGACCTTGGACTCCTGGATCTTCCTTGCCAATGGCTGGTCTACCAAGCCTCCAGGCATGCCATCCTGTGGCCTGAACTTGGGGCCAGTCTTGGGCACCAAGGGTGAGAATGGAGTCTCTGCTCTATCTTTCCGGGTGCGCCTTGGAGACCATTTCCCCTCAGAGCTTCTGCTACTGAAGGAGGTGGTGTTAGATGCTCTCTGGCGGCGTCTGGGCACAACAGAGAACAAATTGGCCAAGGACTCAGAGTGGGGTGTGGGGCCCCCCCACAACTCTGGCAACTGCTTTTTATGCAAGTTGAATTCCACATGGTCATGGGCTGCAAATTCCCTGCGAAGCTCCTTGAGCCCGGGTCTACGGAGTCTGGGCAGGGTCCGCAAATAGGTGCCACCTGCTTCCCATGGGGTGGCAGGAGATGAGGGGAGGGATCTCTCCAGCCGGCTGAACTGAGGAAGAGGCCCAATTGAGGAAGAGGTCCACGCACTGTTCAAAGAGGAGAAGGAGGCCCAAGTGGTGCTGGACAGACTGGACAAGATTCTGTTGGGAAGAAGAAGAATGGGTCAGTGGTGGGAGGAATGAACGTGCCTTTCCAAAGGGGAGAGGATGGGTGAGAATTTCCACACTCCGGCTCTGGGAGGGTGTAGCAGACTCCGGAGGGAAGGACTCTCCCTCTCCTCACAAAGTTCCTCTCCTCGCAAAGTTGCTCAGGAATAGAGCATCTACTCTGCATGCAGGAAGTCCCAGGTTCAATTCCTGGCATCTCCAGGGAAGGCTGGGGAAAACTCCTGCTTGAAACCTTGGAGAGCTGCTTCCAGTCAGTGTAATACTGTGCTAGATGGACCAATGGCCGGACTCAATATAAAGCTGCTTCCTATGTTCCCGCACAACTTGCTGCTGTAAGTAGCCACTTGGGGAGAGGCAAACTCAGGGAATCAGTGGTGAGAATTACACTCACCTATCTCATCTGGATTGTGTGACAAAACACAAAACAGCTGAATTCTGCTCCTACCCTAGTCCAATGGCCTCCAGTGAGAAAATTTTTAGATCGTAATCTCTGTGGGAAAATGATTTGCTTTTGTGTTGCTGTAAAGTGCGGTGCACATTAATGGTGCTCTATAAATTGATGAGTTATAAGTTTATTCGGTCATTGACCAGCAAACATTTACAATAAAGCAGTACGTATTTTACAAATAATATAACAGAAATAATATCATAACAGAAATAATATCAGTGTCCTCATTAAATAAAAGATAATTTAAATAAAATTCATCAGACTGGCCAGGCAAATTGTCTAACATAGGAGATAAAAGTCTTAAACGGGGTTCCCTATAAAAATCACAATAAAGAATAACGTGTGAGGTGGATTCTATAACCCCTTTGCCACATGGGCAAAGACGTAAAAATAGCGGAACTCCCTTGAACCTGCCATCCAATACTGCTGTAGGAAGAACATTTAAACGTGCTAAAGTGAGGGCTCATCTAAATTTAGGGACAAGCACCACATCAAAATATTTAGCTGGTTTAAGATTAATAGCTTGACTCCCTAAGTATAAGCCCTGCTTGAGCCATGCACCTTCTTGTTGAACTTCTATATCCAGGACACGTTGCTTAACTAACTTCCTGGCTTGCTCAATTCCTACAGTATGCAAATCCTCTATGGAGAGGCCAAAAGAGGAAAATTTGCTCAACACAGCTCGTTTCCAGCTTGAATTAAAACCATCATTCATAGCCAAAGAGGCTAAACCCGCCTGTCCAAAACTCAATTTTAACCAAAATCGAAAGATACAGCACCAGTATAAGGATTCCACCCTAATAAGACCAACTTCCCTTCTGATGACAGCATTCGGAGCACAACATGGAACCTGCAAAATGGATCTAATAAACTTAGTCTGGATAGCCTCCAGTAAGGCAAAATGCTCTATAAATAATACATAAGTAAATAACAGTTGCTTTATATCCATATGAGCTTGCAGTGTGCATGGCCACTTGCTGGCCTTTACACCACAACTAAAAAAAAACCAACCACCCTTAGATGGTGTTGATATCAACAATGTCTTCAGCCTCTGGTGATGAAACCTTCCAGGCAGGTTTGTTAAAGAGCGAGTTCCCTGGTTGCCTGTGGTGATCTGGATGCACACACAACCAGGCTGGAAGTGACATGAAAGGTTGATTCTTTTCTCTTTGGGGCCATCAGTGACGGGAAAGTCTGTCGGCAGCAGACCAGAGAGTAACGGAGTTTACTGGGAAGAAACGTCTATGGGTTGTTTCGGGAAACCAGAAGTTGAAGTGAATCAAATCTCCCCCACCCCTCACCCCACCCCAGGGGAAAGCGTTTCCTCGCCTTTCTGTCTGTAAGAGACCTCTTCCCATCGCCCAGCCACACGTCCCTCCTGACAGTGGAGTCCATCCCTTTTCCTGTCACTCCTTGGAGGGAAGCCTGAGACCTGTCAGCTGCTGCTGCTGCTCCCTCTCTAGAGCTCAGCACCTTGTGAGCAGATCACAAGTGTCTCCATCTTCTCCAAGGGATGGGATGTCCACATCTGTGGCTCTCAGCCTCCCTTGGAGAAGACGATCGGCCTCCATGGCAAGGTCAGCACCTCAGACTGCTTTGAGGGCCTGGGTGGGGTGGGGGGAGTAGAGAATGTCAGGGCTCCTTGGACATACGACATGGCAGTGGATTAAGCTGACAGACCTCGATGGGCTTGGCCTGCCAGAAGAATGGTGATCCCCTCCTGGGAGACACACCTCACGCTGTGGGGCATCCAACAAGGGCAGGATGCATGCATGTGTGATGTCACACGCATTGGGGGAGCAGAGGGCCTAAGGATGCCGCTGCTGAGTAGTGGCTCCCTGTGGACGCAGTGGCTATCACTTACTTCTTCCTCCTCCTCCTCCTCCTCTTCTGGTATCTGCCCTTCCCTGCTCTCCTAATACATCTTGAGATTGCTGTAAAGAAGAGACAAGAGGCCAAGTGAGCTGGCTTGGGACAGCTCAGACCCCAAGTGCCCTAAACACACACACACACACACACACACACCCCTCTAGCCCTGCCCCAGTGAAAATAAAGGCTGCTCACCAATCAATGCACGCTGGATTTTGGTCCATTTGATTCTGGGGCCATCAATCTGTTCATGCTGAAGAAAAAAGCAGAAAGCCTTGGGCAAGTGAGGGAGTAGGCAAAGGGCCAACCTCTTTCTCAGCCTCCACACCCCAACAGAGGCACAGAGTCCCCCCCCCCCATTGTACCAGCCTCTCCACCCCTTGCTGCCTCTCAGGTCCCCACTCCCGTACCTGAGGGTCTGAGCCTCAGGAGGCAACCCTACTGCATTGGTTTAATCCAAAAAGGCTCTTTTTAGGTTCACAACAGTGCACTCATGGGCAGGTCCAAGTGGTCTTCTTGGATCAGGCTGCAGACATACGCCAGCCATGGGGACCCTGGAGCCAAACTGAGGCTCCTCTAACATCCTCCCCTTCAAGCTGCCTCTTACCCATAAGTCTACAGCAGTCCAAACGAAGACCCAGAAGATGCTGAAAAGAGCCAAGAGATGCAGGAGCTCCAGTATGCGGCCACCACCACTACCAGCCACCAGGTCCTCTAGGAGCACGAACATGGTGCTGCCTCTGGCTAGGCGAGCAAGAGCTGCTCTGGCAGTTTCTAGGCTGTGCCTGGACTCCCCTCCTGAAGTCACGCTTGCCACACAAGTGCCTTTTGTGGCCTCGCCCTGCTTGGCCAAGGGAGTCCTCTGAAAAGATAGATGAGACGTCACAATCAGGCAGGAGCATCATCACCACCCCCCAATAAGCACCTCCTCCCCACTTTGTGCAGGGGGGGTCCTTGGCAAACACACACACACAGCCTCCAAGGCCATCCCCTTTCCTGCACCTGAGGCATCGCCCAGGCAGAATGGGAACATCCCACCACACAGGAGAAGCCACCTTCGTCTGGGCGTGGGAGACATGGTGCAGATGAAGCAGATGGACCTGCTCTTGCGGGTCTTGGATCTCATTGATCTTTCAAGAGGCAGTGGGTGGACTGGGGAGGAAGGCCAATGACCTGGCCCTTGAAGGGCTTCTCTAGCAGGCCCGCAGCTAGAGAAAAGCAGCTCCCGGTCCTCCTCTCTGCGGTCTGGGCTGCACCACTTCTGGCTACAGATGGGGGCTCACATGCCACCTATATAGTAAACATCCAACCAGAAATTCAACAGCTCCCCAATACAGTGTGTCTGTCTGCGGCATCCCTACAAGGCACAGTTCTCTCCCCAGATGCTGTCAGTATGGATGACCAGAAATGCCCAGGCTGAAATTCTACATGTAGCAGCGTCACATATCATTCTTCCAGGAAACCTTTCTCCCCACGTCCTTCAGGCTCCGCACAATGTAAGAGCTTTCTTGGCCCTCAGGAGGAAGAAGGAAATATTGATGCTGACACATTTCCTATCTTAAAAGGGGTGTGTGTGTGTCTGTTTTTATGGTGGAGATGAACATGTTTGTTTATTATGCTTCCCTTTTATTTGGTTTAGCTCTGGATGGCTTAGCTCCTGTCTCTATCACTTAATGTTTCTTCAATCCAGCCATTCTTAGTCAGAGATGCCACCTCAGTTTGCTTTATTCCTGAACATATTCAAACTAAGTATCACTGCTATCAAGTATAATGGAGTTCCGCAGATCATTTCGCAAAATAAAGAGTTATTGCCATGCATTTCTGTTTTCAGATGCAATTAATATATCACTTTTTCACTTTTCAGGATGGAAAAAAGTTGCTCTAAGAGCTTAGCAGCCCTAACCCAGTCTCGGCTGCTCTTGAGAACAGCCTCCCAGCCATCCAATATTGCAGCAAGTTGGCTATGGCTCTAAAGGGGTGGAGTGTGTGTGTGTGTGTGTGTGTGTGTGTGTGTGTGTGTCCCTTTGAAGTGCTGACATTCAAAGCATCCACACAGTGCCGAAACTAGGGAAAATGGTGCCCAGGGCAAGCACTGAAATTGCACCCCACCCCCATGCCCCCCAACATACATCTGACTGACACACATGTTTCAAAAAATTTTATTTGAAAAATTTGAAAAATTACAAAAATTACCAATATCATACATGTGGTCAAGCTCCTATCTACCACTTCAGATTTATTTTTTAAAACTATCCAAATTGTGGGGCTATCATTAATTTGTTTGGATAGCTCAGGTTAAAATGCTGGAAAACGACTATTTTCAGTATGCTGGGGTTCATGAAATCCCCAAATATTATGTGGAGTTGTACTTGGAAAAACTAAAAGAAGTGCCTGTCTAATTCTCTGCTATGCATTGTAGCAGCACGATTACATACGTTTTAAAAATAAATGGAGAATTTGACTTTTCCCAGATACTCTGAAAATAATTAAAGGATATGCAGAGTCAACTGTGTCACTGCTTGGAATACATTCTAGTCTTTCAGAAAGACAGTAAAAATTAGAGAAAGAGCAAGAAACTCCCAGAGGGCCTTAATACTAAGGATTTCACACTGATTCAAAGACAAACTCACCATTAATAGCCATATGATTAAGACATCACATTTAACTCACTTATCACAAGAAGCAAAGTAAGAGCAAATGGATACAATCTTAGCTCATAAACTTCACCTCCGTATTCACAAGCCCTTATTCTATGTACATAGTGCCAATCTGGATATGTGTACAGGGACATATTATATTAATTTTTTTTTTAAAAAAATTACCTGTAGCCCCTTCGGGGGACATCTTAAAGGCTGTGGGGGGTCTGCAAAGTTTCCCCCTCCTCCCACTGGCCTCTAGGGCCTCACAGGCACCATTTGAGCATGTGCGGTGGTCATTTTTAAATATATATATATTTTAAAAATGGCCGCTGAAAACAAAATGGCCACTGTGCATGCTCAAATGGCCTCCGTGAGGCGTGGCATGCCCTAGGGCCTCACAGAGGCCATTTGAGCATGCCCAGTGGCCATTTTGTTTTTGGTGGCCATTTTTAAAAATTATTTAATTTTAAGAAATTGCGCCCCCCTTCAAGTGGCGCCCGGGGCACGTGCCCCCCTGTTCCCTATAGATACGCCCCTGCATCCACATCATCTTTGTGGATCATGAGCTATGATTGCACAAGACATTGTGTACCATTAGGTATCCCCCCCCCAACAAAAGTAGAATTGAACATTCACACACAGTTTGCAACAGCAATGGGAATATATTAGGACTTTGGAAAGTATCAGCAGGAAAATTTAGCATTTCTTTTGTTTTGAGGATATATCACATTTCTTATTGGTAATTAAAACACCATTTTCAAGTGTTTGTATCTGTTGTTAAATACCAATACTGTCTTCTCAGCTCATCTTCATCCTGTCATTTCTGTGCAGTGTGAAAGTTGTAGCAATATACAGATTACAGAACACGAATGGTCAGATACCATTTTGAAAAGCTACTGCATAAGAAGACGTTGAAGGATCAATTTATGCCAGAGGCAGCGGGGTGTAGCTGCAATGGAGCAAGGGAGGAATAATGTCCCTGGTTCCTTGAGGGATCTGGGTGAGGACTTGTGCTTTGCCCTTTCTTTGTGGAAAGGAAAGGAAAGGAAAGGTTGTGCTGTCAAGTCGGTGTGGACTCCTGGCAACCACAGAGCCCTGTGGTTTTCTTAGTAGAATCCAGGAGGGTTTCCCATGGCCATCTCCCACACAGTCTGAGATGATGCCTTTCAGCACCTTCCTGTATCGCTGCTGCCCGATATAGGAGTTGCCCACATTCTGGGAAACATACCAGTGGGGATTCGAACCCACACCCTCCTGCTCTCGGAAAATGTGAGGGAACATTTCTCCATATGTGGTGGTCATGCGGGAAGGCAAAGGCCTTTTGGGAGATGATATACAATGAGCTGAAGAAAACTAAGTGACATTTCTTCAGAGGCCAGAATCCTTCCTGCTGGGAATAACTGAAAGAGAGTTCTCCAGATGAAATTCAACATTTTTTATGTATGCAACCATTGCGGCCAGGATAGTAGATGCACAAAAATGAAAATACACTAAAATGCCCCCCCAAAGAAGATTGGTTGATAGAAATTTTGGAATATGCCGAGATGCCAAAGTTTACAGCACTTATAAGAGATGGAAATTTGGAATGCTTTAAAGTAGATTGGGAAGCCTTTTTGCTTTACTTAAAGAACTATTTTTCTAATATGGACTTTTCAGTAGGGTTTGAAATACAGGAAGAACAGCAGGTTGGGTTGGGTAAAATCAAGTAGTATTGTGGAGTATGTATGTTTTGACAATATTTCGTGGCAGTTTATGTGGGGTTTATTAGAGGAAATAACTGCTGGTGAGCATTTCATTAGAGCAATTAAAACTATCTATGCGGAACAATATGCCAAGATCATTGTAAATGGAGAATTATCAGACAATTGTAGAATACAAAAAGGGACTAGACAAGGCTGCCCGCTTTCTCCATTGCTTTTTATATTGGTTTTAGAAGTGCTTTGTAGATCTATTAGGGAAGATGATGAATTATGTGGTCCCAAAATTGGGAGACAAGAATACAAACTGAGAGCCTTTGCAGATGACGTTGTGTTATTTTTAGAGAATCCAACGGATAAGATTGAAAGACTTTTGGACAAGATACAGCAATTTGGCCAGTTGGCGGGATTCTACATAAACCAGACTAAAACTAAGGTTCCGACTAAAAATATTGAGCAGAAAAGTAAAGATAGATTTGGTGAAATAAGTGAGTTAAAAGTGGAGAAGAAAGTGAAATATTTGGGAGTTTGGTTAACAAATAATAACTCTGTGCTGTTTTCTAATAATTATGTTAAAACATGGAACTTAATGAAAAAAGATTTGCAAAGATGGTCTAAAATGAATTTATCTTTGATGGGAAGAATTTCAGTGGTGAAGATGAATGTTTTGCCTAAAATGTTATTTCTTTTTCAGACGATTCCTATAATTAATAACCTGACCTGTTTCAAGCAATGGCAGAAGGATATAACTAAATTTGTTTGGCAGGGGAAAAGACCAAGAGTAAATTTTAAGAATTTAACAGATGCAAAGGAAAGGGGTGGTCTTACCTTGCCAGACTTAAGGTTGTATTTTGATGCTGTATGTTTGACATGGCTAAAGGAATGGATAACATTGAGAAATCCTGGAGTTCTTGATCTGGAGGGGTTTGATAGAAGGTTTGGATGGCATGCTTATCTATGGTATGAAAAAACTAAAGTACATAAAGATTTTTTGAATCATTATGTAAGAAGGAGTTTAATGAGGGTATGGTTAAAATATAAAAATTGGTTGGAACCAAAAACTCCGTTATGGATATCCCCGATTGAAGCTCTATCACGTAAAGAAGTAAATATGCAGATGTCTGGGGGTACATATAGAGATCTGTTGTATTTTCATGGAAACGATTGTAAGTTAAAATCTTTAATTGAATTACAAAATGTAGTTAGAGATTGGTTTCAGTACCATCAGTTAAATGAGGTGTATAAGAAAGACCTTAAAGTTGGATTTGAAGATCAGATTTCGAATTTTGAGAAGGGACTATGTCAAGACGATGAAAAATTAATCTCTAAAATGTATAAATTACTACTTTTGGAGGAGACTAGAGAGGAATTGGTTAAAACAACTATGATAAAATGGGCTCAAGATGTTGGACATAATATAGAAATGGCAGCGTGGGAGAAGCTATGGAAAAGTGATTTAAAATTTACTGCTTGTTATGCTTTGAAGGAAAATTATTACAAAATGATGTATAGATGGTATCTAACGCCTAAAAAACTGGCATTAATGTATAAAAATGTTCCAAACAAATGTTGGAAGTGTGGGCATACTGAAGGTACTTTTTTTCATATGTGGTGTACATGTGGGAGGGCCAAGGCCTATTGGGACATGATATATAATGAACTGAAGAAGATATTTAAAGTGACATTTCCTAAGAAGTCAGAATTCTTCCTGCTAGGAACACAAGGAGCAATTTCTAGAAATGATTTAACTTTTTTTATGTATGCTTCTACGGCGGCTAGAATATTATATGCACAGAAATGGAAGACCAACGAACTACCTTCAAAAGAAGATTGGTTGATAAAAACTTTAGAATATGCAGAAATGGCAGAACTTACAACATTGATTAGAGACCAAAGTTTAGAACGCTTCAAGGAAGATTGGAAACCTTTTTTGGTTTATTTAAAGAAGTATTTTCCCACTATGGATCTTACAGCAGGATTTGAAATCTGAAATGCAGGATGGGCAGTTTAATGGTGGTGGAAGTTTTAAATTTGTGTTTTTCGTTTCTTAATTAATGTTATAACAAGGGTAAAATTTATAGTGGGTATCACGAAAAGAGGTGTGCGGGAAGTCAACTTATAAATCTGTTTATTATGACTGTTATGGTTACTATTATTGTTAAAAGTTAATTTAAAAAAATTGCAACCAAAGGACAATGGGGAAATCACAGGGTTCCCCACCCCTGGAACACCACCCTGATCAGAGTAAAAGACCAAATCAAGCATGTGACCTGCAATATGCATCGGTCCAGAGACCACTTGGGATAGGCCCAAAGTTGTCATGGCTGCTATGAACTCCTGAGCGACCCTGGACAGATTGGTCCTGAAATGAACATGGAAGTCCCCCAGCACCAAGAGTCCGGAAGACTCCAACGCGAGCTCTGCGACCAAGTCCGTGAGCTCAGTAAGGGATTGCGCTGGGCAACGGGGCGATCGGTATACCAACAGAAGTCCCAATCTATCCCTGGTCCCCAAACAGAAGGACTGTACACACATTCAATACGGTCCGATACCCTAACAGGGACCCTGTTAAGGGAGATATTATCCTTATAGACCACAGCCACCCCACGTCCCCGCCCACACCCCCTCACCTGCTCCTCTACAGAATATCCTGGAAGGAGAAGCTGGGACCAAACTGGACCACTAGCCTCCCCCAACCAAGTCTGGGTGATACATACCAGGTCGGCCCCTTCACCCATAATCAGATCATGGATGACTTCAGGTATATTTTGGACCAACCTGGCATTACAGTGAAAGGCTTTGTGGGTTGTTGGCAGTGCTCCCCAAGGTCAAAGAGCTGGCAGGACAGCCAGAAGGGGAGACGGCTATTAAATTTCTGACTAGCCCTTCCCTGGAACGGCTGCTTCACTGCTCCTCTGTAATGCCAGGTCGGTCCAAAATCAATCTGAATTCATCCATGATTTGATCATGGATGAGGAGGCCGACCTGGTATGTATCACTGAGACTTGCCAACATTACTTCTTCTATTCCCCACCACCACCAGGATAGCTGCCCCATAGTCAACCAAGGCGTTTCCCTGTCCCCCCATCTCCAGATGGACCCAAACACATTACAACAACTTCAACCCAAGTCTAAAACAGCTGAAAACTAATTAAACTGAAGCCCTCTAGCCCTTGCCCTTGTTCTCCCCCAAAGTGGCTCCCCCAAAGGGCCACCCCCTTTGGTGTCGCCCCTTCAGTGGCGGGCCCGCCACCAAAAGGAACCTTCCTATAAAGCCCCAAACTGAGCAGGTGACCCAAGGAACAGCTGAGTCACTCAGGAGCTGGTCCTTTTTTTAGATGTGGTGACCAGAATTGTATGCAGGACTCCCGGTGTGCCCGCACCCTAGTTTTGTATAAGGGCATTATAATATTTGCAGTTTTATTTTCAGTCCCTTTCCTAATGACCCCTAGCATGGAACTGGCCTTTTTCACAGCTGCTGCAGAACCTCAAATCCAACCATTCATTTTCCTAATATAAACACTAAAACAACAACTTATAGATACTTTTTTATTTATTTATTTATTTATTTGCTTTCTTCCAGAAATTGGATAGACTGGGATAGGATTTATAAATTATTTGCTGGAAAGATTATTCACTTTCCTTGGGATATGAGGCATCTGCTGCTTGGTCATGGAGCCTCCCACTTTCCTGATGGTTTTGGTGGCATCTTCCCATTTTTGGAAGAGGGAAATATTTGGGAGGAGGAAGGCATGTTTGCTGCATCCCCTGATTTTGCAGGAAGAGGAGCTGAAGCCTGCTTCTCAGGGAGCTTGACCGTTTTTGTTCTTCTCCCTCGGATCCCGTCCCAGACATGCTTGAAGGCAGAAAGGATATTTTGCTTTTTGGTCCTAGGCCTTTCTTCTTCAGAGCGGTGGAAGTCCTGGTCTTTCTTTCTTGCTGGGGCCTGGTGGGGCCTGGTGGGGCACTTCTCTGGGGCTGCCCTTTTCTTTTTAAACCACCTCATAAGATGGCAGCTAGCCTGGTTTGTGGTATTCCTCAGAGGTTTATACTTAATTTGGCTTGAAGACTCATGAGGGTCCTCCTGGTCCTCTTCAAGGGCTCGGCACACAGATCGCCATGAGGGGGCCTTCATTGCCTCAGAGACCTCTGTTCTCTCCTTCGCCGCATCTTTGGTGGTCTTCCTGCCATACGTAACTTTCTGGAGGTTGGTCTGGGTGGGTATAATAGAGGGCTGGGATGCCTGTTTGGCAGGGAACTGGGTCTTGGGTGTCGGCTCCTCCAAAAGACTTTGCAACGGGTTACCTTTACCAGGCTGTGCCGCCTCTGGCCCAACTGCTGGACATGCACCATGGCGGTGCTGTTGAACACTCTGGGTAGGACCTTCAGGCAAGCTGGGTCGGCCTCCTGGGCAGGTGTCTCCCTGCAAGAGGGCCTCCAGAAGCGGGACCCTGGCTCTCGCACTAGCTGGGCTGGTTTTCACTGAAGGTGGAGATCGGGGCAGGAGGCAGGAGGCTGCAGCATGAGGTAAGGGACCAACACAAGGATCCCGTGCCTCTGGAAGTCTGTGCATTGGACCTGAGGAAAAAGAGAAGGACGACTCAGACAGCTTCACCTTCACTGGCTTCCCAAAGAGGTCCTTTGGGCCAATAAATGGCTGAGATATTGTCATGTAAGCAGGGCCTTGGGAGGGTGAGGGAATGTGTTGGTTTAATCGATCTCTGTTACCACTTGACTACGATGATTCTTTAAGATCCTCCCCACCCCAGTATGTCGATCCCAAGGGGAATAATTTAATACAAGCAACCGCCTGCCCACGTCAGGCCCAGAATCCCTTGTGCTACAGATATCACACAATGACTTGGAGGGTGAAGTACGGGCGGCAATGTCCTCGGGTCAGCTCTTGCCCCTAGGTGGCTTTAGGCAAGCCAGTATTCCCTCAGACTGCAGATGGGAAGAATTCACACCATTGAATGGTCCACCTTTGGAAACAATTCCTCACATTCAGGAAACTACAGGGTCAGGAACGTTCTCCTTGACATGCTAGCTTTTCATGTGGAAAGACTTTAACATTCGGGCATGTCAATGATCCCCACCCGCCCGCCTCAGTCTGAAGTGGTGCAGTCCAGACACAGGTTGACTAGCTTAGAAAATTAGGCCTAATACTCACAGCTAGCTGTCCTGGTATAGATAGTGGAGGTGGCTGCTCCCTGAGGGATGCTGCCAGGAGCTTCTTCTGAAGCGCTTTGATGCTGCTGCTGGCTCTTCCTCTCCGGAGCATTCATTTCTGATCCTTGCTTCCGTATTTTCTGGGTGTCAGAGACGCAGCTATTCAGCACGTCAGAGGAGACCTTGGACTCCTGGATCTTCCTTGCCAATGGCTGGTCTACCAAGCCTCCAGGCATGCCATCCTGTGGCCTGAACTTGGGGCCAGTCTTGGGCACCAAGGGTGGGAATGGAGTCTCTACTCTATCTTTCCGGGTGCGCCTTGGAGACCATTTCCCCTCAGAGCTTCTGCTACTGAAGGAGGTGGTGTTAGATGCTCTCTGGCGGCGTCTGGGCACAACAGAGAACAAATTGGCCAAGGACTCAGAGTGGGGTGTGGGGCCCCCCCACAACTCTGGCAACTGCTTTTTATGCAAGTTGAATTCCACATGGTCATGGGCTGCAAATTCCCTGCGAAGCTCCTTGAGCCCGGGTCTACGGAGTCTGGGCAGGGTCCGCAAATAGGTGCCACCTGCTTCCCATGGGGTGGCAGGAGATGAGGGGAGGGATCTCTCCAGCCGGCTGAACTGAGGAAGAGGCCCAATTGAGGAAGAGGTCCACGCACTGTTCAAAGAGGAGAAGGAGGCCCAAGTGGTGCTGGACAGACTGGACAAGATTCTGTTGGGAAGAAGAAGAATGGGTCAGTGGTGGGAGGAAGGAACGTGACTTTCCAAAGGGGAGAGGATGGGTGAGAATTTCCACACTCCGGCTCTGGGAGGGTGTAGCAGACTCCGGAGGGAAGGACTCTCCCTCTCCTCACAAAGTTCCTCTCCTCACAAAGTAGCTCAGGAATAGAGCATCTGCTCTGCATGCAGGAAGTCCCAGGTTCAATTCCTGGCATCTCCAGGGAAGGCTGGGGAAAACTCCTGCTTGAAACCTTGGAGAGCTGCTTCCAGTCAGTGTAATACTGTGCTAGATGGACCAATGGCCGGACTCAATATAAAGCTGCTTCCTATGTTCCCGCACAACTTGCTGCTGTAAGTAGCCACTTGGGGAGAGGTAAACTCAGGGAATCAGTGGTGAGAATTACACTCACCTATCTCATCTGGATTGTGTGACAAAACACAAAACAGCTGAATTCTGCTCCTACCCTAGTCCAATGGCCTCCAGTGAGAAAATTTTTAGATCGTCATCTCTGTGGGAAAATGATTTGCTTTTGTGTTGCTGTAAAGTGCGGTGCACATTCATGGTGCTCTATAAATAATACATAAGTAAATAACAGTTGCTTTATATCCATATGAGCTTGCAGTGTGCATGGCCACTTGCTGGCCTTTAAACCACAACTAAAAAAAAAACAACCACCCTTAGATGGTGTTGATATCAACAATGTCTTCAGCCTCTGGTGACGAAACCTTCCAGGCAGGTTTGTTAAAGAGCGAGTTCCCTGGTTGCCTGTGGTGATCTGGATGCACACACAACCAGGCTGGAAGTGACATGAAAGGTTGATTCTTTTCTCTTTGGGGCCATCAGTGACGGGAAAGTCTGTCGGCAGCAGACCAGAGAGTAACGGAGTTTACTGGGAAGAAACGTCTATGGGTTGTTTCGGGAAACCAGAAGTTGAAGTGAATCAAATCTCCCCCACCCCCCACCCCACCCCAGGGGAAAGCGTTTCCTCGCCTTTCTGTCTGTAAGAGACCTCTTCCCATCGCCCAGCCACACGTCCCTCCTGACAGTGGAGTCCATCCCTTTTCCTGTCACTCCTTGGAGGGAAGCCTGAGACCTGTCAGCTGCTGCTGCTGCTCCCTCTCTAGAGCTCAGCACCTTGTGAGCAGATCACAAGTGTCTCCATCTTCTCCAAGGGATGGGATGTCCACATCTGTGGCTCTCAGCCTCCCTTGGAGAAGACGATCGGCCTCCATGGCAAGGTCAGCACCTCAGACTGCTTTGGGGGCCTGGGTGGGGTGGGGGGAGTAGAGAATGTCAGGGCTCCTTGGACATACGACATGGCAGTGGATTAAGTTGACAGACCTCGATGGGCTTGGCCTGCCAGAAGAATGGTGATCCCCTCCTGGGAGACACACCTCACGCTGTGGGGCATCCAACAAGGGCAGGATGCATGCATGTGTGATGTCACACGCATTGGGGGAGCAGAGGGCCTAAGGCTGCCGCTGCTGAGTAGTGGCTCCCTTTGGACGCAGTGGCTATCACTTACTTCTTCCTCCTCCTCCTCCTCCTCTTCTGGTATCTGCCCTTCCCTGCTCTCCTAATACATCTTGAGATTGCTGTAAAGAAGAGACAAGAGGCCAAGTGAGCTGGCTTGGGACAGCTCAGACCCCAAGTGCCCTAAACACACACACACACACACACACACCCCTCTAGCCCTGCCCCAGTGAAAATAAAGGCTGCTCACCAATCAATGCACGCTGGATTTTGGTCCATTTGATTCTGGGGCCATCAATCTGTTCATGCTGAAGAAAAAAGCAGAAAGCCTTGGGCAAGTGAGGGAGTAGGCAAAGGGCCAACCTCTTTCTCAGCCTCCACCCCCAACAGAGGCACAGAATCCCCCCCCCCCATTGTACCAGCCTCTCCACCCCTTGCCGCCTCTCAGGTCCCCACTCCCGTACCTGAGGGTCTGAGCCTCAGGAGGCAACCCTACTGCATTGGTTTAATCCAAAAAGGCTCTTTTTAGGTTCACAACAGTGCACTCATGGGCAGGTCCAAGTGGTCTTCTTGGATCAGGCTGCAGACATACGCCAGCCATGGGGACCCTGGAGCCAAACTGAGGCTCCTCTAACATCCTCCCCTTCAAGCTGCCTCTTACCCATAAGTCTACAGCAGTCCAAACGAAGACCCAGAAGATGCTGAAAAGAGCCAAGAGATGCAGGAGCTCCAGTATGCGGCCACCACCACTACCAGCCACCAGGTCCTCTAGGAGCACGAACATGGTGCTGCCTCTGGCTAGGCGAGCAAGAGCTGCTCTGGCAGTTTCTAGGCTGTGCCTGGACTCCCCTCCTGAAGTCACGCTTGCCACACAAATACCTTTTGTGGCCTCGCCCTGCTTGGCCAAGGGAGTCCTCTGAAAAGATAGATGAGACGTCACAATCAGGCAGGAGCATCATCACCACCCCCCAATAAGCACCTCCTCCCCACTTTGTGCAGGGGGGGTCCTTGGCAAACACACACACACAGCCTCCAAGGCCATCCCCTTTCCTGCACCTGAGGCATCGCCCAGGCAGAATGGGAACATCCCACCACACAGGAGAAGCCACCTTCGTCTGGGCTTGGAAGACATGGTGCAGATGAAGCAGATGGACCTGCTCTTGCGGGTCTTGGATCTCATTGATCTTTCAAGAGGCAGTGGGTGGACTGGGGAGGAAGGCCAATGACCTGGCCCTTGAAGGGCTTCTCTAGCAGGCCCGCAGCTAGAGAAAAGCAGCTCCCGGTCCTCCTCTCTGCGGTCTGGGCTGCCCCACTTCTGGCTACAGATGGGGGCTCACATGCCACCTATATAGTAAACATCCAACCAGAAATTCAACAGCTCCCCAATACAGTGTGTCTGTCTGCGGCATCCCTACAAGGCACAGTTCTCTCCCCAGATGCTGTCAGTATGGATGACCAGAAATGCCCAGGCTGAAATTCTCCATGTAGCAGCGTCACATATCATTCTTCCAGGAAACCTTTCTCCCCACGTCCTTCAGGCTCCGCACAATGTAAGAGCTTTCTTGGCCCTCAGGAGGAAGAAGGAAATATTGATGCTGACACATTTCCTATCTTAAAAGGGGTGTGTGTGTCTGTTTTTATGGTGGAGATGAACATGTTTGTTTATTATGCTTCCCTTTTATTTGGTTTAGCTCTGGATGGCTTAGCTCCTGTCTCTATCACTTAATGTTTCTTCAATCCAGCCATTCTTAGTCAGAGATGCCACCTCAGTTTGCTTTATTCCTGAACATATTCAAACTAAGTATCACTGCTATCAAGTATAATGGAGTTCCGCAGATCATTTCGCAAAATAAAGAGTTATTGCCATGCATTTCTGTTTTCAGATGCAATTAATATATCACTTTTTCACTTTTCAGGATGGAAAAAAGTTGCTCTAAGAGCTTAGCAGCCCTAACCCAGTCTCGGCTGCTCTTGAGAACAGCCTCCCAGCCATCCAATATTGCAGCAAGTTGGCTATGGCTCTAAAGGGGTGGAGTGTGTGTGTGTGTGTGTGTGTGTGTGTGTGTCCCTTTGAAGTGCTGACATTCAAAGCATCCACACAGTGCCGAAACTAGGGAAAATGGTGCCCAGGGCAAGCACTGAAATTGCAACCCACCCCCATTCCCCCCAACATACATCTGACTGTCACACATGTTTCAGAAAAATTTTATTTTAAAAATTTGAAAAATTACAAAAATTACCAATATCATACATGTGGTCAAGCTCCTATCTACCACTTCAGATTTATTTTTTAAAACTATCCAAATTGTGGGGCTATCATCAATTTGTTTGGATAGCTCAGGTTAAAATGCTGGAAAACGACTATTTTCAGTATGCTGGGGCTCATGAAATCCCCAAATATTATGTGGAGTTGTACTTGGAAAAACTAAAAGAAGTGCCTGTCTAATTCTCTGCTATGCATTGTAGCATCACTATTACATAAGTTTTAAAAATAAATGGGGAATTTGACTTTTCCCAGATACTCTGAAAATAATTAAAGGATATGCAGAGTCAACTGTGTCACTGCTTGGAATACATTCTAGTCTTTCAGAAAGACAGTAAAAATTAGAGAAAGAGCAAGAAACTCCCAGTGGGCCTTAATACTAAGGATTTCACACTGATTCAAAGACAAACTGACCATTAATAGCCATATGATTAAGACATCACATTTAACTCACTTATCACAAGAAGCAAAGTAAGAGCAAATGGATACAATCCTAGCTCATAAACTTCAGCTCCGTATTCACAAGCCCTTATTCTATGTACATAGTGCCAATCTGAATATGTGTACAGGGACATATTATATTAATTTTTTTTAAAAAAAAATTACCTGTAGCCCCTTTGGGGGACATCTTAAAGGCTGTGGGGGGTCTGCAAAGTTTCCCCCTCCTCCCACTGGCCTCTAGGGCCTCACAGGCACCATTTGAGCATGTGCGGTGGTCATTTTTAAATATATATATATTTTAAAAATGGCCGCTGAAAACAAAATGGCCACTGTGCATGCTCAAATGGCCTCCGTGAGGCGTGGCATGCCCTAGGGCCTCACAGAGGCCATTTGAGCATGCCCAGTGGCCATTTTGTTTTTGGTGGCCATTTTTAAAAATTATTTAATTTTAAGAAATTGCGCCCCCCTTCAAGTGGCGCCCGGGGCACGTGCCCCCCTGTTCCCTATAGATACGCCCCTGCATCCACATCATCTTTCTGGATCATGAGCTATGATTGCACAAGACATTGTGTACCATTAGGTATCCCCCCCCCCAAAAAAGTAGAATTGAACATTCACACACAGTTTGCAACAGCAATGGGAATATATTAGGACTTTGGAAAGTATCAGCAGGAAAATTTAGCATTTCTTTTGTTTTGAGGATATATCACATTTCTTATTGGTAATTAAAACACCATTTTCAAGTGTTTGTATTTGTTGTTAAATACCAATACTGTCTTCTCAGCTCATCTTCATCCTGTCATTTCTGTGCAGTGTGAAAGTTGTAGCAATATACAGATTACAGAACACGAATGGTCAGATACCATTTTGAAAAGCTACTGCATAAGAAGACGTTGAAGGATCAATTTATGCCAGAGGCAGCGGGGTGTAGCTGCAATGGAACAAGGGAGGAATAATGTCCCTGTTTCCTTGAGGGATCTGGGTGAGGACTTGTGCTTTGCCCTTTCTTTGTGGAAAGGAAAGGAAAGGTTGTACTGTCAGGTCGGTGTGGACTCCTGGCAACCACAGAGCCCTGTGGTTTTCTTAGTAGAATCCAGGAGGGTTTCCCATGGCCATCTCCCACACAGTCTGAGATGATGCCTTTCAGCACCTTCCTGTATCGCTGCTGCCCGATATAGGAGTTGCCCACATTCTGGGAAACATACCAGTGGGGATTCGAACCCACACCCTCCTGCTCTCGGAAAATGTGAGGGAACATTTCTCCATATGTGGTGGTCATGCGGGAAGGCAAAGGCCTTTTGGGAGATGATATACAATGAGCTGAAGAAAACTAAGTGACATTTCTTCAGAGGCCAGAATCCTTCCTGCTGGGAATAACTGAAAGAGAGTTCTCCAGATGAAATTCAACATTTTTTATGTATGCAACCATTGCGGCCAGGATAGTAGATGCACAAAAATGAAAATACACTAAAATGCCCCCCCCCAAGAAGATTGGTTGATAAAAATTTTGGAGTATGCCGAGATGCCAAAGTTTACAGCACTTATAAGAGATGGAAATTTGGAATGCTTTAAAGTAGATTGGGAAGCCTTTTTGCTTTACTTAAAGAACTATTTTTCTAATATGGACTTTTCAGTAGGGTTTGAAATATAGGAAGAACAGCAGGTTGGGTTGGGTAAAATCGAGTAGTATTGTGGAGTATGTATGTTTTGAATTATTATAGCAATGGTTTATATGTATAGTTATTGTGAAGTGCGCAGATAGGCAAGGGGGAAGTCAATATTTACTTATGCATAGAATGAGATAAATGAATGCCATTTGAATGAAAAAGCGATTGCAATTTAGAATGGAAAACACCCTCCTGCTCTCTAGGCAGGTTCCTTCCCTGCTGCGCCATTAGGTGGCATCTTCTCTTTGCATCTCTCGGAATAAAAAGAAGCCGGGCAAGGGTCCCCGCCAACCTTGCGAAGCCCCTTCAGATTGTTGAAACCTCATTGACTGTTTGTTTTGTTTGACTGGTGTTGATGGTTGCTTGATTGACAGTTGCAGCAATAGACAGCTTACAGAACACGAATGGTCTGTCATCTTGGTGAAACTGTTTCTCTCTGAAGCATGGTATGATTTGATTCCATGGAGATTGCCTGATTTCTGATTCCCGTATGTCTCTCTTGTGTAAGTGTACCCCTTGCTTAGGATAGCTTTTTGAGTAGTAATACTGTCTTGTCTTCATATGGTGCTTTGAAAGGTTCAAACCACTTCACACACATGATATTGTTCTAATCTTTGCAACCACCCCATCAGGGAGGTCAGGATTATTATCCCCATATTTCAAAGTGGACGGGCGGGGGGTCTTGGGTCAAATTGAACAGTGGCTTCTCAAAGACCATAGCAAGAATCAAACCAGCTTCAACCGGCCTCTGATGTGCATGTTTTGTGTCCTAGGGCAAATAGCCGCTTGTAAGAGGGGAGAGAGTTCTCTCAGGAAAGGGGGGCATACAAAAGGATTAAGCCTCCTCCCCAGCACTAAAGTCCTGATCCAATACAAGCCTCCCACCCGCCTCCGCCATGGCTACTTTGCTCTGGGGCTATTCTATTCACTTTCTGTTCTGCTACAGTCTCCTGTCTCACGTCTAGTTTGGTCTTAACTGCTTCAGCCATGGGGGTCTTCCTCTTAAACCCTAGAAGCCAGTGCTTTCATACAGGGCCAGTACCAACCGATGGCATTGTTGGGTAGCTGCCAAGGCCCAATTGACCAGGGACACCTACTGCGGATGCCTGCTCTGACCTCCTCCCAGCAACCAGCAACCTCCTTCCTGGTCTCATGACATCGCCCAGCGGACAGGCCCAACACAGACTACCTCAGCAGGTCTGAGGTCTGGAGACAGGAAAGATGGCACCGTGCTTCACAACGGTCAACTTCCCCCCTCAGACTCCCAACTTTAGGATGGCCTCCAGCCAACGCTGCAGGCATCACCCTTGACCGACGACATGGCTAATGCTATCTGACAGGACGGTTGTTGTAGAAAGCCTAGTAGGGATCATAAATGCTTCTCTGAGGCAGGGCAGGATGCCTCCTTGCCTTAAGGAGGCAATTCTTAGACGACTTCTGAAGAAGCCTGCCCTGGGTTCCTCAGAGTTGAGCAACTATAGGCCTGTTTCCTACCTTCCGTGGTTGGGCAAGGTCATTGAGAGGGTGGGGTCCTCTCAACTCCAGGCAGTCTTGGATGAAACTGATTATCTAGACCCATTTCAGACCGGCTTTTGGGTGGGCTATGGGGTAAAGACTCCCTTGGTCGGCCTGATGAATGATCTCCAATTGGGAATTGACAGAGGAAATGTGACTCTGTTGGTCCTTTTGGATCTCTCAGCAGCTTTCGATACTCTCAACCATTGTATCTTTCTGGGGCGTCTGAGGGGGTTGGAGGAGGAAGGCACTGCTTTGTAGTGGTTCCACTCTTACCTCTCAGGCAGATTGCAGATGTTTTCCTTCGGGGACTTTTGTTCTTCAAAAACTGAACTTCGGTATGGTGTCCCTCAGGACTCCGTATTGTCTCCAATGTTGTCTAACATCTACATGAAACCGCTGGGAGAGATCATCGGGAGATTTGGTGCAGGGTGTTATCAGTATGCTGATGACACCTAAATCCTTTTCTCCATGTCAACATCATCAGAAGAAAGCATAAGCTCCCTAAATGCCTGCCTGGAGGCAGTGATGGGCTGGATGAGAGGTAACAGGCTGAGGCTGTATCCAGATAAGACGGAGGTACTTATTGTGCAGGGTAACAGGCTGAGGCTGTATCCAGATAAGACGGAGGTACTTATTGTGCAGGGTCGGAACTCATGAGATGATTTTGATCTGCTAGTTCTGGATGGGGTCACACTTCCCCAGAAGGAACAGGTACACAGTCTGGGGTGCTTCTGGACACAAACCTCTCCCTGGTGTCCCAGGTTAAGGCAGTGGCCGGAGGTGCCTTTTATCGGCTTTGGCTGCGTCCATTTCTTGAGATAAATGACCTCAGAACAGTAGTACATTTGCTGGTCAGCTCCAGACTTGATTACTGCAATGCGCTCTATGTGGGGCTGCCTTTGTAGGTAGTCTGGAAACTGCAGTTGGTCCAGAATGTGGCAGCCAGGTTGGTTTCTGGGTCCACTCGGAGAGACCATATCACTCCTATCTTAGAAGGTCTACACTGGTTGCTGACAGGTTTCCGGGCAGAATACAAGGTTTTGGTTATAACCTGTAAAGCCCTAAAGAGCTTGGGCCCTGGGTATTTAAAAGAATGTCTTCTCCACCGGGTCGTCTGGTGGCTACTCAGGGACGGGCCTTCTCCACTGCTGCCCCAAAGCTTTGGAGCACACGTCCTGCTGAAATAAGAGCCTCCCCATCTCTTGCAGATTTTAAAAAGGTAGTCAAGACACATTTATGGCTTCTCTCTCTGCCTAACCTACTTCACAGAGTTGTTGTGAGGAGAAACCTAAGCATGTAGTACACCACTCTGGGCTCCTTGGAGGAAGAGCGGAATATAAAATGTAAAGAAAATGAAAATGAAATAAATGTTTAATCGGGCTTTTAATTAGATATGGTTTTAAGGGCGTTTTTAATAGTTTTAACATTTTAAATTTTAACTGTAATGATTTAATCTTTTATCTGTTTTTATTGTTTTGTTGTAAACACCCAGCGACTTGCATTTTGGGCAGTATATCAATGTTTTAACTAACTAAGTAAATAAATAAAGCAATCCTGCTGCAAGATGCCCCTCAGCCGTGAGTGATTTCCCTTCAGGGCCAGATTAACATCGTAGCAAATGTAGCATCTGCTACGGGCCCCGCGTTTTCTAGGGCCCCGCACGCCTGGCTTGAAACGTCTGCCCCTCCTTTTGCTCTCTATTTGGTGCTCTCTGCTGACTCTCCTCATTGCCTGCGGCTGCCAATTCGCTCGCCTGGCTGGAGGGCAGTTAATTAAGCAAGGTCTTCCTGGCACCACGGTGTTGATGGGGTTATCTATGAGGTTAAGCAGCACGGGAGGGAGTAGTAAGAACAACAATAGGAACAGATCGCTTGCAAAGGGGTCTCAAAGGTAACTTAATCGCCAGGGAGTTGGTCCTGATTTGTTTAAACTGTAAAAGTTTTTAAAAACATACACAGAGAGAGTAAAAGAAATAAAAGCAGTTTGGATTAAAAAGCAACTGACTATTAATGCCGGGCGGAAGAAAGGAAGCGAAAAAAGATGCTAGTTGAATGTTGCCGGCGTTTTCCGACTGACTGGGAGAGGGTAAAGATAAACATTGAGAATGTGTCCCTTTAAGAGGAAAAAGAAAGTAACTCAGATGCACGGCAAGAGGAGTCTCAAAGTTTAGTGGATCAATGGAGGGGAGCTTGGAGGGAGATTATATGATGGTCTTGTTGGGTAAGGTCACTTCTAGCCTCCTTTAGTATCTAGTGCTGTTGGGAGGGAATTTGTGATCATTGCTTTCCAAGGGACTGCCAGATTTAAGGTGAGCTCCTTTCCTCTCCTCTAGAACCGAAATAACTACTGCTGCGTTGCCAACTTCATTAGCTTTACATTGGGATGCCGTTGAAATTGTCCAAAGATAAATGGAGGCTGCCAACCTAAACACACTTACTAGAGAGTAAGGCTCATTGAGTTCAGTGGGACTTACTTCTGAGTAAACATGCTTAGGGTTGCACTGAATGGTTTGTGCATTTCCACCTTTTAATATTAAGCATGTTAGTGTAATTTAGATTGAAAGAGGCTGTGCCTCCTGCCAAAAGATTGTCTTTGGGATACTCCTTTTTTCATGGAAGTTGCTAAGGCACCTCATCATAATCACATTCATTTGCAATGCATCAACTATTTCAAATATGCATCTGCCTTCCTGTCAGGCTTGCACAAGAGGTTAAACATAGATTCTTCATATTGTCAAATGGCCCTTTTAATGTGATGGCTGCTGGGGTCCAATATGTTCTGCACACATCGGAATCAAACATCCACGGTTGTGTGCCAAAATTGCTAATAGGTTCAGATTTCTCAAAGTACAGAATTCCTGAGAACCTTTTAATTTAAACATGCAGAGTTTTGTTCCCCACCCCCTTTCTCTTTGTGACAATAACTCCAAAGGAGAACCCATGGTCAGGAGTCACAAAAGTGTGTGTGTGTGTGTGTGTTGCAAAGTTTGTTGACTGGCTGGCTCCGCTGAGTGGAGGCATGGGGTGGTTGGTGGGGCTGGGGGCACTAGGCAAATGCAAGTCAAGAAGTTATGTTTCCATATTGATGTGCATTTTTCGAAATTTGGGGCCCCGTCATAACATATGCTACCGGCCCCACACTAGCTTAATCCGGCCCTGCGAGTCCTGCATGCAAAGCAGACGCTCTCCCACGGAAGTCCAGTCCTGTCCCCTAGGAGGCTGCCGGCCACTCAGCCAGACCCTTGGTCCCACCAGCTCCGTCCTGAGTACTCTGACTGGCAGCAGCGTCTCCCAGAGTCACACGCAGGAGTCTCCCCCAGCCCCCCCCCCCAGGATCGAACCTGGGATCTGCTGCAGGCCAAGCAGCTTCTCTGCCCCTGAGCAAGAGCAGCCCCATCCTCAGTGCACAAACAGGTGGCTGAGAAGGCGCTGGGCGGCCCTGGAGGATGGCAAGAGCAGGCCTTTGGAAACCACACGCCCTCCCAGGCGGCTCGACTCCTCCCTGGAGAAAGAGACACCTGGCCCTCGAGCCCTGCGGCTCACTGCTCTGGGGCAAGGAGGCCACGTTGGCCACGGCAGGGAGCCAGCGCCTCTTCCCCGCACAAACACGCTTGGACTCCAACGCCGCAGAGGACACTTCCTGCTCCCCAGCAGGCCATCGCGTGGATCTCCAGCCGGGCCCCGCTGAGCTGAGCTTCAGCCAAGGCAAGAAGGACGCGGCGGCAGCGGCGGCGGCATCCCCTCGGACGACGGAGGCCAACACGTCCACAAGGCCGGGCTGCGTTTCCGGGGGCGGGCCAGGCGGAAGGCAGGAGCCGTTTGCCAAGTGCGGGGCTCTCTGCGGATTCCACCAGTCCGCCATTGCTGGAGGAAGAAGCTCCATTTGCTGCCAGGCAGTGGCCGTCCAGGGATCTTTCAGGCAGGGCTCTTTCCCAGGGCTGGCGTCAGAACAGCCCTGCCGGAGCAGGCCCCTCTAGGAGTGTCCAGAAACAGCCTCCCGTTCCCCCCGTGGCCCCCCCCCAGACGCCTCTGAGAAGCCCACGGGCAAGACGGGAGGGCATCCGGCTGCTCTCTATGGGGTGTGCACATGTTTGCTGGATGGCCGCTCCGTTCATTTTAGATCCCGCTCGGGTTGAACCAGGAAGGCCCCACTCTGAATGCATGTCTGCACACGCTGCCTTGATTCTGCCGCCCAGAACAAAACCCATTCCACACACAGATGGCGGCGGCGGCGGCGGATGGGGAGAGGACACTGGAGGGCAGGCCCTTTCTCCTGCTGTTGCTCCCCTGTCACTGGGATATCGCGATTTCCTTCCTGGAGATGCGGCCAGGGCCTGGAACTGGGACCTGCTTCTCTGTGCCAAGCAGATGCTGTACCGATGCTGAGCGACAGACCTCCCCTTTGAGAAGCTGCCTTCTTCCGAGTCCGACCCTGGGGCTGTCTCGCTCAGCGTTGGCTACCCCAAGTGACAGCCGCTCTCGTTTTCGAGGTTTCGGAAAGGGGCCCTTCAGAGGAACAGAGGAAGCTGCCATATACTGAGTCAGACCCTTGGTCCAGCTAGCTGAGTATGGTCTTCACAGACTGGCAGCAGGTGGCAGGCAGGAGTCTTTCTGCCAGCCCTATCTCATTGGAGATGCTGCCAGAGAGGGAACTGGGAACCTTCTGCTCTTCCCAGAGTAGCGGCTCCATTATCCCCTAAGAGGGGAAGATCTTCCTCCCTCCGCTCACCCCTCTCCCGGCCAGGTCTCCTGCGCAGCAAGTGGGGGCAAGCCCATCGCCCTGCTGAGCCTGCACGTGGGATCCCAGCCCCATGTGGTGGACCAGACGTTCCGCTTCTAGCTCGCCTGCCTGCCTGCCTGCCTGCCTGCCTGGCACACGCCTCCAGGTAGCTCTCTCTTATCCCTGCCTGTCGCCTGCCTCGTCGTGGTGGTGGGGCGGGAGATCGGCAGACGGCCAGGACAGAACCCACCCACCCACCCAGCACTGGGGCTCCCAGCTGGACACAGCCGCCGTGGCTGCTCTCTCGGCCGGGTTGGGACGGGGCTGGTCCGTACCCAAAGTAGAACTGGGTGGCTCCAAGAACCAGGAGCCACGCCAGGCCCAAGAGCTGGGGACGGGCTTTGTGATTGGATGCTCTTGCATGCCTTACATTTATAAACCCCCCAGCATCCCAATCTCAAGGCGGTGTGCACAACGGGGAACCCTTTAAAAAATGAAGAGAATTTAAGAGACTATTAACCCCGCCTTGGGGTTTTCTTTTAACGAAAGGCGGTATAAAAATGTAAAAATAAATAAATAAAATAAATAAATATTAAAACAATGGCGTTTTCGAAATGGTTTTAAGAAAAAGAGGTGTTTTGGGCAAGAGGCCTGAGAAAACAGGGGGGTCTTGAGGGGTTGTTTGAAGGCAGCCCGAGACGGAGAAGCTCTTAGAACGAGAGGGAGTGGACTCCACAGCCCCAGAGAAGGCTTGGCCACTCGTCCCAGCAGTCGCGCTGGTGGCAGCTGTAAGCGAACCTCAGGAGGCGGCGGGGTTTTCATGACAAACCAGGCGTTCTCTTACATCTCCCCAATGAATCGTTAGGGGGTGAATGACTCAGTGCCCCAGAAGAACAGCCCTGCTGGATCCGGCCCAAGACCGATCGAGTCCATCGCCCGTCCGCACACTGGCCCAGCAGATGCTTCTGGGGAGCCCGCAGGCAAGAGCTGAGGGCAGGCCCTCTCTCCTGTGGTTGCTCCCCCTGCAACTGGGATCCAGAGGCATCTTGCCTCCGAGGCGGGAGGTGGCCTATAGCTGCCAGGCTAGTCGCCATGGATAGGCCTCGCCTCCATGACGTTCTCGATACACTTCTCACGGCTCTGAATCTCGCCAGCCCCCTCCCTCTTCCATGCTCAGAGGTGCCACATTATATATATGTAATGCCAGAGGCTTTAGCTAGCATTCGTCATTATTTTAGAGTTGGTTTATCAAATGTGGGGGGGCTGTGGGCCCAGCCTCAGATTGCTTATGCCTCCTTGGACTGTGCCTCTCCCTTCTGCCCTTGCCAGGCGCCCCCGCGGGTGTGCCAGGGGGAGAACCGGAGGTCTTTGTGCACTGCAGCGACCCCAACGTCATCTGTGAGACCAAGAAAATGGTACGGTTTGCCAAGAAAACCGCCCCAAACCAAACCCCCACAGACGGAAGCGTTGCTGGCATGGCTGGCAGGCCTTGTGGTTTGCTACAGCAGCGTGCAGTGTGCTTGTGGCTGCAGCCACACGGGAAGACTGTGGAACAGAGGCAGGCTGCCTTGGCTCGCCGGCTCTTGCTGAACTCCAACTCCAACGGTAGTTGGTTAATAAGTTGTAGCAATTTATTTATTTCAGCTCAGTTATCGTTCAACAACAGCAACAACAAAGACACACACACACACACACACACACCCCACTTTTCAACAAACATTACCAAGGCGGTTTACAGAGAGAGAGGGAGGGATGGGGATGGGGAGAGAAATCAGTAAGCAAGAGAGATCCCTGGCCCCGAAGGGCTCACACAATCTAGAACAAAACCTAAGATAGACACAGAACTGGGGGGCAGAGGCAAAGATGGTAGAGGGCCATCTTCACTTTCCATCCCACTCCAACCTTGCTACGCTGGCAAGATTCCCTTATACTCAGGGGAGCCCATTCCAAGGCCAGCCTCAGAATCAAATGCTGCCCCCCACCCCAGGGCTTCCTAACAGGCTTTCCACGTTCTGCCCCGAGAGGTCAGGCCTCTGATGAACAGTTCCGCGCACACTTTCCCCCCTCCCGGTTCAAAACAAGCGCCGCCGCCGCCGCCCTCCTCCAAGCTCTGCCTTGCTCTGGTGGGGAGGAGAGCGGTGCACAAGAGTGCACAAGAACAGGGGCTGTTCTCCGCAGAGACAGAGCGGCAGCACACACTGGTTCCTCTTGGGTCGGGACGGCTCTGCCCAGGCCCTTCTGTCCATTGGAAACCAGACACCCGCCCCCAAACAGAGTGCTCTCCATCTCAGCGCCCAGGGCGCTTGCTTCCCACCTGCCCGCAGCATCTTCCCAAAGGCCTCCCGAGTCTCCACTGCTGCCTGCCCACAAGCAGGGAACAGCCGCCGCCCCTGGGAAACGCAACCTTTCTTTATTCATATCGTCTAAAAGCAAATCCCCGTTTAATCGGGCGACATCCTGTATTTACCTGGATCCAAGGCTCGTCCCCCCCCGAAATTCCTTCCATGTTAGAAATCAGGAGATCATCTTCAATTCGCAGCCCTCTTCCACTTGGATAAACACAGGTATAACCTGTATTTAACGACTCTTTCTGAAAGGGCTCGTCTGAAATCCAGAGTTGCCTTGTTTGGGGGTGAATACGGGTATATACGTCTAGATATTTGCAAATATATATTTTTAGTGCAAATGCTTTTTGGGAGGCACCTCTTGGAAGAGGGATTCCCCCAGATTTCTCTCCCATGCAGGAGGGAATCCTGTGGCACCTACAAGCACCTTCTGCAAACAGAGGAGGTCTTATTTGTCTCCAAAATTATCATTTTAGTCACGTGCAGCATCAGGCAGAGATCATGGGTCAATGGCAACAGAACGCAGTTGAATGGTTGACTCAGATTTCTCCGCAGGTGACAGGCCTCAGTATCTTGTTGGGCAGGTTTCGTCTGAGCTTCTTTAAAAGGGGGTGGGGGAGACATAATTCTTTTGGGCGGGGTGAGCAAACCTGGCCCTCCAGCTGTTGTTGGACGACAACTCCCAGCATCACCAGCCACAATCAACTCTGGCTGTGTAGTGTAGTGGTTAGGGTGCTGGACTAGGACTGGGGAGACCTGAGTTCAAATCTCTGTTCAGCCATGGAACTCAATGGGTGACCCTGGGCCAGTCCCTGAACTCTCAGCCTAACCTACCTCACAGGGCTGTTGTGAGGATAAACATAACCATGTATGAGCTCCTTGAGGGAAGAGTGGGATGTAAATGTAAAACAACAACAACAACAACAACAGCAACAGCAACAGTTGGAGGGCCAAGTTCAACCATCCCTGCTTTAGAGAGAGGAGAGTTGGTTTGGTGGTAGCAAGCATGCCTTGTCCCCTTAGCTAAGCAGGGTCCACCCTGGTTGCATTTGAATGGGAGACTGGAAGTGTGAGCACTGGAAGAGATTCCCCTCAGGGGATGGAGCCGCCGCTCTGGGAAGAGCAGAAGGTTCCAAGTTCCCTCCCTGGCAGCATCTCCAAGGTAGGGCTGAGAGAGACTCCTGCCTGAAACTTGGGAGATCCACTGCCAATCAGTGTTGACAGTCCTTACCCCGATGGGCCAGGGATCTGACTCAGAATAAAGCAACTTCCAATGTAAAACTACTTCGAGGAAGGACCATACCTGGCACCGATCGACCTGTCGGAAGCATACCTCCACATTCCTGTCCGACCGATGACATCTCCGCTTCACGTACAGCGGCAAGCACTTCCAATACCGGGCACTGCCGTTTGGCCTTTCATCAGCCCCAAGGGTCTTCACGAAGATCATGGCCTCCTTTATTTCCCATCTTCGCCTCCAGGGAGTACACATCCATCCTTTTTTGGACGACTTGCTGGTCCGGGCACAGTCCAAGACCCAAGCCATCAAGGATGTCCAGACCACTCTGCAAGCTCTACAGGACCACGGATTTGTGATAAACCCAGAAAAGAGCCACCTGCTCCCATCACAACGCTTAGTTCGCCTGGGAGCCTTGTTCGACACGGCACGGGGAAAGCTATTTCTTCTCAACGAACGCAAGGAGAAGATCATTCAACAATTACAACCGTTGCTCCACAAGCACAAGGAGGATGTCATGGTGCTGGCTCAGGCTCTAGGATTGTTGATTGCATGCTTGGAGTGCACCCCGTGGGCCAGGTGGCACTCCCGAGTTCTCCAGTGGGCGTTGTTGCCTCATCAGGACGCCATCATGGCAATCACGCACAAAGATGTTGATTCCACGGGAAGTCAATTCCCGATTCCCGATTCCACGGTTCCAAATTCCCGATTCCACGGGAAGTCAAGTGCTCCCTCCATTGGTGGCTATCCCCTTCTCGGCTTGCGGGTAGACCATTGATGGAACCCCAACGGGTGGTTGTCACAACGGATGCCAGCCTGTCGGGATGGGGAGCTCACTGCCCCGGGCAAGTGGCACAAGGTGCCTGGTCACCAGAAGAGTCCAAACTTCCCATCAACTGGTTGGAACTTCGTGCGGCTCGACTGGCACTTATACACTTCCAATATCTTCTAAAAGGCCAACACATACTCCTCAGGACGGACAATGTGACAGTAAAGGCGCACATCAACCGTCAAGGGGGCACCAGGTCCAGGCTGCTGATGAAGGAATCCAATCAGCTATTTCGTTGGGTGGAGGACAACATTCCCTCCATAATCGCAGAGCATGTCAAAGTCCCTGGCGGACTTTGGCTCAGTCGGAAGACCGTGGACCCAGGAGAATGGTTGCTTCATCCGGAAGTCTTTGAATCACCAACTCCCTCGCTTCATGGGAAGGTACCACTCTCCTCGGGCGGAAGCAACGGATGCTCTTCACTCTCCATGGCCGGAAGGCCTCCTATACGCCTTCCCACCCACGCCCATAATCAGGAAGGTCATCAAGAAACTACTACTGGGAAAAGCGGAATTGATTCTGGTGGTTCCGTTCTGGCCACGCAGACCTTGGTTCTCAGATCTTCTTGAACTCGCCACTTGTCCTCCATGACGCCTTCCGGTCCGCCACGACCTGCTACGCCAAGGGCCGTTTCATCATCCCGACCCCCAATGGCTACAACTTTCCGCCTGGAGGTTGAGTGCACAAGGCTCAGGGCCAAGGGCTACTCAAAGTCAGTGCAAGATACCATCCTAGCTTCAAGAAGGCCCTCCGCACAGCGGGTGTATCAAGACACATGGAAGGCATTTCTGCGTTGGTCACAACAGAATAAGAAAAACCCCATAACGGCAGGGGTACTGGGAGTACTCGCCTTCCTGCAGCAAGGTCTGAGCTTGAACCTACGTCCCAGCACTCTGAAGCGACAGGCCTGAGTTTTAGCCTCCGTCCTAGATATTTCGTCTACTTCCTCGGGGCAACAATCTCTCCACCCGCACATCTCTAGATTCCTGAGGGGCACAACCAATCTTGCCCCGGCCCCCATCAAACGATTCCCGTCCTGGAACTTGAACCGCGTCCTCAATGCTCTCACAAAACCCCCCTTCGAACCCATTGACTCTATTTCACTCAAGTTGTTAACCTATAAGGTTCTGTTTCTAGTTGCAATTACGTCCGCACGCAGGGTTTCGGAATTGAGTGCCTTATCGGCACGGAAGGAATTTTGCATCTTCCAATCTGACACAGTGTCCCTTCACTTGGACCCTACCTTCCTTCCCAAAGTCAATTCCTTCTTTCACAGATCTCAGGTGATCGTTCTCCCTTCCTTCTGTCCAAATCCAGTCCATCCCACTGAAAAATTGTGGCACAATCTGGATGTGCTCAGGGCCCTCCGTATGTATATATGCAGGACTAGGGATATTTGCAAGACTGATGCACTTTTTGTTTCTTTCTACCCTCCCTTCCTTGGGAAGAAAGTATCTAAGGCAACATTAGCTGGGTGGATTAGATCCTGTATCCTGTTGACGTACGAAATCCCCAAACGACGCTGATGACCTGATGAGCCATGTGAACTGGCTTGGTGTCTTCAGGTGCACACCAGAGATGGTCTCAGTGGACCCCTCGACAGCTAAAGGGCAGTAAGCACAGATGTGGTTCAGCGTCACTTGTTAGGGACTTGGGATCAGCTGCAGCAGAGCGGCACTCTGTCGGGTGCATAGCCTGTCGCTAACCCAAGTTTGGCCTGGGTGTTGAATATCCCACATACGTGCGCTCTCTCTCTCTCTCTCTCTCTCTCTCTCTCTCTCTCTCTCTCTCGGAGCAGGCACTCCCTCATGGGAACATAGGAAGCTGCCCTATACTGAGTCAGACCCTTGGTCTATCTCGCTCAGTATTGTCTACACAGACTGGCAGTGGCCTCTCCAAGGTGGCAGGCAGGAGTCTCTCCTAGCTCTGTCTTGGAGATGCCACCAGGGAGGGACCTGGGAACCTTCTGCATGCAAGCAGGCAGGGGCTCTTCCCAGAGTGGCCCCATCATCCCCTGAGGGGAATATCTTACAGTGATCCTACATGGCCTCCCAAGCAGATGCCAAGCAAGGTGGACCCTACTTCTCCAAGGGGACAATGTGTGCTTGCAACCACATAAGAACTGCCCTGCTGGATCAGGCCCCCCAAGGAAGCCTCTCCAGCCCAGCATCCAGGTGCCTCTGGGAGGCCCCCAGGCAAGAGCTGAAAGGGGCCGGCCCCCTCTGTTGCCGTTGCTCCCCTGCAACTGGGATTGGGAGGCATCCTGCCTCTGAGGCTGGAGGCAGGCTAGAGCCCTCAGGACTAGTAGCCATTGATAATAGCCCTGTCCTCTGTGAACATGGCTAAGCCCCTTTCCAAGGCCGTGTAAGTACTGGTGGCCACCAAGATGCAAAATGTGGCTGCCGCGCGATTAGTCAACCTTGCTGCTGATTGAACAGTATGACTTCCAAGCCAGAAGGGTGGGGGGGTGAGGAGCTGGTCTACTTGTCCCAGGCAGGCAGGCAACCCCGCACGTTGGCCACCGAGTGTCAACTGGCAGCTGCAGTCAACGCCAGCTCCCTGCTAAAAATGGAACTGCACAGTCCGTGTGGATGTCTTGCAAGCACACATTATAGTTTAAGTATGATTACGAGTTAAGTCAACCTTAAAGCGTGTGTGGATTGTGTGTGTGTCTATAAATTTATTTATTTAGTCTATCTACTGACCTATACAAAAAAGGTCCCTGGGCCGTTCACAATTATATTGCTGTTGTTGTTGTTGTTATACAGTTTGAGAATGTCTATATTTATATATGTCTAGAAATGCTGATGTGTGAAGCAGCCCTCAAAGCCGGCTGCTAGTTCTGTTGCTCACTTGCTCCGTTAGACAAATCTTAGTTGAGCCATCAAATGAGTTGCATTCTGTGAAATCTGCATTCATTTGCATGAATTTGCATTCAAAGCCCTGAAGGGCTTAGGTCTACTGACCTATACAAAAAAGGTCCCTGGGCCGTTCACAATTATATTGATGTTGTTGTTGTTATACAGTTTGACAATGTATATATTTATATACAGTGGTCCCTCGACTTACGAACTACTTGACATCCGAAGTTTTTGACTTACGAACGACAAAAATGGCCACACGCTTACGAATTTTTCGACATCCGAACGGAAACCGTTGGTGTTTTAGATGCGGTTTCCTCGACTTACGAATTTTTAGATGCGGTTTCCTCGACTTACGCATTTTTCCAGACCTCCGTGGGTGCGCTTTTTGACTTACGAAATTTTCGATCTACGAACGTGCATTCGGAACGGATTAACTTCGTAAGTCGAGGGACCACTGTATGTCTAGAAATGCTGATGTGTGAAGCAGCCCTCAAAGCTGGCTGCTAGTTCTGTTGCTCGCTTGCTCCGTTAGACAAATCTTAGTTGAGCCATCAAATGAGTTGCATTCTGTGAAATCTGCATTCATTTGCATGAATTTGCATTCATTTGCACTCAAAGCCCTGAAGGGCTTCGGTCCAAGTTACCTTCGAGAGCGCCTTCTTCTGCGCGATCCCCACCGCACATGAAGGTCATCTGAGGAGGTTCGTCTCCAGTTGCCACCGGCTCGTCTGGTGGCGACTCGGAGGCGGGCCTTCTCTATAGCCGCTCCGGGGCCGTGGAAGGCGCTCCCTGTGGAAATCCGCAATTTGAGTTCTCTGCTGGCCTTCAGGAGAGCCCTTATGACGTATTTGTTTGGCCTGGCTTTCCAGGGTTTTTAAATTTTTAAATTTTAAATTTTAACTTGAGTTAGGGGTTTTAATTACTTAACTGTTTAATTCTTGTTTTAAAAGGTTTTAAAATTGTTAATTGTATTATTGTTTTTAATTTGTTTTAGCTTTTCATTGTTTTACTAGTTTGTTTTAATTGTGAACCGCCCTGAGCCATTTTGGAAGGGCGGTATATAAATCAAATAACAGCACTAGCAATAGCACTTACATTTATATACCGCTCTATAGCTGGAAGCTCTCTAAGCAGTTTACAATGATTTAGCATATTACCCCCAACATTTCTGGGTGCTCATTTTACCGACCTCGGGAGGATGGAAGGCTGAGTCAACCTTGAGCCCCTGGTCAGGATCGAACTTGCAACCTTCTGGTTACAGGGCGGCAGTTTTGCCACTGCACCACCAGGGGCTCTGTGAATTGGCTTGGTGTAAATAAATAAAAATAAAATGTGACTGCAGCGATAGTTTTGGAGACAAAAAGCAAGCTTTCTTTGGTCTTTTACAGGCCCCTGTATGTCAAAGTGATGTGAATTCGGTTTGTCCCTGGGTCCGCCCTAAGCCAATCAAACAGACTCAGTGGGAATACTTTAGAGGCATTTTATTGCACTGCAGTTGCAACAGGTAATCAGTGGGCTTTACACTCTCAAACCGATTACAGTTTGGCTACAGGTGCATCTTCCATTTATACAAACAATCTGAATGATGCCGACACCCTAGACACAGTATACATGGCAACAAAATGGAGGACTAAGTATCTAGTACGCATGCGAATGATTCATTATTCATCTGGAGATCACTCCTTATTTGGTTACATCCTGTTTTCTTAACTGTCAGCAAAAGAACAGTGAGAACCAAGTTTCTTAGATACAATTTAGTGGAGAGAGATAGTGACGTTGATCATGAGAGGCCGTGATGGCCCTGAGCTGGGCTGGTGTTACTTTAAGTTAGAATGAGGTTTTCTAAGTAAAGTGGAGTTGCTTTGGTTTTCTAAAACACATCAATTCCCCCCCGAAACACTGGCTCATCCTGAATCTTCAGGATATATGGGTTTGTAAAGGTATAGCTATATATGTGGGTCTTAATGCATTATAAGCAGCAACATGTGATTATCAATAAAAGGAAATACATGCTATAACTAGAATTATTTTCTTTGCCCATAAATCAATAGGCTCTCCATATTAGTGAAATGAAAGTTCTAATTGTTTGGAAATATTAATAACAGCTCTTTCTAACACATAAACTCTTAATCTTGGAAATATAGTTCTGTGTTTTGTGTAACTAAAGGATTTGGGACATGTAGTTTTGGGATGCCTTAAGCATTTGTGATGCATTAAGCATAGATTTTACAGAAATAGTAGGTGCTGAATGGGCTGTACATATGGCAATAAAAACTAGATACATTGCATACAACATCCTAGAGCTACAAACATATTTAGTATCATTCTATAAATCACACACACATCCTTAAGTACACATATCTGGCATGATCTGATATAGATAAAAAGTTTTATACATAACAGCAAGGTGTACATATAAAGATCGTACAACTTATAGCAAGCAACATTGTTTTAACCCATCTTTATCCCCAATGAAGTCTCAATAACAGTCTTGCATTGTGGAACCAGGTGCTTCTGGTGATTAATGGAGAGCGATAGCAACGATAGCTTGTGGAGAGCGATAGCAATGACAAGTCATGGACAGTCACATAGATTAAATGCAGCTGTCTATAAAATGAGCAGGGAAAGCTTGGGATGGCTTAATATCTTTAGAGTGCAAAGGGACCAGTAACTTGGGGATAGGTGCAGACTTGCAGGTAAATGAGATGATTGGCACAATATGTAAGTGAAACAAGTGAGGTCCCTGTCATTACAGCACAAGAGAGAGCAGGGTTTTCAACATAATGAGAGCACCTAGTCACTACAAGAAAGTAATATAAGAAAGTGGTGCAAATCATCAACCCCCACCCCCCTTAGTGTCCTCTAGAGTCTGTCATGGCCAAAAAGGAAGCCATGGAGAGCTTTAGAATTCAAAAAAAGTTAAGAGTCCTTGATAAGAAAAAATATCTTAGTCCTTCAGTTGAGAACCAAATGCTCTTGTACAACGTTGCAGGATTTCGGCTATCCTGGATGTTCTCTGATCCGTGTTAGGAACATAGGAAACTGCCATATACAGTACTGAGTCAGACCATTGGCACTGGCCTATCCAGCTCAGTATTGCCTTCACAGACTGGCAGCAGCCAGACAGGAATCTCTCTCAGCCCTGTCTTGGAGACGCTGCCAGGGAGGGAACGTGAAACCTTCTGCTCTTCCCAGAGCGGCTCCATCCCTTAAGGGAAGATCTCATAGTGCTCACACAGAGTCTCCCATTCAAATGCAACCAGGGCAGACCCTGCTTAGCTAAGGAGACAAGTCATGCTTGCTACCACAAGACCAGCTCTCCTCTCCTAGTGTTCTCCTCTCCAAAGTGTTGTTTTGGCCTGTTTGGCTAGTGTCCACAGACAAGCTCGAATGTTCATGTGTTTGGGAGCCTTGACTCCCCCCCCCACCCCCCTTGTGGGAAATCTGAAATCGTGTCTTTGGCAGGATTTTGAAATCGTGTCACCCAGATAGGATGGTTCCAGGGCTTTACAGCTTGGGGAGATGCTGTTGTACATATGACTCCAGAGGAAAGTGAACAAATTGGCTTGCCTGTTTGTTATCAGGCAGTCTTCAGACATTTGTTGTCTATCCCTCTCCGACAGCACTTAGGAGCAGGAAGATGAACTTTGCATTAAGCCCTCTTCCTCGAACACAGGACAGGGTATCCGATGGACGTTCTGTCACCATTGGGTTGGATTGGAAATGCAGATAGGGACTGCCCTCTCGTACCTGATGATGGTGGTCAGTTTTCCTGGGTCAGTGTTGATGTCCTCTGGAGACTCCCTTGGGATCACGTTCTGGCAATTGTATGCACGGTACTCCTTCCATCTGGGGAGGACCAATCCTTCTTGGAAAGACAATTCAAGGCACTGTTGGCTGCAAACCTCTTTACTTGAGAGAAAGACAGGCAAGTGAGTTGCCAATTCCCTCCCCCCATGTAGGGACAGCATCCTGAGACTAAGTCTCTGGCTGCTAATCCTCAGTACAAAAGGAAAATCAAGTTTTCAAGGCAAATAATACAAAGGATGGATAAAACCTGGGGCTATTTTCAATTTGGTCTTTTGGCATTTTTTGGGGTTCAATTTATGATTTTGTTTTCCTGCTTGCCCTGGGCCCCTCTTCTCCCGAAGACCAGAACAGGGGGTGATGTCCTCATTTAGGGCTTGGTGGCTTGTGTTGTAGGCTGGTTTCTGATCACGAGAACAAAACAGCAATCCTGGGCAAAGGCAAAGCAATAAAGTCAAAAAGAAAAAGGCATTCACAGTTGGGGTTTTGAGGAGGCATTAAAGCCTTTCAGGTCACGAGGCTGCAACAGAAAACTTCAGCGCTCGAATTCCACCAAGGCCCTCAAGTCCAGTTTCCATGTGGCATCTCACATTCTCTTCTGTAGCCTGTTCTTCCTCCTTACAACAACCCTGTGAGGCAGGCCCTGTGTCACCCAGCAAGTGTCATGGCTGAACGAGGGTTCGGACTCGGGTTTCCCCAGTCCTAGTCCAGCACTCTAACCACTGCACCACATTGGCTGACATTGATACAGGCAATCAATCTCCATCCAGTATCTCTGACTTCATCCTCCATAAAGGGGTGATTCGTCAGTAACCTCTGGCTTTGGGATCTTCATCTAGGTCACGTGTAGAGAGTTGTGGCGTTCCAGTTCTCCATCTTTAGCCTCATAACTTAGCAAGTGACCAATGAGTAAGGGTTTGGGGTTTGACATCTTTGTAGGGCAACAATATCTTCTTGGGGGGGCGGGAACCTATATAAAAAGAAACAGTCCATGCCCCCAGGCAAAATATTATACCTTGATGAAATAGGATTGAGACTTCTGGACGAGGCTTAATGTCTCATGAAGCAAATTAAAATGTCCCTTTTTACAGGCCTTTTTAGCAAATGGTGTTACCAGAAAAATTGTCCATAATCTTGCAGAGGGGTGAAACCTGTGATGATAAAGTCAAGTCTCTCACCAGGAGCTGTGAAAACAGGGTATGGGTTTCACAGTAACACACAAAGTTTGATCCTTTTAAACTGGGAAGTCTTCTAGGTAAAATGCAAATCGGTACTTTGGAACTCCCTTCCACTGGCAGGATTGGCAAAACAAAATTCCTTTCATCAAATCTCATGTCTGGGATCTGGAATTTTAAGATTCAGCTACTGTGAAGGCAAAGCAGGACTAGTGGATGAGACAAATTTAAAATTTAAACCTTAGACCATTTGATTATTAGCTCTCAGTTTACATCAAATCAGTTAGCAGAAATATTGCACAGATTTTGCAAAAACATGACAGTAATACAATTAGACGGATTTATCTTAAAATCCATTTTTCCTTCTCACCCACAATTAACTGGCTGGAACACAAACTGCTTTACAGAGAACCTCCTTCCCCCTCCCATCTGGAAATGGGCAGAGTTGTCCTTGTTCATCAGAGATCAGCTCTCAGTTGTGAGCAAGAATTTGAAAGGGAAACTCCCGGTTTAGAGAAAAGTTTGAGCTCACAGAAAACAGGTAAGATAAGATAGACCATGTCAAGGAAATCAGTCAACATAATGATACTCAGTAGTGGCAGAAATATCACAATCAGCTTGATATAAGAGTGAATAAAATAGAGCTTGCTCTTATGCCTAATGCATTTAGCCAGCCATAAGCAGCACTTTTGCAGAGGTGGGAAGATGCAGAACACAGTTGGCCAGCTGGGACTCTCAAAGTTCCCCCTGTTGCTCAGGCCATGACCAATTTTATGTTCAGTTAATATAATAACTGCCAGTTTTGGAATTGAGTGTCAGAACAAGTTTGGTCTGGAACAGTTTACAGAAAAAGACATGTCACTAGAATAAATACATTCACAGATACAACAGAAACCTCATCTTCACAGAGGTGAGTTATAAGATTGATGGGGGTTGGATTCCTACACAGAACCAGAGCTTTGGGCTCCCGCTCAGAAACATGCGCACATACACAGAGGCTTGTCTTGTGTATTTCACAGAACAAAGGACTAAACAAAAACAAAAACCAAAAACCAAAAAAACTTCATATGAGTCACAAAGAATTTTATAACATTTTAAATATGTTAGCCATAAACTCAGTTAAGAAAGTAGCTCAAACAGAACAAACTCATCATAGTCATCCATAAAACAATCTGTAATTCCATATTACCTTTCCACAGCACAACTTACATTTTCCAACTTACTGGTTCCTTTCAACTTTTTAACAACTTCCAATGAAAATCCTTTCACGCCTCCTTCTAGTTCCCCCCCCCCCGCAATTCTCTGCATAAAACTTCAACATGTGCATTCCTTCAAACTCCATTTTCTTTCCTCCTTTCCAACTGCAAGCAGTTGAAGAGAGAGGGGAGAAAGAAAAGGGGAAAAAAGAAAAAGAGAACAAAAGCAGTCTTTTGTTCGGAGAAACTTTTTGCAGCAAGAACAGTGTTGTCGTTCGGCTTGGTTACAACGGGACAGTAACAGCAGAAATTAGACTGTTTGCAACACAAGGACAGCAAGCAGCTGTTTTGAGCTTGGAAACAGAACACAGAGACAACATGATTTTTGCTAAAGACAATCATTCTTTCTTCTTTAATACTTTCTTCAGACCCCTCCCTCTCTTTACAGACTAAGAGAGTTCCTTTGTTCTCCATAGCATGTTGGAAAGGAGAAGCCGCTTGGCGTATGATGGTAATACATATGGTGGGGCTTTCTTTGGTAGGCCTATGCATATTGGTGTTATTAAAATTTACCGGTATGTGTATAAAATAAAGGCAATTGCAAAAGGATGTTATTTTCGGGGCCAGGAGGCCTCTGTCTCGAGTTCATAGTGGCCAAACTTCCATACAGAGGCGTTTTTAAAACATTCATTCTAAGGGCGCCTTCCCCTCCCGTGAGAATCACCCAATTCCTCAACACGCATACTCCCCATAGTCCCCCCCCCATGTTGCCCCTTCGCGGGCTGCCCCGATTGGGCTCGAGTTTTGCCCCTGCACGGGCTGCCCCATTGGGCTGTCGGACTTAAGTTTGCCCCTTCTCAGGCTGTAAGTTTGCCCCTTCTCGGGCTGTAAGTTTGCCCCTTCTCGGGCTGTAAGTTTGCCCCTTCTCGGGCTGTAAGTTTGCCCCTTTTCGGGCTGTAAGTTTCCCTTCGCCCCTGCTCGGACTGGGTACTCACCAAGAGACGTCTCTGGATTTCCCTCTCCTTCCATTCCACTGTTCACACCTCCATTCACTTTTGCCTCTATTCCCAGATGTGGCATGTTTTAACGATTGGCGCGTCTTGGGCCTAAGAGAATCCTCCACAGACAAAATGCTGTGGGGCGCGCAGGATTTCGTTGTCCCGAGACGGGTCAAATCGTCCACCCAGGTCACATCCGACTCTCACGGCACCAAATTGATGTGAATTCGGTTCGTCCCTGGGTCCGCCCTAAGCCAATCAAACAGACTCAGTAGGAATACTTTAGAGGCATTTTATTGCACTGCAGTTGCAACAGGTAATCAGTGGGCCTTACACTCTCAAACTGATTACAGTTTGGTTACAGGTGCATCTTACATTTATACAAACAATCTGAATGATGCTGACACCCTAGACACAGTATACGTGGCAACAAAATGGAGGACTAAGTATCTAGTACGCATGCGAATGATTCATTATTCATCTGGAGATCACTCCTTATTTGGTTACATCCTGTTTTCTTAACTGTCAGCAAAAGAACAGTGAGAACCGAGTTTCTTAGATACAATTTAGTGGAGAGAGATAGTGACATTGATCATGAGAGGCCGTGATGGCCCTGAGCTGGGCTGGGGTTCCTTTAAGTTAGAATGAGGCTTTCTAAGTAAAATGGAGTTGCTTTGGTTTTCTAAAACACATCAAAAGCAGGCACCAAAGGTTTTCTTAAAGAGAAACCTGTTGCCTGATTAATGAGGGATTTTTTTAAACCAATTACAAAAATTGTGAGTTTGTTAAGGTCACAGCAGGACTGTGCATTTCTGTGCAGGACTGGCCTGGGGATTTACCAGGGCATTGCTGGCTTCCCACCTCTTGCGTACAATCAGTGTGTCCTTGTGTGAGCTGAGGGGTGTCCCTCCAGGGCTCCTTGCAGTGGGTCACAGCTACTCTCTTTGTCCCCACTACCTTTGGACACATGAGATATCCCGCTCTTCCTCCAAGGAGCCCAGAGCGCGGGACTCCATCCTGGAGGTGTGCCTGCCTGCACAGTGGAAAGAGACTCGCTGTGATGATTGATCCTCACAGCGACGCTCTTTCCACTGCACAGGCGCACCTCGTAGTTGGCAAGAGCCGGGGCCGAATGGCAGGCCCTGCATTGCTCTGCGAGTGAGGTTGATGTATCATACATTAGAAATGCCTAGAATTGCACAGCCTGAATTAGTTTGAAATAATGGTTCTCTGCAAGAGATGTTTCTTTGCTTGTCAGTGCAAAGCATTGTCCAAACTATGTTTCTCTAGTAATATTCCATCCCCCATAGGTTACTGCGCCCGTCTGTGGAATGTGCTGAAGTTGCTATGTAGAAGGGGTTGATATGACGAGGAAGATGTTGGCAGTCTGCCTGCGTACGTGTTTAGAGTTTGTTTTCTGGCCTTGGTTAGGCACCTTGGCATCATATGTTGTTTTCTTGTGAGGATGACTTTGGCATTGGTCATGGATCAAGGTATGGATGTTTGAATATTCCTTTGTCTTACTTTGAGCAAATAGCCAAAGTAAGACCTCTGTTCTTAAGGCAGAATAAAACCTTTGATCTTGTTATCTCGTCTGGGCTGATGATTATGGGGCTCCATCGGCCCAGGAACGAACCTCCTTATTGGGGACAAGGTTACCCTAATACATCAAGGTCGCCACTGCCGGGGGTGGCGGGGGGGGAGAGAAGGAGTACCCCTGGCTCACACACACACACACACACCCCGGCAGCCACCCCTCGACCACGCAGCGGCAAAAATGTAAAATGATTTTTTAAAAAAAAAAATACCAGGCTGGGCGGGTGGGCAATGGGGAGTCATGTGACATGTCTCGGGGGGGGGCCTCGAGGCAGCGGGCGCCAAGACAACTGCCTCCCCTTGCCCAATGGTACGAAATCTCTCTCTTGCTCTTTCCCCCATTCTTCAATGTGCACAAGACTTGCATGTTTTGTGTGGGTTTTTGTTTCAAATAGAAAGATCAGCTTTAGATCAGCATTTGAATAGCCGCCATTCTATCAGACATTGCATTGATGCATGCACCAAGGAGCTCACGGTGTTGCATACAGAGATAGCTCCTTTTTATTCTCATAACAGCCCTATGAGGTTGGTGAAATGGAAAAAGGAAAAAGATGGCCTCAAGGGGCAGACGCCCTGGAAAACATTGAAGATGGTTTTGTTCAGCCTTATTCAGTCTCTTCCTCCCTCCCTCCCTCCTTTTTGCAGAGTCCAGAGGATCTTTCTATCCTGCCCTTCCTCTCAGGAATTCAGGGCAGTGCACCTGATTTTTCCTCACCACTTTTGTCTTTGCAACTCTGTGAGGCAGGTTGAGGCTGACAGAGAGGGATGGGCCAAGGTGATGCAGTCAGCCGCATGGCTCTGAGCCCAAGTCTCCCCAACTCTAGTCCAATACTCTAACCCCTACACCACACTGCCTCTCAATGGCTCCATTGTGTGGTTGCAGAAGAAAAGGAGATTCCAATTCCCATTTTTTGCTGTGGTCTTGCTGGGAAACTGTGATTGCGGCCAGATTGTTTGCTCTTGTTTGATTCAGTGCATTATTAATTGAGGCTGAAATCCTGTACTTGCTAACCATAGAGTAAGTACTATTAACCACAATGGGCCTTACTTTCAAGGAGACATCAATAGGATTGCAGTGTATTTAAAAAAGATCCTTTAAACCCTAACCCTAACCCGAATTAATTGGGGGGCAAGGGTAATGATTGAGGATGGGTCTGAGACAGAACCTATGGGCCTTAGGCCTTGCTCAGGGTGCTGATAGCATCACCCCGGAATGTCTAAGAAACTGTTAAACATAGAACTCCACAGGATTCCTTTCCGTTACATGCGCTCTGAGCAGGGATTCGTTCACGGCGCCGGGATCCTCTGTGAAGAGGGCAGGCATTGATCAGTGTCCCTGGTGAAACGCACAATGTGGTGGCACAGGAAAATCCATCCCTTTCCAGGGACACCTGTTGGGGGCAGACGCGGTTTCTGGGAGAGGCTGCACTGGGCAGCAGCCCCGATTCTCCTGTTTGGGTGCGGGAGAAGAACAACAGCCATCTCCCCCAGCAAAACAAAGAACATGGGTAAGTGCTTGGTTGCAAGTTAAAACATGGCTCTAGTGGGCAGAGTGGAAGAGCGAGAAAAACACCAGTGGCAGGGGCGTCACTATCAGAGGGCCCAGGGAGACATTTGTCTGGGGGCCCACTGCCTTGGGGACTCCCCCAGCCACGCACCCGCCCGGGCTTCCTTCAGTTGTATTCATCCTCCAAAACTGAGGTGACTGTTAAGACCTGGAACTACCAGAACAGCATGTCTTAATTCACCATTAAATGACTTGCATCGTCCACAATTTACAAAACCATTTTTTAAAAAATTTAATATTTTTAAATATTTTATAACAATTTATAATTTTGCAACAACATGCCCAAGTTGCCCCCCACCCCCATACTCTCCCCCAAGAAAGAAGGGGAAGAAGGAAAGAAAGAAAGAAAGAAAGAAAGAAAGAAAGAAAGAAAGAAAGAAAGAAAGAAGAGGAAAAAAGGGAAAGAAGAAGGGAAAAAATCACCTTTGCACTAAGATGTGGATAGGTCAGAAAGATTCTTATTCTAAGAAAAGATTAAGAAAGTTATCCCAAATTTCAGGCCATTTATCCCATTTATTTACTTTTAAGAGGGCCCATTTTTCATGTGCCGCAAGCTTAAGCAGGTCCTGTACCCAATCCTCGCACCGAGGGGGATTGGGAGATTTCCACAGCCTCAATATCACCCTCTTGGCAACCAGCAGGCTCCATACACATTAGCCAAAAGGATGGTTTGGGGCCCAATCTGGGCTTCCACAATGATAAATCTTCCTAGAGGGGCTGCCTCTACATTAAGGGGGTTGAACATGATGCGCTTATGAACTAGGATTGCCACCCCTCTTGACCTGGAAGAGGACCCCGCCCCCAAACCATGGACCACCCAGATCCGTTTAAGCCTGTGAATGTCATTTTCTGCCACATGTGTTTCTTGTAGGGAGGCCACATCTACATTTTGTCTCTTTAAAAACCTAAGAATTTTGGTTCTTTTTTGTGGTGTTTCTCGTCCCTTACCATTGAAAGTAAATAAATTCATCTGTCCTGCCATAAGAAAATTTTAAGGACATCTATGGCCTGAGAATCTAGAGCCCTAGCACTTAATATTCTAGACCCAGCTGGTGTCATTCGTAGGCTAACCCTTCCCAAGCTTGAATTATTAAGGCCCATGCTTACAAAACCATTTTAAAAATAATTTAGGATGATGTTCTATGGTGGCACATAGGGGAGATCTATCCCTCTATATATTATATACACTATGCTTTTTGTGACCACTATTCAGCCTCATTTAAGATTTCCTTACTTCATGAGCTGAGCTTCGGTGAGGGGGGGCCCAAAATCTTGTCCCTGGGCCCACTCCAGCCTTGCTACGCTGCTGACCAGTGGGGTACTTATCCCTGGATAGAAACTCTATAGAATGGGCAGAGAGGGTTGAATCGGTTATTGGCAGGGTGGGAATATCATGAGCCTGGATCCAGGGCCTCCTTCCTCATTGGGGATGAAGTGGACCATTCAGGGGATGAGACAGGATGGGAAGGTACCTTTTACTCAGGTACTCCGCACACACCAGGATAACTAGGGGAACCCAAGCAAGCAACTCACCTGGTCACCAAGGACACAGCCCTTTCCCTTCCCTCTGACTCCAAAGAGTCTCTTAAGTGCTGCCAGAACTGGTGCTTAAGAAATTGGCCAAGGCCCCTGTAAGAAGCAGTCTTCCTTAGGGAAGTGAAGGGGGCTGGACTGTTTATTGACTTAAATGACATTAGATTAGTAATATGCAGTAGTCTGTTGAGTAAATGATGTCTGTGTTGGCATTGAGTACAATAAATCGTATTTATTATTTTAATCTTAAACTCTGTCATCCTAAAAAGTGTCCTAACTTTTTTAGATCCTACTGCCTCCTTCAAACAGCCCCACGCAGACGAGGAGACCCTTAGAACTGTCATCATGGTTTCGCAAGGTAGGTGTTTACATTCCTCACACAATTAAGATCTGCCTTTACACCTAAGGAAATAGCCTAGAACATTTGGCTTCTATTTGCCAATTGGAGTGGGACCACTCTAAAATGGTCGATTGCAGGAATTGAAGTGGCGTGCTTATTAGTCTGACGTTTAATCGGTGCTAAATCTGAAGTGGGAATTGGAAGGGGGAATAAACACATTAGGCTCCATTTTTGCCTCTCCTCTCCATTTCATATGGCTTCTCTTGGAAAAATTCAGACAATTGGTAGTTAATTAATTTTATTAGGGAGTCTGGATGATGTCCATGTTGTTTTCCTTTGTAAGTACTTGACAAGCTATTGTATAGTTTGGGATCCCCCCCCCTCTTTCTATTGGCAATAATACAGCAGAGGAGCAGAATATTCTTCACTTACCGCTTTTGCTCCACAGTGCTACTCTTGCAGGGAGGAGAGAAGGGAACAATTGGACCCGATACTCTTACCGGGAATATTTTTAGAGGCTTATTTAGGCCAGCAGAGCGGTTTCATGTGGCAAAGTCATTACCTCACACAGGCCCCTGTGAGATGGAGGAGGGTTTCAGGTTCCCTCCCTGGCAGCATCTCCAAGATCGGGCTGAGAGAGATTCCTGCCTGCAGCTCTGACTGCTTTGCTTGTTACTTTGCAGATAAGGACACTCTGTATGGCACCTGGAATGGACCATCTGGGAGCACCAATGAATGGGTGCCACCTGAAGACGTAGGTAAGATCCTTGGTAGTGTACAGGCAGCAACAGGCGCTCTGGACCCTTGCCCTTCATGGCGAGTAAAATCTGCCAGGGAAAGAACAGGTAGGTGGTTAGAGCCAATTATTAATGAGAGAGCAAGATGCCACTGAGCCTCAAGGAGGCAGTGGTAAGATCATTATCTATCTATCTATCTATTTAAACTTTTATACCACCCTTCCAAAAGACTCAGGGTTAGGGTTAGGGTTAGGGTTCCAAACACCATTAAAACACCATTAAAAAATTAAAACCACTAGAATCAGTTAATAATTAAAAAAAAATTATAAAGCATAAAAACGATAATTAACAATTAAAAACATGGTAAAACAACAATATTTTTAAATATTTTATAACAATTTATAATTTTGCAACAACATGCCCAAGTTGCCCCCCACCCCCATACTCTCCCCCAAGAAAGAAGGGGAAGAAGGAAAGAAAGAAAGAAAGAAAGAAAGAAAGAAAGAAAGAAAGAAAGAAAGAAAGAAAGAAGAGGAAAAAAGGGAAAGAAGAAGGGGAAAATCACCATTGCACTAAGATGTGGATAGGTCAGAAAGATTCTTATTCTAAGAAAAGATTAGGAAAGTTATCCCAAATTTCAGGCCATTTATCCCATTTATTTACTTTTAAGAGGGCCCATTTTTCATGTGCCGCAAGCTTAAGCAGGTCCTGTACCCAATCCTCGCACCGAGGGGGATGGGGAGATTTCCACAGCCTCAATATCACCCTCTTGGCAACCAGCAGGCTCCGCCAAAGCCATTGTTTAGAGCTGTAATTTAGTCCCCAGCTGGTTGGAATAAACCCCAACACTGCATTTCCATCCTTCAGTGCAAGAGATGAATCCAGCACTCAGTTAATTCGCATCGTGACCTCTCGCCAGAAGCCTTGCACTTTGGAACATTCCCAGAACATATGTGTTAGATTGGCCTGTGGATTATTGCATCTCCAACAGTGACTATTTGAGGACATTTTTAATCGCATAAGGTATAGAGGAGTCCAGTAGGCCCTGAAAACAATCTTCTGCTGGATGAGGCGCAATTTAAGATCCAATGTACTGCATTCAACACTACTTAAAATATTTTGCCATTGCTCAGGTGACAGTTGAGCAGAAAGTTCACCAAGTTCCATTTGTCCCTTAGTCAATCTAACCCAGGGTCTATGTCTCTATGCACGCTGGCATATAGCTACTTATTGAGTTTTGGGAGAGAGGCCATCTTAATGGCAAGCCCAAAGATAGCTGGAGTTGCTGTGGTCGCCACGCCAGGGCGCCTGGACCGAATTGAGCCGATATGGTATGTCTCCGTTGCATATATTGCCAGGCACATGCTGTTGGTAGATGGAACTCCTCTTGCAGGAGTGCAAAGGGTTTGTAGCTATCATTTGCATTTTTCAGCTGTGATAACTGGTAAATCCCTTTATCAACCCAATGTTTCCACAAAATTGGTTGTTTGCCTATCAATATATGTGGGTTACCCCACAGTGTCATATCCATGTGGGCATAGGGATCGAAGTTTCGTTGCCTTGCCAATTCCTTCCAGGCGTGTCGGGCTGCTAGTATAGTAGGGGATTGGTAGTGGGGATGTTGAAGATATCTGGAGCCCAGTGCTCCCCATCCCTCTAAGGGTTTCAGTTCAGCTAGCTCCACTTGAGCCCATTCTGGCCTTTCCCCATCTGTGTTGGCATGCCAATGGATAGCTTGTGCAAGTAAAAACGTGTTCTGGTACAATCTAAGGTTCACGAGGTTGACTCCCCCTTTGTCTGTGGCCAACTGGAGTATATTAAAAGCAACCCGAGGCCTGCCATTACCCCAGAGGAACCTCCTCACAGCTCTGTCAATTTCTCTAAAGTATCTTTGAGGGACAAGCAACGGAAGCCCTCTTCAAGTATCAATACATCTGGGCATAATGTTCATTTTTACAACAGCTCTCTTACCCCACAAACTCAGCGGGAGGTCAGCCCAGCGGAGGAAGTCTAACTTAATCTGTGAAAGTATTTTATCTAAATTAGTTTTGACAATTAGATTAGGTTGTTTAGTCATGAGAATACCTAAGTATTTCACGAAGTCTGTTTTCCAAGTAAAGGGCCACGGCATATCCCTATGAGAGAGGGGCAATTTCCCAATGGACATGGCCTCGGATTTGTGCCAATTAATTTTGTATCCAGAGAGGTCCCCAAATTGGTATAGTAATTCCATAAGTTTAGGGACGGATTCCTGTGGTTTGGAAAGAAATAAGAGGCTGTCATCTGCATATAATGCAATTTTATGTTCTTGTCCATCTACCTCGATCCCCTTCATACCTGCATTTTGCCTCACTGTGCAAGCCAGAGGTTCAAGGGCCAAGTCGAAGAGCAATGGAGGCAAGGGACAGCCCTGTCTGACCCCGCACTGAAGGGAGAGGGGTCTCGTCTGTTGGCCGTTAGTATTGATCCTCGCTGAAGGCATTTTATAGATTGTCCGCACCCAATTGACGAAAGAGGTAGGGAATCTGAATTTCTCAAGAGTTGCCAAGAGGAAGTCTCTGTGTACTTTCTCAAAGGCCTTTTCAGCGTCAAGGGACAGCAGCAGGGCCTGGTCGGTCCTACGGGACGTAATGTGGATACGATGATGAGCCAGACGTATATTATCTGCTCCCTGCCACTGAGGGCTAAAGAGAACAAAAACATATACAGGATAGTCTCTATACCGTGTAGAAGAGTCTATTTCCACACACAACTTACATGAATGAAACACACAAATTGCTCAAGAAATTATCTGTGTTGTGACCCCCCAAAAAGTGACCCCCACAAAAGTGTCAATAATGTCCATGGTCCTATTACATGTAGACATATAGTCCTTCCAGATCTTTTCTCTTTTCTCTTGCTGGTTCTGTGTTCAAGTGGTTACTCCAAATATAATTCACAATTCTTCCAGATCTTTTGTCTTTGCAAGTTCTTATTCTAAAGGTAGCTCCATATACAAATGTTGCTCCTTCTGATAGATGCTCCTTGTCCAAAAAAATACCCAACAGGTATCCTAGGTCATTTTAACCTGTTTCCTCCTGCTTGAACAGGACTTCATCAGGAGAAGTGAGCTGAATACATAATAACACATGGATCATTTTAAAATACCTTCAACAAGTTACCTTAACTTAAAGGGTTAGAAATTTTTTAGTAATTACTCACATTTATTTCTTCCAAAGTGACACTGCACCTACCAGTGGTTTCTAAATTAGAAATCCTACTGGATACCAAATTGTAGTGGCTTCAATGGTACTGATCATGCTTAATTTATCCTACAGTGTCTGCCAGATGTTTTCACTCCCCTTTGATCAAAAGGGATGTGCTTCATTATCCAATCTCGTCTAAATGACCAATTATATTTATGTGCGTGTGTGAAGAAACAGCAATGCTAAGCTTCTGAAAGTCTATATTGGTCTATAATTTTCACATTGCTGCAGGTCCCTTTGTGGTTTTGGTATAAGAGACACATTTGCTACATACATCGTTTTAGGCAATTCATGTGTATTTGCAGCTTTGGTGGCCACCTCAGCCAGTAGTAGGGATGTGCGAACTGGTTCAAATGCGATCCGGTTCAAATTCAAACCAGGGTGGTACGAAGGTTCGAATTCAAACTGAACCAGCCATCAGGTTTGAGCTGCAGGTTCAAATTCGAACCGAACCAGGGGTGGTTCGATTTGAACTGGTTCGAACCGGTTTGAACTGGTTCAAACTGGTTTGGACATCCAAAAATTAGTAGTATGGTAGCTGGCACCCAGGGGTAGCAATATACAAGGAAATTGGTCTATACAAGGAAACAAGATTGAGCAGGTTAATTCCTTTAAATATCTAGGAATTACGTTTCACTCTGTTGGCTCTAGAAATGCCCATTTTAACTCCATCAGACAATCTGCTCAAATGGTTGTAAATAAGATCAAATCTTATCATTTTACACATGGTGCTGCTTTTATACCTGCGACAGTGAGACTTTATACAGCCAAAGTACTGCCTCTGCTCTTATATGGAGCCCAACTGGGACCGGCAAGTAATTTTGCCTTACTGGAGGCTATCCAGACTAAGTTTATTAGATCCATTTTGCAGGTTCCATGTTGTGCTCCGAATGCTGTCATCAGAAGGGAAGTTGGTCTTATTAGGGTGGAATCCTTATACTGGTGCTGTATCTTTCGATTTTGGTTAAAATTTTGGACAGGCGGGTTTAGCCTCTTTGGCTATGAATGATGGTTTTAATTCAAGCTGGAAACGAGCTGTGTTGAGCAAATTTTCCTCTTTTGGCCTCTCCATAGAGGATTTGCATACTGTAGGAATTGAGCAAGCCAGGAAGTTAGTTAAGCAACGTGTCCTGGATATAGAAGTTCAACAAGAAGGTGCATGGCTCAAGCAGGGCTTATACTTAGGGAGTCAAGCTATTAATCTTAAACCAGCTAAATATTTTGATGTGGTGCTTGTCCCTAAATTTAGACGAGCCCTCACTTTAGCACGTTTAAATGTTCTTCCTACAGCAGTATTGGATGGCAGGTTCAAGGGAGTTCCGCTATTTTTACGTCTTTGCCCATGTGGCAAAGGGGTTATAGAATCCACCTCGCACGTTATTCTTTATTGTGATTTTTATAGGGAACCCCGTTTAAGACTTTTATCTCCTATGTTAGACAATTTGCCTGGCCGGTCTGATGAATTTTATTTAAATTATCTTTTAATTAATGAGGACACTGATATTATTTCTGTTATGGCCAAGTTTTGTTATATTATTTGTAAAATACGTACTGCTTTATTGTAAATGTTTGCTGGTCAATGACCGAATAAACTTATAACTATCCAAAAATTGGTAGTATGGTAGCTGGCACCCAGGGGTAGCTGCCACCCAAACGCCAAAGCAATCAGACACTCGTACAATTTTTTATGAATTTTTGAAAATTATTCCTGCCTGCAGCTCTGACTGCTTTGCTTGTTACTTTGCAGATAAGGACACTCTGTATCTTGGCACATCTGGGAGCACCAATGGACCATCTGGGAGCACCAATGAATGGGTGCCACCTGAAGATGTAGGTAAGATACTTGGTAGTGTACAGGCAGCAACAGGCGCTCTGGACCCTTGCCCTTCATGGCGAGTAAAATCTGCCAGGGAAAGAACAGGTAGGTGGTTAGAGCCAATTATTAATGAGAGAGCAAGATGCCACTGAGCCTCAAGGAGGCAGTGGTAAGATCATTATCTATCTATCTATCTATCTATCTATTTAAACTTTTATACCACCCTTCCAAAAGGCTTAGGGTTAGGGTTAGGGTTCCAAACACCATTAAAACACCATTAAAATCCATTAAAAAATTAAAACCATTAAAATCAGTTAATAATTAAAACAAAAATTATAAAGCATAAAAACGATAATTAACAATTAAAAACATCGTAAAACAACAAATAATCAGAAGAATTTAAAAACAAGTTTTAAAAAGCTGAGAAAGCCTGGTTGAAGAGATGTGTTTTCAGGTGTTTTCTGAAACTTGCCAGAGATGGGGAGGATCGTATCTCAACAGGGAGCGCATTCCACAATCTCGGGGCAGCAGCCCAGAAGGCCCGTCTGTGTAGCCACCAAACGAGTTGGCGGCAACTGGAGACGCACCTCCTCAAGTGACCTCAATGGGCGGTGGGGCTCATAGCGAAGAAGACGCTCTCTTAAATACCCAGGGCCTAAGCTGTTTAGGTTTTTATAAATTATAGCTAGCACTTTGTATTTTGCCCAGAAAACTATTGGCAGCCAGTGTAACTCCATCAACAAAGGAGTAATGTGGTCTCTCCGAGATGACCCAGAAACCAACCTGGCTGCTGCGTTCTGAACCAACTGAAGTTTCTGGACTACATACAAAGGCAGCCCCACGTAGAGCGCATTACAGAAGTCAAGTCTGGAGGTTTAAAAAGTCTTCCCTTGATTCCACCCACCTTGATAACTATCGGTCTGTTTCAAATCTTCTCTTTTATTTATGTAGTGTAATGTCATGTGATAGAGCATGTGCGGTCTCTGCAGCTGCAAAGGGTCTTGGGTGATGATAAGGATTATCTCGGCCCTTTTTGATCTGGGTTTTTCCCTGGGTTTGGGACTGAAACTGCCTTGGCCACTGTGGTGGATGACATTATTATTATTATTATTATTATTATTATTATTATTATTATTAAATTTCTCGGCAGGGGGGCCCGTTTAAGAATCTTGTCTCAGGGCCCACTCCAACCTAGTTACGCCCCTTGTACATAGTCCGGAAGCTTGATGGAGTTACACTGGCTGCCAATAGGTTTCCGGGCAAAATACAAAGTGCTTGTCATAACTTAAAAAGCCCTAAATGGCTTAGACCCTGGGTATCTAAGAAAACGTCTTCTTCATTATGAGCCCCACCGCCCATTGAGGACGTCCAGAGAGGTCCGTCTCCAGTTGCCGCCAGCTCGGCTGGTGGCTACATGGGGACAGGCCTTCTCGGTTGCTGCCCCGAGACTGTGGAATGCGCTCCCTGCTGAGATACGATCCTCCCCATCTCTGACAATTTTTAGAAAGCATTTGAAAACCCACCCAAGCTTTTTCTGTTCTTTAAATTGGAAGGTTTTAATTCATGCTTGATTTTTAAATTGCTGAGTTGTTTTAGGTTTTTGTATGTATTTGAACTTGTTTTATGCTATTGTTAACCGCCCAGAGACGAAAGTTTGGGGCGGTGTACAAATGTAATAAATAAATTAATTAATTAAAATTCAGCTGTGCAAAAGATGGTTCAGAAGTAGGTGCTGATTTATGGAGTTTGAGTGGGTTCTGAAGGTCATTTGGTCCCCCGGTCATGGGTGTAGCCACCATTGGGCAAGGGAAGGCAGTTGTTTCAGGGCCCGCTGCCTCAAGCCCCCCCCCTGACATGTCACATGACTCCCCATTACCCATCGCCCAGCCCGGTATTTTTAAAAAATCTTTTTACATTTTTGTTGATGCATGGCCGAGCGATGGCTGCTGGGGAGTGAGCCAGGACATGAGTAGTCCTTCTCCTCCCCACCCGCCTCCACCGGCAGCTGCAACCTCACTCGTGAGTCCCAGAGCGATGGATGCAGGGTGTTCAGCCCCGGCAAGGTCTCTTGCCAACTGCGAGGTGCGCCTGCGCAGTGGAAAGAGCGTCGCAGCAATGGGGCGGAAGAGGGTTGGGGCCTGCCTGCCCCAGAGGGACACGCAGGGGAAGGAGATCACACCATAGGATGAGCTCTCGCTGCGTCCTGAAGGATGGTCTTCCCACTCTTCTCTCTGGAGCTCGGTCTGCCCAGTCATGGCAGGGACAGTGCTGCTCGGTCAGCCGCGTCTCCTCCTCGCCCTGTCCCTTCCGTGGGCATGGCGAGAGAAGCCTGTCTGCTCCGTGTGGCCTTGAGTTTCCTCGAGGTGGCGGGTGGGTGCTTCAGTTGGGCATCCAGGGCCTGTCGGGGCCTCCAGGAGAGCAGCAAGAGCGTTGGCGAGCTCTCTCCTCTTGGTGCCTTGGCCCAAGGGTGGGGAATCATGTGTGGGGCTTGGCTGGGCAGCAGTAGAGTGGGAGCCCTCACAGTGGAGATAAAGCCCTTGTGTCCTTTGGGAACTAGTGCCATTCGAGTCTTCCCTGCGTGCTCCATGTGGAGAAGGGGAGGGAGGGAGGGAGGAGAGTTCAGAAGGCGATCGGCACCCTTTCTCTTTTCTTAGGGGGAAAAAGTGAAAAAGGAGGTTGAGAGGGGGAAAGAGGAAAGAGGGAAATGGAAAGGCAATCGATATCGAGTTGGAGAGAAAGAAGCTGCAGGACTGGGAGAACTGGGGGTGGGGTCCTCCTCCCAGCATTCGCCACAGTGAGGCGCGCCTCGCAGTTGGCAAGAGACGCGGCCAGGGCCGAAGGCCATGCATTGCTCGGGGGGGGGGGAGAAGGACTACCAAAAATTTAAAAGACAAGTAACAAAGTCAACACAGAGATGTTTGGCGGGATGGGGTGGCTCCTAAAGCCTGCCGCCAGCCTGCCCCCGCCCTCTCCAAGCCTCCAGGCCTGCCCCATCCTTTCCCTCTTTCTGAAGCCTCCCTGCCCCCCATCCTCCCCCCCCCCATTTCTCAAGCCAAGCCTCCTGCCCATCCTTTCCCTCTTTCTTTCAAATGGAGATTTTTATTGGAAAGTTCTATGCTGGTCTCTGGCCGTCATAAAGGTTGATTGACTGAGATCTACAAGTTCAAGTTACACACCGCAGCGTCAAAACACTATCATTGGCCAGGTTTATTTACGGCAAGAAGTTGAACAGGTCTGATACAAGCATATTCCCTTAGAGTCCTGCAATCAAGCAAGTACACAAGTCTATCACAGGTACACAAAAGCAAGATTGCTTGGTCATTTGACAATCCGGATCACATTAAAGAGGAAAATAAGGTCCGTTTGATTTCATTTCTTCCCACTCCACTTTCCATTCACTATGCACTGCAAATGCTGGTTTGCTCTAGTTGCAAGAACTAGCTACACAACATAGAACCTGAGAGCTTTTCCCACCATAGTGATGTGAATTCAGTTCGTCCCTGGGTCCGCCTTTTTGCCAATCAAACAGACTCCGTGGGAATCAATTAGAGGTATTTAATTGCTACTGCAGATAGCCAGGTAATTCAATTCGCTATAGCTCTGCATTGAATACAAATTGGTTATAGGTGCATCTTACATGTATACAAACAATCTGAATGATGCTGACACCCCAGACATAGTATACGTGGCAACAAAATGGTGGACTAAGTATCTAGTACGCATGCGAATGATTCATTGTTCATCTGGTAATCACTCCTTATTTGGTTACATCCTGTTTTCTAAACTGTCTTAAGTTTCTTTAGATACATTTTAGTGGAGAGAGATAATGACGTTGATCATGAGAGGCCGTGATGGCTCTGAGCTGAGCTGGGCTGGGCTGGGCTGGGGTTACTTTAAGTCAGACTGAGGTTTTCTAAGTAAAATGGAGTTACTTTGGTTTTCTAAAACACATCAGTTCCCCCCTGAAATACTCTATTATCCTGAATCTTCAGGATATATGGGTTTGTAAAGGTACAGCTATATATATGGGTCTTACATTATGGCAAGGTTTAAAGGTTCTCATAAACACTTGGATTAAAGCTGGAATACAGTATAAGCAGCAACATGTGATTAACAATAAAAGGAAATACAGGCTATAACTAGAATTACCTTCCTTTCCCCTAAATCATTAGGCTCTCCATATTAGTTAAATGAAAGTTCTAACTGTTGGAAATATTAATAATAGCTCTTTCTAACACATAAACTTCTAATCTTGGAAATATAAAAGGAAATATTTTTGTGTTTTGTGTAGCTAAAGGATTTGGGACATATGTGGTTTTGGGATGTCTTAAGCATTACAGAAATAGTAGGTGCTGAATGGGCTGTCCATATGGCAATAAAACTAGATACATTGCATACAACATCCTAGAGCTATAAACATAATTATTATAATTCTATACATCACACACACATCCTTAACCACCCATATCTGGCATGATTTGATATAGATAAAAGGTTTTATAACAGCAAAGTGTACATATAAAGATCATACGACTTATAACAAGCAACATTGTTTTAACCCATCTTTATCCCAAATAAAGTATCAATAACAGTCTAGCAATGTGGAACCAGGTGCTTCTGGCAATTAATGGGTTATCAGCTTGTGGAAAGTGATAACAATGACAAGTCATGTACAGTCACATAGATTAAATACAAGTGTCTATAAAGTTAGCAGGTAAAGCTTGGGATGGCTTAATGTCTTAGAGCACAAAAGGGACCAGTAACTTGGGGATAGGTGCAGACTTGCAGGTAAATGCTTTGGTTGAAAACAATGAGATGATTGGCACAATATGTAAGTGAAACAAGTGAGGTCCATGTCATTACAGCACAAGAGAGAGCAGGGTTTTCAACATAATGATAGCGCATAGTCATTACAAGAAAGTAATATAAGAAAGTGGTGTAAATCATCAACTCCCACCCCCCTTAGTGTCCTCTAAAGTCTGTCATGGCCAAAAAGGAAGCCATGGAGAGCTTTAGAATTCAAAATCTAAAAGTCCTTGGTAAGAAAAACATTTTAGTCCTTCAGTTGAGAACCAAATGCTCTTGTACAACGTTGCAGGATTTTGGCTATCCTGGATGTTCTCTGATCCGTGTTGTTTTGGCTTGTTTGGCTAGTGTCCACAGACAAGCTCGAATGTTCATGTGTTTGGGAGCCTTGACTCTCCCCCCCCCCTTGTGGGCAATCTGAAATAGTGTCCTTGGCAGAATTTTGAAATAGTGTCTTTGGCAAGGTATCTTACCCAGGTAGGATGGTTCCAGGGCTTCACAGCTTAGGGGAATGCTGTTGCATGTATGACTCCAGAGAAAAGTGAACAAATTGGCTTGCTTGTTTGTTGTCTATTCCTCTCCTACAGCACTTAGGAGCAGGAAGATGAACTGTGCATTAAGCCCTCTTCCTCAAACACAGGACAGGGTAGCAGATGGACGTGCTGTCACCATTGGGTTGGGTTGGAAATGCAGATAGGGACTGCCCTCTGGTAGCTGCTGCTGCTGATGATGGTTAGTTTCCCTGGGTGTCCTCTGGAGACCCCCTTGGGATCACATTCTGGCGATGGATCCAAGTATTCCCTCAATCTGGGGAGGACCAATCCTTATTGGAAAGATAATTCAAGCCACTGTTGGTTGCAAACCTGTTTACTTGAGAGAAAGACAGGCAAGTGAGTTGCCAATTCCCTCCCCCCATGTAGGGACAGCATCCTGAGACTAAGTCTCTGGGTGCTAATCCTCAGCACAAAAGGAAAATCAAGTTTTCAAGGCAAATAATACAAAGGATGGATAAGACCTGAGGCTATTTTCAATTTGGTCTTTTGGCATCCCCCCCCCTTTTTTTCCAATTTATATTTTTGTTTCCCTGCTTGCCCTGGGCTCCTCTTCCCCGAAGACCAGAACAGGGGATGATGTCCTCATTTAAGGCTTGGTGGCTTGTGTTGTAGGCTGGTTTCTGATCACGAGAACAAAACAGCAATCGTGGGCAAAAGCAAAGCAATAAAGTCAAAAAGAAAAAGGCATTCACATTTCTCACCCCCCTCTTGAGTCCGGGGCCCTGAGGAGGCATTAAAGCCTTTCAGGTCAAGCATAGTCACGGCTAACAAAGTCCAGTTTCCATGTGGCATCTCACATTCTCTTCTGCATCCTGTTCTTCCTCCTTACAACAACCCTGTGAGGCAGGCCAAATCATTTGAGTGGCAGGCCCTGTGTCGCCCAGCAAGCGTCATGGCTGAATTTCCCCGGTCCTAGTCCAGCACTCTAACCACTGCACCACGCTGGCTGACAATCATACTTACAGGCCTTTGTCAGGGCAATCGATCTCCATCCAGTATCACTGACTTCCTCGTCAGTAGCGTGTAGATAGTTGTGGTGTCCCAAAGATAGCCCACACAGGTAAAGTCAATCCCTGCCCTCTGTCTACCCACCGCTTGGGCATTACCTGACTTGGCATGTCCAGTGAGATACTATACCTTGGTAAAGTAGGATGGTTTACGACACAAATGACACAGGCTGTTGCCACATGTTCTGCAAAAGGGTACACCCAAGAGGCACAAAAGTGTCTTTGTATTGACTAGGGAAAACCAAAGGATCGGTTCTGCAAGAATTCCACATCCATCTGCTGTTCTTCACCAGCCATCCTCTTCTAAATGCGCCCCCCTGCTGTGGTGCAAAGTCAATGTCCTTTTTCTGAATATGTGTGTGTGGGGGGGTGGTTGTGCCAAGATAGTTAGCACAGGAATCCGAGATGCTTGGAAACAGGAACAGAAGGAGCAGCGGTTTCAACTGCAGCATCTGCCATCCAATGACCCTTTGGCACTGGGTCATTTCCCTCTGGTGACCTCTGCTATGGATGACTGCAACCTCTTCTAGTCGTGTAACAGCAGTCTAGAGTTCTGATCTCTGTGTCCCATACTTGACTTCCTTGTTTCCCACTGTTGAAATCTTCTTTCTTTCCAAGTGGCCCCATGAGTTGTGTAAAAATTACCTTGAAGGTGATGAGCTCTGCAAGCTGTGCTGAGATACCTGGAGAAAGAGATTCCACCACCAGGACTTCATGGTCAGTCACTTCTCCATAGCCAGCTTACATTGTCCATCTTACATGAAGCTGCCTCCATCCATGTACAGCTCAAAGTCTGCATTTTGGAGAGGTTCATCTTTAAGATCAGGACGGCTTGGCATAGATGCAGTCCACAGCTTGCAAGCAATCATGTTCTTGGTCTTCTGTAAGCTCAAAAGGAAGTAAAGTAGCTGGATTAAGAACAAAAGTAGTAGCCATGGAAACCCCAGGATTCCCCACCAAAAGGGGGGGGGAGTCAGCCATCTATTGCCCCAGACTAATCCCCTTTAGCTGGGAAATTTCCAAGGTGAATTGCAAACCGGTACTTTGGAACTCCTTGCCACTTGCAGGAGTGAAAAAAACCCAAAATTTTTCATTTCTTCAAATCTTCCGTCTGGGTTCTGGAATCTGAAGGTTCAACTACTGTGAAGGCAAAGGCAGGGCTGGCGGTGAGACAAATTTAAAATTTAAACCTTAGACCATTTGATCATTGGCTCTCAGTTTACATCAAATTCAGCTAGCAGAAATATTGCATAGATTTTGCAAAAACATGACAGTAATACAATTAGACTAATTTATCTTAAAATCCATTTTTCCTTCAGAAAATAGGTAAGAGACGATCTCAACGAAATCAGTAAACATAACATATAAAGGCTGTTGACACTCAGTAGTGGCAGAAATATCACAATCAACTTAATATAAGAATGAATGAAATAGAGCTTGCTCTCATGCCTAATGCATTTAGCCATAAGCAGCACTTTTGCAGAGGTGGGAAGATTCAGCCCTCAGTTGGCCAGCTGACCGCTGAAAGTTCCCTGTGTTGCTCAGGCCATGACCAATTTGATGTTCAATTAATACAATAACTGTGAATTTTGGAATTCAGTGTCAGAGCAAGTTTGGTCTGGAACAGATTACCAAAAAAAACATGTCACTAGAATAAATACATTCAGAATAAATACAACAGAAACCTCATCTTCACAGAGATGAGCTATAAGATTGATGTAGGGTTGAATTCCTACACAGAACCAGAGCTTTGGGCTCCCGCTCAGAAACATGCGCACACACACACACACACACACACACACACAGGCTTGTCTGTGTATTTCACAGAACAAGGGACTAAACAAAAGAAATTTTACAAAGAATTTTATAACATTATATATATATATATCTGTAAAATTAAGAGCTAAAACCCACATTCTAGTCCTGCTCCTAAGGCTGGAAGACCCCAACCCTCTTAAATACTTTTAAGCCTAGTCTTGATTCCAGGACCATGATAGTGATTTATCTATCTATGGTTTCATCTTGCAGAGATCTTCCAGACTGACTGAAAGAAGAAAATGGGTGAGTTTTAATTACATCTCTCTAACTCACGAGATCTTAGCATATATCTAGCTAAGCAGCATAAATATTCTTACTGTACCTCTAGTGTTTCTAGTGTGTTCTAGAGCCGGGTCTCACGATCCGTCAGACCCGGTTTCTTCGGGCAAGTGGGGAGGAAGCCCTGAGTGGCCGGATCGGCCGCCCACACAACTGCTGGGGGGAGCGGGGGCTTTTTGGCCCCCCCAGGCTCCAGCATGCTCTGCGCAAACACGCAGGGCCTGCTGAGGAGACCCCCGGAGCCGGGAGGCGGCTTTTTGCCTTCCCTCCTAGGGTCTCCTCGGGAGTCGGCGTGGCACGAAGCCACGCCACGGCGACTCACGATTCTGGAAACCCGGTTTGCGGAGCACTCGCTCCATAAACCTGGTTTCAGACCCGTGATTTCGTGATTTAGACCAGGGGTTTAGGCCAGCGAGCCCAGTGGTTCCGAGGCGGGTAACCTGCCTCACTAGGCCTGCCCTAAAGCCAGGTTTGCGGAGCGAGAACTCCGCAAACCTGGTCCGAAAGATCGTGAGTAGCCGCGGTATTCCTCTCTTCAAAGCTCACGAGAGTCTCTTAGGGGCGATTCGCACGATCCGCAGAAATCGGGCTAGAAGAGCCTAGCTCAAGTTTTGCTGATTGCGAGAACCGCCGGGCTCAGCTGCAAGCCCAGTGGTTCTAGAGTGGGTAACCCACTCAAGTACCCCACCCCTAAAACCAGGTTTGTGGAACGAGCGCTCTGCAATCCCGTTGTTTTCGAGCGTGAGTAGCCGTGGTGCAGCTCCGCGCCACGGCTACTCACGAGGAGACCCCCCGAGGGGAGGCAAAAAGCCACCGCCTGGCTCCGGGGGTCTTGCCAGCATGCCCCGCGAGCACCGTCACGGAGCCAGCAATCATGTGGGCGGCTGATCCGGCCACCCAGGGATCCCGCCCAGATCATGAGCGGGGAGAAGGGGCTTAGCCCGCTCTCCCCGCTCAGCTCACCCAACCGGCTCTCACTGATCATGAGACCCGGCTCATGGCGTAGCGGGATCACATCTCCTTTGGGTTGCTACAACCTCCCTCCCAGCTTCTGCCAATGGTGTGTTTTTCAAATGGGTGTCACTCTTACCAAAACATGGTGATTCCATTAGAAATCTAGGTGGCAAAGCCTGTGTACAAAAAGCCGGCGGGCTCAGCTCAGCAAATCAACCTCTCCCTCTCTCTCTCTCTCTCTCTGACAGGTCGAAATCTCGGACATGCAGAGGCGTGGCACCCCAAGGCACTTGCTGCCTGGCAACCCTGTCTGCAGCCCGGCAGGAAACCCTCACTGAACCCCAACCCCAACCCCATCCCCACAACCCCAACTCCCAATGCCAAAACCAACCCCCCCAACCCCCACCCCAACCTCGATCCCCAACCCTCACCCCCCACTCCCCCACCCTCGCTCGCACCCAAATGCTAAAACTCCACCCCACCCCTCAACCCTCACCCCCACGCCCATGCCACCCCCAACCCACCCCCACCCCACACCACAAACCATGCCACCCCCACCCCCATGCCACCCCCACCCCTATGCCACCCCCAACCCACCCCACACCCCACCCCACGCCACCCCCACCCCCATGCCACCCCCACCCACCACCCACCCCCACACCACCTCACCCTAACCATCATCCTAACCATCATCCAGGAGGGTCGAGGGCCGTACATGAAGTTGTCGCAATAATAGGACCCTGAGGAGGGTTGAGCATGGAGACCGCCGCTGGCGCGCTAATCGGGCCCCATGGGGGGTCATTAATAGACACAGACCCTGGAAGGGTCCAGAGATCGGCGTCATGCGCCCAGGTTCCCCATTGCTCTTAAAAAGAACGGCAGGGCTAGACTTGGAGAGGAGAGCTAAAATGGCCACCGCGCTTTCGGCAGTTAAATCGAGTGGGAAAGCGGAAGGTTGCTGCGCCCAAACTGCCTTCAACTGCAGTCTATCGCTCAGTGGCGTGCTGCCAGGGGCTCGTATATGCTTTTTCTTTCTGACAATGCCCTTTTCCTTTAGGTGTTTCGTTTTCTTTTTCAATTTCTTGGGCGGTGGGGCAGGCAGATTAGAAGCCTCCTGGCTCACAGTAGTCTGCTCTCCTTCACCAATGGCCGTTAGACCCAAGCTCGCGGTCCCTGCCACCGAGGGAACAATCGCGGCTTCTGCGAAGGGGCCCTCCGGAAGGGAACCCTTCAACATATCCCCCATATAACCAGGCTCCATATTGCGAATAAGAGAGACCTCAACAGAGGAAATCCCAAAGTAAAAACTATTAAAATAAAAAAGGAGAAAGGCTGTGAAATTTTTCCTCACAGCAATACTCAAGCTCTGTCTGCGGAGCGAGACAGGACTGGAACTGGGGATGAGTGACAGCTGTCTGGATACATAGGATCGGCCTGAATTTTGATTGGTCCTGTCTCGGAGCATGCAGAGCTTGATAACATCAAAGCCATTTGATCTTGCAATTTTTCTCTGTCATCTTTCAGTGATGCCACATCCTTCTCCACAGCTTCAACCCTTAATTTAAATTCTTTATTATCCTGTGCTAATTTCTTAACAGTCTCATCAATATTTGAAATTTTTTCATTTCTTTCCGTCATATTATGCTTCATTTGAGTCACATTGGAAATGACTTGTTTAAGTGCAGTGGCATTTGATGCCAGAGCGACTGCATTGGACTGCAGACTCTGTTTCATCTCAGTCAACGTTTGATCCCTGACTACAGGTGCTTTAGTTTCCCCCACACCTGTATCTGGAAGTGAAAGTTTCCTTGATTGTATATGTGTCTGACTTGGATGAGGTTTCTGCTTGCCTCTCATAATGACATGAAGGAGTTAAGGGAAAAGATTGCTTGCCCAAGCGAGTTTGTCCTTGCTCTCAAAACAGAAAGTAGAAACCTGTGCTTGTTCTCCAATATAAACAATTCTGCAGCGTCTGTGTCTCATCACTGGCAGTCCAAATTTTCTCACGGTGGTGTGGAGCATCTGTTGTTGCTAATGTTTCCATTGGTTAAACAAAATAATATGCAGAGCAAATAACAAATAGAAAAACAGCAAAACGTCTCTTCTTTAGACTTGAAAAATGACAATCCCCACTAGTAGAATTCTTTCCAGATATTAAAACCAGCAGCTCAAGTCTCAAGTCTTAATACAGTGAGGGAAATAAGTATTGGATCCCCTGCTGATTTTGTCCGTTTGCCCTCTGACACAGAAATGACCAGGCTATAATTGGAATGGCAGGTTGATTGTAGCTGTGAGAGACGGAATAACAACAAACCAACCCTCAAAAGCCCAGTGCCCAAAAGTCAGCGATGGATTTGCATTGTAGTCACCACCATGCCCAAGACCAAAGAGCTGTCGAAGGCTGTCAGGGACAAGGTTGTAGACCTGCACAAGGCTGGACTGGGCTACAAGACTATCGCCAAGCAGCTTGGTGAGAAGGTGACTACAGTTGGCACGATGACTCGCAAATGGAAGAAACACAAAACAACTGTCAATCTCCCTCGGTCTGGGGCTCCATGCAAGATCTCACCTCGTGGAGTTGCAATGATCATGAGAACGGTGACAAAGCAGCCCAGAACTACACGGGGGGAACTTGTCAATGATCTCAGGGCAGCTGGAACCATAGTCACCAAGAAAACAATTGGTAACACACTACGCCGTGAAGGACTGAAACCTTGCAGTGCCCGCAAGGTCCCCCTGCTCAAGGCAGCACATGTACAGGCCCGTCTGCAGTTTGCCAATGCACATCTGAATGATCCAGAGGAGAACTGAGCGAAAGTGTTGTGGTCAGATGAGACCAAAATCGAGCTCTTTGGCATCAACTCAACTCGCCGTGTGTGGAACAGGAGGAGGAATGCTGCCTATGAGCCCAAGAACACCATCCCCACCGTCAAACATGGAGGTGGGCACATGATGCTTTGGGGGTGTTTTTCTGCTAAGGGGACAGGACACCTTCACCGCATCGAAGGGACGATGGACGGGACCATGTACCGTCAGATCTTGGGTGAGCACCTCCTTCCCTCAGCCAGGGCATTGAGAATGGGTCGTGGATGGGTATTCCAGCATGACAATGACCCAAAACACTCAGCCAAGGCAACAAAGGAGTGGCTCAAGAAGAAGCACATGAAGGTCCTGAAGTGGCCCAGCCAGTCTCCAGACCTTAATCCCATAGAAAATCTGTGGAGGGAGCTGAAGGTTCGGGTTGCCAAACATCAGCCTCGAAACCTTTCTGACTTGGAGAGGATCTGCAAAGAGGAGTGGGACAACATCCCTCCTGGGTTGTGTGCAAACCTGGTGGCCAGCTACAAGAAACGTCTGACCTCTGTGATTGCCAACAAGGGTTTTGCCACCAAGTACTGAGACATCTTATGTGTCAGAGGGCAAACAGACAAAATCAGCAGGGGATCCAATACTTATTTCCCTCACTGTACTTAGTAAACAGAAGAGAGAGGGGGAAAATCCTTTCTTTAATAGTAATCCAAAAAAGAATTTACAGGCTTATCTGTGGCATCTTTCCCAGAAATGCAGGAGGAACCTCAACCTTTTATCATCATCATTCATCATTCACTGAAGAGGTGAGCTTCTTAAACTTTGCACATTAATTATATCCAAGCCGAAGAGATTGTCTGCTAGGCAGCTTTAAAATTTCCTGAGCAGGAGACTAGCAAAGATGGAGCCCCTTTCCCTGCCGATCAACTTAAGACAAAAAACCGAGCTCTTCAGCCCGGTCCCTGTATCAAGTGACCAGCATACGAGAAGACGTATCTTAGGGTTAGGGTTAGGGTCTTATCTTGAGTCAATCCTTTAATCTAGGACGACGTGGGGAGGATTTTGAAGCCTCAAAATCCTCTTTTTTCCTCCTGCTCGGTCCTCCCTTAACAAGGAGGCAGCCGCTGCGCTGGCAGTCCAACCGGAAGTCACTTGACTTATATTTTTCAGCTGATATGATAGTCAAGTTATCAGAAAGATGAGTGTCAGATGTTTGGACGGGGGCACAATTTCAGTGCTTGCCCTGGGCGCTATTTCCCCTAGAGGCGCCTCTGCTCCCCGCCCACTGCCCCAAGCCGGGTCTTGATCGTGAGACCCGTTCCCGGGGCTATTCTCAGGATCTTCAAAAATTGGGCTAGGAGAGCCTGGCCCGATTTTTGCAGATCCTAAGAACCACCAAGCTCAGCTGCTAGCCCAGCGGTTCTAGAGCGGGCAACCCACTCATGAACCCCTGGCCTAAAAGCAGGTTTGCGGAGCGAGCGGAGTGCAGAGTGCAAACCTGGTTTTCAGGATCGTGAATAGCCACAGCGCAGCTTCGTGCCGCGGCTACTCATGAGGAGGCCCCCGGAGGGGAGGCGAGAAGCTGCCTTCCGGCTCCGAGGGTCTCACCAGCATGCCCTGCACGCTCATGCAGGGCATGCTGGACCTTGCGAAGGCTGATCATCTCCCGCTACCCCCAGCTCCCGCCGGCTCCGTCACAGAGCCGGCAATCGTGCGGGTGGCCTACCTGGCCGCCCAGGGCTCCCTCCCGATCATGAGCAGGGAGAGCAGGCTTAGCCCGCTCTCTCCACCCCTAACTGGCTCAACGCCCCAAACCCGGCTCACCCTCACATTCATCCAAACTCTCATCATAACCCTCAACCCTAACCTTCATCCTCATCCTCATCCTCATCCTCACCCTCACCCTAACTCTCACCCTCACACTCACAATCACAATCACATTCACCCTTTCTCATCCTAACCCTCACTCTAACTCTCATCCTAAACCTCACCCTCACTCTCACCCCCACACTCAAACTCACCCATTCTCATCTTAACCCTCACCTTAACTCTCATCCTAACCTTCACCCCCACTCATCCCCACCCTCACCCCACCCCTCCCCTCCCCCACTCTCCCCAGCCCTCCCCTCCCCCACCCCTCCCCACCCCACCCTCCCCCTCACCCCACTCCTACCCCACCCTCCCTCACCCCTCCCACCCCTCCCTCATCCCCTCCCTCCCCTCCCACCCCTCCCTCACCCCCTCTCACCCTCACCCCTCCCACCCCCTCCCTCACCCCTCCCTCACGCCATCCCCACCCCTATCCCCACTCTCACCCCCCCACCCTCACCCCCAGCCCCACCCCCAGTCCCACCCTCACCCCTGCCTCACCCCCACTTGTTATGGACTTATTAGGTTTGAGTCATGTTACTGGTGTTGTATTATTCTGTTCTGGCTAAAATTGGTTCTTCCTTAAGAGGGATTATTTATGTATGTATTTATTTAATTATTTTTTGTGTGTGTGTTTGTGCTCTGGTCTATGACCATAATAAAATTGGATTGGGAGTCGCCCCTTTCTGCGGAGGCCAAGCCCGGAAGGGCTGAGTAGCAGGGGCTGCCAGCTGTGAAGAGAGGGCCGGTGCCCGGCCGGCCTCAACGAGGATGTTTCCTTTTCCCACCATGGGGCAGCCCCAGGCGACAGTTCCTCTGAGTCACCTCACCAATGCCTTCCATTCGCCCCAAAGTCCAGCTCCATCTTTCACGGCAGCGTCCATCCAGTGTGTGCCCAGGGAAGCAGCTCCTGAACATGATGTACAGAACACGGAGCCAACGCTTAATCTACGAGATCGAGGACGACCTGATTGGAAAGCTAGCCAGATTGATAAACTAGTGGACAGGCTACTTCCTGGCTGTTGTATAGAAAAGAAAACCCCTTCCCACGGGCAAACGTCCTATATATCTGCACAGTCCTTCTTGGGAAATAAGTATGGTTTTGCAGATGGATTTAGTGTTTTGCGCTCATCTGATCTGTATGGACAGCATCCTAGCCCTCTCCAGAATGTATGCAAAAATCTTCAACGCTGGCCAGTTTTCGTTCAGTCTCGAGGTTTTAAAACCCTGAAATCAAGAGCAAGACGACTGCAGTCCACATCAGAACGATTAACAGAAACGGAAAATGTAGCACCCTCATTTGTAAAGGGTCTTCGGAGAGATCGAGGAACTGATTTTGAAAGTTTAGAGAAATGGATGAAAACAAAAAACATACCTGAAGTTCATCAAGATGCTTTTAAAACTGGGTTTGCAGAGGGCTTTTTGAAATCACAGGCACTCTCACAGCGTACAAATGATTCCTCAAGACGAAACCGTTACATTCTGGTTCTTCTGCTAATGCTTAGTATTTATGCTTTATTTAAAAACCCATATTTATCTGGTAAAGGCTCCTTTTCTGATACTGTGCGTTTCCGAGCAACTTCTGGGCTTGATGCAGCAGTGGACCCTATTCAGATGAAAAATGTCACCTTTGAACATATCAAAGGAGTTGAAGAAGCTAAGCAGGAGTTGCAGGAAGTGGTAGAATTCTTGAGAACTCCTGATAAATTCACCGTACTAGGAGGTAAACTTCCTAAAGGTATTCTTTTGGTGGGACCAGCTGGTACTGGCAAAACCCTTCTTGCCAGAGCTGTGGCTGGAGAAGCTGATGTTCCATTCTATTATGCCTCTGGGTCTGAGTTTGATGAGATGTTTGTTGGTGTGGAAGCCAGTCGTATCAGAAATCTGTTTAGGGAGGCCAAAGCAAATGCACCTTGCGTTATATTCATTGATGAACTGGATTCTGTTGGTGGCAAAAGAATAGAGTCTCCAATGCATCCCTACTCAAGGCAGACTATAATCAGCTCCTTGCTGAAATGGATGGCTTTAAACCTAATGAAGGAGTCATTATCATTGGTGCAACAAACTTCCCCGAAGCATTAGATAATGCTTTAATACGTCCTGGCTGCTTTGACATGCAAGTTACAGTGCCCAGACCAGATGTTAGGGGCCGAACAGAAATCCTGAAATGTTATCTTAATAAAATAAAGTATGATCAATCTATTGATGCAGAAATCATTGCAAGAGATACAGTAGGATTTTCTGGAGCTGAGCTGGAAAACCTTGTGAATCAAGCTGCATTAAAAGCTGCTGTTGATGGGAAAGATATGGTTACTATGAAGGAGCTAGAATTCTCAAAGGACAAAATTCTCATGGGCCTTGAGCGAAGAAGTGTAGAAATGGATGATAAGAATAAAACGCCTACTGCCTATCATGAGTCTGGGCTTGCCATCATTGCATCTTATACTAAAGATGCAATGCCAATTAACAAAGCAACAATTATGCCAAGAGGACCAACACTTGGACGTGTATCTTTGCTACCAGAAAATGATAGATGGAGTGAAATTAGATCCCAGTTACTTGCGCAGATGGATGTTAGTATGGGAGGAAGAGTAGCAGAAGAGCTCATATTTGGAGGTGATCATATCAGCACAGGTGCTTCTAGTGATTTTGATAATGCTTCTAAAATAGCTACGCTTATGGTGACTAAGTTTGGAATGAGTGAGAAGCTTGGTGTCATGACCTACACAGATACAGGGAAACTCAGTCCTGAAACCAAGTCTGCAATTGAACAGGAAATAAGAACACTGTTAAAGGATTCGTACGAGCGGGCAAAGAATATCCTGAAGACCCATGCAAAAGAACACAAGAATTTAGCAGAAGCGTTACTGACCTATGAGACTTTGTATGCCAAAGAGATTCAGATTGTTCTAGAGGGGGAAAAACTGGACGTGAGATGATTGCTTCCTTGACAAGAAAGGTTCCAACTGATTACTCTGAAGAATGCAGCAGTCTCCTTATGCAGTGTAGCTTTCTTTTCCTCCTGATGTGTGTGTGGTAATAATCACATTTCTTAATAAAATTGGATTGGATTGGATTGGTTTGGATTTATTTAACATATGTATATATCGCCCCAAACCAAGGTGTCAGGGTGGTTCCCAACAAAGCAATAAACAAAACATTAAAATCAATTAAAATTCTAAAAACAAATTGACACAAATCAATAAACAGTATAAAATTTAAAAAGTTAAAAAGCCTGGGTAAAAAGATCAGACACTTTTTAAAAGCCAGGGAGACTCTTATTCCCACGGGAAGCACAGAGAAGGCCCGTCCCTGGGTGGCCACCAGACGACTTGAAGGTAGCCACAGGTGAGCCTCCCCTGATGTACGCAGTGGACGATGGGGATCATGCAGAAGAAGACACTCTCCTAAATACTGTCGGCCGGGGCTGTTTAGGGCTTTATAGGTTATAACCAGCACTTTGTATTTTGCCCGGAAACTTCTTGGCAGCCAGTGCAACTCCTGTAATATAGGAGTAATATGGTCTCTTTGAGATGACCCAGAGACCAACCTGGCTGCCGCATTTTGTACTAATTGTAGTTTTCGGACTACGTACAAAGGCAGCCCCACATAGAGCACATTGCAGTAATCAAGTCTGGAGGTTACCAGCAAGTGTACTACTGTTCTGAGATCATGAACCTCAAGAAACAGATGCAGCTGGTGTATCAACTGAAGTTGATAAAAAGCGCTTCTGGCCTCTTCCTCACCCTGGGGGACCAGGGAAAGGTGTGAATCCGGAAGCACTCCCAGACTGCGTACCTGTTCCTTCTGAGGAAGTGTGACCCCATCTAGATCGATCTTGCTTCCCAAGTGAAGACCCCACACAATGAGTACCTCCGGCTTGTCTAGATTCAGTCTCAGTTTGTTATCCCTCATCCAGCCCATTACTGCTTCCAAGTAGGCATTCAGGGAGGATGTGCCTTCTCCTGATGATGTTGACATGGAGAAATAGATTTGGGTGTCATTAGCGTACTGATAGCACCCAGCACCAAATCTCCAGATGATCTTTCCCAACGGTTTCATGTAGATATTAAAAAGCATTGGAGACAGTATGGAGCCCTGAGGGACCCCATATAAAAGCTCAGATTTTGAAGAGCAGCACTCTCCAAGCGACACCATCTGGAATCTGCCAGAAAGGTAGGAGCGGAACCACCGCAAAGCAGCGCCTCCCACCCCCAACTCCCTCAGACATTCCAGAAGGATACTATGGTCGATCGTATCGAAACCCGCCGAGAGATCCAAAAGGACCAACAGAGTGACACTTCCTCTGTCAAGTTCTAATTGGAGATCATCCATCAGGCCGACCAAGGCAGTCTCCACCCCATAGCCCGTCTGAAAACCAGTTTGAAATGGGTCTAGATAATTAGTTTTCTCCAAGACCTCCTGGAGCTGGTGTTAGGAATTCTCTTTGGTGAGAGAAACCCTTTTTCATTATAGCAGAGTGCACAGAGGCACAACAAAGCGGAATTTAGTTAGGCATGCGTGTGTGCTGAGAGTAAAGTAACTTGGAGCCAATTCATAGTTTCAAATCAATATATAAGGCATTTATTAAGGAACTCCATTCTAGATAGGAAAGTGAGGAGTTAGGATCTCTAATCTATCTATCTATCTGGATGCAGATGGATTCTGCATCTTCTCTGCACACATGGTGCAGGGAGAGAGGCTTGCCATGTTGCAAGGTAGAAGGAACAGGTAAAGGAGAGAGAGAGGAAGTTAATCCCTAAGAGTACCAATCTACATTTCAAAGGGATCGTGTCAGAGCAGTAGAGAAGGGGTGACCAATGTCTTGAGCCTCTAGCCCTCTGACTCACTAGTCTGTCCTCCACTGTCTGAGACAAGAGACAGCACAAAGTCCTTAACTTCCAACAGCTGGGAGGTCACCACCCTCTCAATCTCCTTGCCCAACTATGGGAGGTTGGAGACAGGCCTGTCGCTATTGAACTCTGAGGGGGTCCAAGGCAGGCTTCTTAAGAATAGGTCTAATAATTGCCTCCTTTAAACAAGGAGGCATGCTGCCCTCTGTCAGAAAGGTATTTTTAATTGCCACCAGGCTCTCCCCAACAACCCCCTTGCCAGATAGTATAAGCCATGTTGGGCGAGGATCAAGCAGACAGGTGGCAGGACACACCGTGCCGAGCAGCTTGTCCACATCCTCAGGAGTCACAAACTGAAATTGATCCAGTCTAACCGCACAAGAGGAGTTACTGGAGACCTCTGCATCTGACACTGTGCGAACTGTGGAGTCTCAATCTAGAGCGACTCGAATATGAGAGATTTCCAGTGCCTGCCTTCTCCCCCAAACAAGAGCCTGAAATGTGCCTTGCGAGGGGGTCGGTCTGAATTCTGCTCTCCCAGTCTTCCTCTGGGAGCCTGGCTTCTTTCCTTCCTTGGCTCTCTTCTCTTGCTTTCTCTGCAAGGACCTTTTGCAATGAGGGAGCGGCGTCGTGCAAAGACCTGTGAGAGGAATCCTAGCTGAGAAGGTTTAACCTCAAGGAACAGAGGCCCCGCAGTTTTTGTAAAAGCAGGTCTCACGGATCGTGAAACCCGCCTCCAGCTCACCTCCCCTGACCTGCAGCCACAACAGCAGAGGCTGTGCTTGGCTTAACTCAGGGGTTCGCCAAGTTGCGTGGCCAGAAGCTGTTGGACTACAGCTCCCATCACCCCCTGCAAAATCAAAGGCTGGAGGTGATGGAGTTGTAGTTCAGCAACATCTGGAGACTACCATATTGAGAACCCCTAGCTTATTTCGTTCATGAATAGTCCCTACATTTCCACCCACCCACTGGAGAACCCCCTAATTCCAGAGGGTTAAGAAAGGGTCTCTTCACTCCAAAATCAAGAGATTGCATATCGAAATCCTGAGGTGTGGAAACCCAAGTTGCCTGGGTTTCTGGAGTCCACCGAGGGCAGCGAATTGGCATTTTTTGGTCCACGGTTCAGTCTGGAGAGTCTTTATGGGTTCCCCAAACTACTCAAGGCTTCAAGGCTTCATTCTCATGCAGAGCGGTGCTGGGCCCCAGCCTCCCTGGGAGCTCTGCTCTCTGACCCAGCGGCCTTTCCTCCCACTCCCAACATGGTTCCTAAGCTGGAAGGGAAAAGCACTCTCCGCATGCTTGCTTAGTGGCTGCTCTTCAGGATGGACTCTGGTCCCTGGAATACAGCTCTTCTTGCTGCAAATACGGGCTCTTGTGAGGCTACCAGGACTTTTTAAAAAGGTGCAAGCGGACACAAAATGCGCCACTGCAAAATAAAATGTGTGCAGTTCAAACATTCAAGCCACGCAAGAGCTGAATTGTGTGAGCTGTTGCCAAGAGTGCCTGGTAAGGACGACGGTCCAAGTGAAGCGAGTCCTCCAGACCTCCTCCAGGCTCCTCTGATCAAGCCCCCCCACTTCTCCTCCCCCTGCCGAAGACGCTCTCCACAGTCTCCACAGCGACTCCCCACAGGGTCCAGGGCCCTCTTCGGCAGCACTGCTTCCAAAGGCCCAGCTTTGGGGATTTCCTCCTACTCCCGGTAGGCTTCTTCGTGTGCTGGAAGGGGACTCTTGGCAGCCCAGCCGACGTGCACAGACCACAGACTGGGGAAAGGCCTCGCTGTGGGGGGTTGTAGCAAGAGCAAGAGCAAGAGCACTTACATTTATATACCGCTCTATAGCTGGAAGCTATCTAAGCGGTTGACAATGATTTTTTAGCATATTGCCCCCCCAACATTTCTGGGAACTCATTTTACCGACCTCGGAAGGATGGAAGGCTGAGTCAACCTTGAGCCCCTGGTCAGGATCGAACTTGTAACCTTCTGGTTACAGGGCAGCAGTTTTACCACTGCGCCACCAGGTTGGCCATGCATGCATATCACACACACACACACACACACACGCACACAGCACTCACATCCCATTGTGCAGTTCTGGGCTTTCCCTTCCTAGGGGGCCCCCCTTCTTCTCCCCACACCACCTCCTACCCACCCCTTCCCATCTCCAAGCAGGCCAGTTGTTGTGGGCCTTGTAAAATGAGATACTTTGAACCCAGCGGGCTGAGAGGCAGCCTGGTGTCCCCAGCAGCAAAAGTCCTCTCTCCTTCCCCCTCCCTCCAGAGTCCCGCCCCCCCACCGCCTCCCATTCTCTGCCGGCTCCCCCTATAAATTGCGCCCTCTCTCCTGGCGGAGAGGGACACGTGATGGGCCCAGACTTCGGACCCTTTGACCCTTCAGAAACTTTGACTCAGTTTCCCCTCCTGCAGCGTTTTCCTGTCAACACGGATGCTTTCCTAACCACATTCCTCTTAGTTGATATTAGAGTTGCCACTTTCCCCTTTCTCCTTGGAGGCAAGCACTGTGTCTCAGCAGCCACACCACAGGCAGAAACAGCAAATGCAGGGAACTGCCTTTTACAGAGTCAGACCTTTGGTCCATCCAGCTCAGTATTGTCTTCACAGATTGGCAGCGGCTTCTCCACGGTTGCAGGCAGGAATATTTTTTGCACAATTTAAAGCTGCAGAGGAGGAATTTACAGAGAGTCAGAAGCTGGAAGCTCTGTTCCTAAGCATGCCCCCCAGCTATAGCAATATAATTGGCCAATTGGAAACCCACACCGCTCTAACCTTTGAGAGAGCAGTGGAAACCATGTCTTCTGAGGCAAACAGAAGAAAAGTTTTGAATTCTCGCTATGAAAATGAATTGGCAAGTAACTTTGCTCTTAAAGCAACCATTGGCCATTCCAGAGGAAACCCAAGGTGGGGAGGGAATGCTGCAAGAGGAAACCACATGGGGCCCCCACATTTGCATACAAAGAGGTCTGGCTTCGTTGCCAAGGAAACTCAGTCCAGAGAGAGAGGTCACATGACCGCCAGCAGGGAGACTGCTCCTGGAATGAGGCCAATTGGGACTAATGCCTTTAGATGTTTTCTGTGTAACCAGTTTGGCCACAAGGTGGCGAACTGTCCCAAGAATCAGACAAGAAGAGTTGATTTTACTGAGAGAAATTTAAATAAGGACTTTAAGCGTGCAAATACCAATAAGAATTCCGGTGCTTCACTGTTTCAAGGAGATGGAAAATTCATATTAGACAGTGGGTCCACAATTCATGTCTCACATCATTTGGATTTCTATACTGAACTCTTTGATATTCCTGAAGAGATTGTTCATTTGGGCAATAATACTACAATTAAAGCAAAGAAGAAAGGCAAAGGAATTTTGTATTGCAAGTTACTGGATGGATCAATGAATGAGGTTTTTGTGAGAGATGTTTTGTATATCCCTGACTTCTCAAGCTCCTTGCTTTCAATATCCAAGCTAGAGAAACAAGGCTGTGAACTGTATATTAGAAATGGACCATGTGTTGTTACCCAGAATGGAGAAGTTTGCCTTGTAGGCTCTGAATGCAAAGGCCTGTACAGCGTGCAGGAGCAACCTGTACCAAAGACAGACAGAGAGAGGCCAGCCCAGTCCAAACCTGAACATACCAGCCCAATGAAGAGAACCTTGCTCAGTTACGTCCGCATGAAAACTCCTATCAACTGTGGTATAGACGCCTGGGACACAGGGACTATGAGTCAATCTAGAACATGAAGGAAAAGGGATTAGCTGATGGCATTGATTTTGGACCATCTGACATTGTGACTAACTGTGTTTGTTGTCTTGAGTCCAAAGCAGTTAACAAGCCATTTCCTAAGCAGAGTGAAAGGAAGACCGGAAGACCCCTGGACCTGATCCACAGCGATATATCTGGGCCACTACCAGCAACCATAGGTAATTTCAGATTTTCTCTCACGTTCATAGACGATTTCTCACGATACAAGGGTGTGTTTGTACTAAAGGAGAAATCACAGATGCTTGAGAAACTCCAGGACTACGTGGCCATGGCAAGCAACAAATGTGAGCAGAAGCCAAAGATCCTACGCACAGACAATGGAGGAGAATATATGTCCAGTGCCACACAGCAGGTCCTGAGAGAACATGGAATCATGCATCAAACCACGGTAGCTTACTGCCCATCCCAAAATGGAATCTCAGAAAGAAAGAACAGAAGTCTACAGGACATGGTAAGATGCATGCTTGCTGACGCACACCTCCCACAGAAATTCTGGGGAGAAGGAAATTAGACCCCGCCGACCCCTTTCCTATTCCAGGCTCTTCCCCGTATATCCAAGAGGGAAGTGTGAAAACCCTTTCTGTTTCCAAAATGTGGCATTTAAGGCCCCCCCCCCCCAGCTTCCCATATCCAGCAGGCCTTGTGATAGGTTGCGGAGTTGTTCTCCAGATGATGTTGATCTGTTGGCGAACCTGGTTCATATTCTTCCAGCAGGAGGATCCGTTGGGTATCTCTGCTGGGCTCTAGGAACGGATGCTCTTGCTAGAGGAAGTCTAGAGAAGCAGCTGGGGACGGGGAGAGGGATGCCGTGGCTGGCGTTACCGAGGTGTCACGCTGCACCCTGAGGCGGCTGCTTGAACGGCAGCTTGGACTTGAACAGCAGCCTCAGGGCTGCTCAGAACAGGCAGGTCTGCATGCCGTTCCCTCTGCAGGTTTTCTTGTTGTCCCCAGTGGGGAAACCCATGGAAGTGGCTGTTTGCACAGCTGTGGGTTCTGCGAAGCCAAGATGCCATCTTTCAAATTTGTGGTAGCTGCAGGATTACACCCGTGGCATGCTGCACATCCTGTGGACTACGGTCTATTGCCAGGAATATCTTCCGTACAGGCCCAGTTTTGCTAAATTGTCACGGATTTGTGCAGCTGCTTCTGGGAGTTATGCCTGCTATTTTGATTTTTTGCTAGGGGGGCGTTCTCTGAGATGCAAAGAGAAGTTACTTTGGATGGAAGGACAGAGAGGGGCATGCAAAGGCTTGCTCCCTCCTCCTCCATAGAAATTGGCAAAGAAAGCCGAGTTTGGTCTTGTTGATGTATTTTTAATCAAACGTGTTTTCACAGGATTATGGCACAAATTAGTCTGGAAAAAGCAAATCCTAGCGAAAAATTGGTTTTCCAGCAAAAATTTGAATTTCAGTGTTTGGTGATGGGTGCAGAAGGGTTGCTGTTTGAAACAGAAATGAGTTTTCAAAGAAGTGTTTGAGCTGGTATTTTTATAATCCGAACCCCATTTTGCCTGGCTACGAGCAAGGGGCTTCTCTCCAAAGCCACTGTTCTCATTTTTCTTTTCTTTTTGTTTACACTCCAACCTGTTTAAGACTGGACCTGGTTGTGTGTGTCAAAATGCCATGTGTATTCTTTTTCAAAACACCTGTATTGAATGGAGACAACCTCCCTGTCCCCCTGCAGGGTTTAAAACCCTAGTATTACTCCAAGATGGGTTGAGCTCTGACAGCTCTACTTGCCAAATGCTCTACTTCTCTGCACCGAATCTGACTTTTCCTCCATAAAATGGCCAAACTAGCCTCTAAGGTTGGTCGGATGATCACCCCAGCTTTTGATGACCGCAGCTAAAGCAGGGGTTCTCAACCTTGGGTCCCCAGACGTTGTTGGACTACAACTCCCAGCATCCCCAGCGGCCTCTGGCCATTGCAGCTGGGGGTGATGGGAGTTGTAGTCCGGTGGTGTCTGGGGGCCCAAGGCAGAGAATCCCTGAGCTAAAGAGTCAGGCCCGGAGTGAGCACCCTCAACATGAGCAGGCCACGCTGGCTCTCCCACCAGTTGTTGACCTACAACTCCTGTCATCTCTGGCCACCATAAACTGTGGCAGGGGATGCTGGGAGTTGTAGTTGAACAACAGCTGGAGAGCCAAGGGGGCCTACCCATGCTGTGGGGAGTAGGGGCCCTTGGTTTTGCCCTTTCTGTCGTAAGTGTTCATAGGTTAGGTGAGTAACACATCCAGCTGCCGTCTGGCCAGAGCCTTGGACATCCGCCATTTTGCCAGCTCTCAGCAGTGACCAAGGCACCTGGAAAGTCCCGCAAGCAACAAATTCCAGCAGCCCACAGCAAGAGGGGGCGATGCCCTGTAGTTTGTTAGCTGTCAGCATCCCCCGTCGTCCAGTTTAGGGCTCAAAGAGGAGGAAGGAAGTTTCAGGTGGTCAGCACACAGGGCGAGGCCACGAATGGGTAGCAACGTCACCGCCGGAGCCGACACCTGCAGGCGGCTTGGAGGCAAGGCCGGATCCTGGCAATAGCGTGTGTCCCACGCTCACCAGACAGACAGACAGACAGACCCCCCTTCTCCTGAGCCATGCCGCCCGACGTGCTCCGAGGGCCCTGGCCGCAGGGGCGAGAACCGCTGGCCAGCAGCAGGCGAGGCAAGGAGAAGGGCGTGCTGGACCACGGCCAGTTTCGTAGTCACACCACCCTGTTGTGCCTAAAGAACTGCAGCAGGCACAGGGCTCGCGGGTGTAGTCGGTGAAGCGCTTCCTGGGGTGAGTGGCGTGCACACAGAGGCAAGCAGGAATAAGACTAGGCTGGACGATGGGGCAACAGTCCCACATCTGCAGTGGGGCAGTCTGGGAAGAACGTTTCCCTTGTGCTGCTCAAGTATGTGTCTTGGCCCATGCGTGGGCAACCCTGGCCCTCCAGCTGTTGCACTACAACTCCCATCGTCCCCAGCCTCAGTTTAGCGGAGTTGCAGTGCAACAGCTTGGAGGGCCAGGTTTGCCCACCCTTCTTCTCACTGGATTCCACAGCAGCGGCTCTTCTCTTCGGAGAAGTGGGGAAGATGACCTCCATGCTAAACTAAACATTACTTTCTGATTCTCTGCTAAGCCAGGTTAGTATGGGAAACCTACGAGCTGCACTCCTGCAGACATTGGCCTGCGACTCCCATAATCCTCAGCTGTTTGTTCACGGTGGCTGGGGATGATGGGAGTTGTAGTCCAAAACCAGCTGGCGGGCCAAGTTGGATTCGTATTTGTGTCTTGTTCCTGCTCAATGGTGCCCCCCCAGCTGTTTTTGGACTGCAACTCCCATAATCCAGCCGCAGTGGCCCATACCCAGGGATTACGGGAGCTGTAGGCCAACATCTGCAAGAGGGCCACTGTTGAACAGGCCTGCCTTAGAGGGCTGCATGTCTCCCAAGGTAGGCAGCTGGCAAAAACAAGATCCTCCTTGGTCAGGCTGCAGGCGCGACACTCTGGACACAGCTTTTCAAAAAACCCCAGGAAAAATCCAGGGTGGGTGGGGAAATCCAGCTTAGAACAGCAAACAGATCACCTTCCTGTGCAGAAGTGTATCCTTTTTGCATTCAAATAATCTGAGACTTGCTATGTGTGCTGTTAAAATCAAGAAAAGAGATTTGGGGTGTAATTTACAGCATTCCATTTGCCTAAATATCGGAGATCTGTTCTAGGATCATCAGCTCGTCCAACAAAACACGTGGGCGCTCACGCCCTTCCTAAGGATAGCCACCGGGAAAGCCACCGAAAAACAAAATGTGGGGAAACGTTCCAATCCCACATCTCTGCTTGCTCCCCACGAATGCCCCTCTAAGCTCCTTGAAGGCAAGACAAAATACAAAATGTGGCCAATCCCATAACGTCTAAGGGTGCCAAACATAGACATGCTGTGTGAGTGTACAGATGTCCACTCGTTTGTGTGAATGATTATCTGCATTCACTTCTTTAAAAAGTGTTCTATTCGTTTTCTTTTTAAAAACAATCCATTCCATTTGACTGAGTTCGGGATCAGATGAGACGACATTCCCCAATGATGTACCCATTTTTCCCAAGAAGACATACAATTCTAGCCTTAACTAGGAACCAAAGACCACTCAGATACCCAACTAAACGCAGAACTACTGCTATTTTTAAAAAGTAATAAGGGCTTAATTGACAGGCGATACATTCTGCTTGTTGCCTTTCACTGGAATAAGACCATCTTCCTCCCCAAAGAAACGTCCCATCTCAGCTGAAGGATAGAAATGGGGCAGGAGAAAAGGTGGGCAGGAACTTGAGATCTGCATTCATTTCAAAAGTGAACCTGAGTGCAGAGCTCTCAGATGCCTGGTACAGATAACATAACAGCCCAGCTGGATCAGGCCCAAGGCCTATCTAATCCAGCCTCCTCTTTCCCACAGTGGCCCACAACATGCCACTTGGAAGCCCATGGGCTCCAAGAGGGAATTCCATGCAGTGTCCTGTTTTTTTTTTCATCTGTGTGCAGAAGGAATTTTGTTCTGGGCGGCAGTCTGAAGGCAGTATGTGCACATGTATATTCCGAGTGGGACCTTCCTCATTCAACCGGAGCGGGACCCAAAATTAACTAAGCAGACATCAAAAAATCTGTGAGCGGATGCATGTGCACACACCTTAGAGGGAACACTGATTCTATGTGTTGTTGACTACAACTCCCAGAATTCCCAGCCTTTGACTGGGAATTGTGGGAGTTGTAGTCAAGAACATCTGGGATCCCGTTCAGACTAGCAGGGCTGCTCAACTTCGGCCCTGCTGCAGATGGTGGCCTACAACTCCCATAATGCCTGGCTATTGGCCACTGGCTGGGGATTATGGGAGTTGTAGTCCAAAAACAGCTGGGGGGCCTAAGTTGAGCAGGCCTGCATTAGAGGGAACATGCCCTCTCTCTTGCTGTTGCTGGGACTGAGAGGCGTCGTGCCTCTAGCCCTCAGATTAGGAGCCACTGATAGCCGTGTCCTCCATGAATTTATCTGAGCCCCTTTTAAAGCCATCCGAGCTGGTGGCCATCACCACCTCGTCTTGTTGTACAAGTTGCAGATCACATGAGGGCTTCACCGTCTCGTACGCCAGGGCTGACTTGGGCCCCATTCAGTTTCCAGGCTCCGGGGACGAGAGCTTGCGGGCGCAAGGAAGGCAGCCGAGACCAACGTCCGTGTTTTGTGTTCTTTCTTCCAACTGAGAAGTCCATCAGAAAGAGCACCCGAGCGCGGCAGCGGGTTAGACCATCCCGTGCCGGCAGGCTGCTCTCACGCCATCACTCAGTAACCAAGGAGGTGCTTGAAAGGGCCTCCTGCCACACGCCACACAAGAAGACACTCGCCTACCATTTCCAGCAGAATAAAAATAGATCTACCCCAGCATACAAAAAAAAATAATAATCTGTGGGGTGTTTTTTGTTTTTTTGTTTTGCAAGTTCATTTTTTTATTAATTTGGGGTGTTTTTTCTTTTCTTTTTCTTTTTCAAACCTACCCCACCACCACGAAAGCCATTTACATAAATTGATAGGAGGCTGCACGCAGGTTTCCTAAAATTTTAGGTACATTTTAAAAACGAACTGTGTGTGGTTTTGTCTTTTTTTACTTGGTAAAAGAGCCCCTGGTGGCGCAGTGGTAAAACTGCTGCCCTGTAACCAGAAGGTTACAAGTTCAATCCTGACCAGGGGCTCAAGGTTGACTTGGCCTTCCATCCTTCCGAGGTCGGTAAAATGAGTACCCAGAATGTTGGGGGCAATATGCTAAATCATTGTAAACCGCTTAGAGAGCTCCGGCTATAAAGCGGTATATAAATGTAAGTGCTATTGCTATTGCTATTGCTATTGCTAAAAGAATCCATGTTTCTGTCTTTGAACAGAACAGTTCACAGCCAAGAATTACAAAGGGGGGGGGAACCTCCCAGAATGCACAATTTGTGTGTTCGTTTAAAAGGGATTCCCACACCAAGTAGGGGGTTGATGGTCCTTCCAATTCTCTCTCCGTGTGAAGAAAAATATTCTAACCTTTGCCCAGAGAAAGCAGGTGAAAGCCCGAACCCTTGTGCATCTAACATCGTGCCAATGGGACCAGAAAACCCAAATGAATTTGGAAGGGAACGGTTTGGTTGCGTCTAAAAGCTGCAAGCAGAGTGGGACCAGATGAGCTGCCATGCATCTCTGAATCATTTCGCTAACTGAAACCTTGGTGACTAAGCATGAAAAAGAAGCAAAGGTGGCACTTCCCACCAAAGGATCTTTTGGGTCAACATAATTGTAACTAGGATTTGCTCCCACCCAAATCAAAGCAGATGCTGAGTTCGTAGCTACGGATTTGTCTGAAGTCCAGGCGGCTGGAGAGAACCCACCCGGCCGCGTTCTTGTATGACCCTCTTGCTTCTTAGGCAAGTGCCGTCAAAATGAAGGCCACTCAATACGGGCGCTTGGTGGAGCTGCCCCGATTCGTGGAGCTGCCCCGATTCGTGGAGCTGCCGCGATTCGGACAGCATGTGGAGAACTGGCCGCTTCTGCCTAAAAAGCCAATCCCCTTCAAGGTAAAACATGCTAGGAGGTGATTTACGAACGGTGAGAGTAGAAGCCTTCCTCTTCGATGGCACCAAGTGCCTGCCTGGCCTCCTCCACTTCCGACCTTATGCAGTCTAGAGGGTGCCCCAGCTCTTGTGAAGGAGTCAGCGATGAGCCATCCACCGTTTTGGGGAGGCAGATCTGCTTGGGAAGAGGATCTGCTGAGAAAATGGGCAGCTCACGGGGAAGAGAGCGGGGTGTTACAGCACAGCACTCCGGCATCCTCCAAACCCTGAAGCTGTCCCAGTTGAACTAGCACTGCTAACCGCTCGCCTATTTGCTTCAGCAAAGTTGAAATACATCCTACTTATTTTTTAGCGGCCTATTGGATCTCTGCCCTGCGATCTTAAAAAATACAACAAGGGTTAACTGCCCTGCCAAGAACTCTGTGAAGGATCTTGGGATCTGCAAAGGATCTTGGGACGCCTTGCGGGATTACAATTTCCCCCAATTCCTTGAGGGGGGAACGGCATTGAAGATCGGTGCCGGTCAGTGGAGAGCAACCTCTCCAGACTGCCGACCCAAGGAAAAGCAGAATCTACCCAGTCGTCTAGCCATGAGAGCTCAAAGCGAAGACCCCATTTCGTGAAGTCTTGGTTTTCCGCCCTGCTCCGATCTGCTTGCTCTCTCAAAAAAAGAAAAAGGTCGTCTGCATATACTTGGTGGCTGAACATTTAATATACTACGGCTTGTGGGTGTTTTTTTTAAAAAAGGTACTCCCCACTTGACAGGAGATCAAAGCAGGGCTGCCAATGGCCTAATTGACTGACTATGTTTTTGGCATCATTGCATCTTTAGAGTTGAAGAGACTTTCCCATTAAGGCTAAACTAAAAAAAGAAAGAACGTTAACAGTTGCTGTGAACGTTGCTCCTTTCCCTAGAGTTGCACTTTTCCAACCTTCGAAATCCCGTCCAGCCACATGCCCCGCCCCTCCCCCATGAGGTACTAATTTCTGTGTATTGGTTATCTCTAAAAACGTCCCTTTGCGTGCGACTGGCTGGGAAGCGTGCCAATCAAGATGGCGATCCAATTGGAGTGGGAGAGCGACCACGGGAGGCGGCACGCCTCCGTTCCAGCCGCTGCACTTCCGTTAGCTATTTTCTCTATTTCGTCCAAATCGTCGGTATCCAGTTGGTGAATTTTCTTGTCTACAAAAAGAAACACAATCAGAGGATCAGAGCTGCCCCCAAAGCGTAGAAAAGTCCAGCCCAACGACTTAGGGGCACAGTCTCCAGGTATTTGAATTATGGGTAGACCACCTTCCAGACCGGAGTGTACTCAACTCAGGTCTTGTGGCCGCAAGCCTGAATGGCCCTTTGCTAAGCAGGGTCCACCCCGGTTTGCATTTGAATGGGAGACTACCTGCGTGAGCACTGCAAGGTATTCCCGTCAGGGGATGGAGCTGCTCTGGGAAGAGCAGAAGGTTCCCAGTTCTCTCCCTGGCAGCATCTCCAAGATAGGGCTGAGAGAGACTCCTGCCTGCGACTTTGGAGAAGCCGCTGCCAGCCCGTGTAGGCAGTACTGAGCTAGATGGACCAAGGGCCTGACTCAGTAAAAGGCAGCTTCCTATGTCCCTAGGAGGCTGCCTGTTGTAGATCTGAATGCTTTTCTTGGCACGGTAGGGAGGAGAGTTGGACTTGTGGTACCAAGCATGAATTGCCCCTTTGCTAAGCAGGGTCCACTCTGGTTTGCATTTGAATGGGAGAGCACATGTGAGCGCTCCAAGAGATTCCCCTTAGGGAATGGGGCCGCTCTGGGAAGAGCACCTGCCTGCTTCTGCTTGCATGCAGAAGTTCCCAAGTTCCCTCCCTGGCAGCATAGGGCTGAGAGAGACTCCTGCCTGTGACCTTGGAGAAGCTGCTGCCAGTCTGTGCAGACAATACTGAGCTAGATGGAGCAAGGGTCTGACTCGGTAGACAGCAGCTTCCTATGTTCCTATGACAGTTCAAAACAAAAGGATCAGATTGGTGGCTGCTACTGCTGGGGGATCTTCAGGCTTTGGCAGGGCCAACGGAAATAACCCTCAAGAAATCTGCCACCAGGACGCAGGTGACAGGGTTTATGCAAATAGTTTCCCACGAATCCTCAGAAAATAAAGGAATAACATCCAGAAAAACTTCTGAGGTGTGAATTCTCATTCTATGATAGCAAAAGAGATTTTTTTTTTCAATTAAACAACTCTTGATCCCACTTTCACTTTTTCACACTCTCATTTGCTATGAATATGATGAGTGAATGGATCAATCTAGCACACCTTATGAAGAAAAACCTCAGAAATTCACCAAAATTCAGCCCTCTGCCCAATCACTCTGAAATTGGGGACGGGTGATAGCCTCCACACATTAGGCACTATCTACCAGCCCACCCCACTCTTTTGGGGCAGATCCACGTTCTGCCCCCAATCTGCCCCAAAGACACCAAAATCTCAAAAATTCCCAAAAAATCAGCCCTCTGCCCAATCCCCCTGAAATTGGGGTGGTATCCTCCCCGCATTGGGCACTACTACCCCACCCCACTCTTATGCCCCAGGCCCCACTCTTCTGCCCCAATCTGCCCCAAAGACACAAAAACTTCAGAAATTTCCAAAAAATCAGCCCTTTGCCCAATCCTCCTGAAATTGGGGTGGTAGCCTGCAACCATTAGGCACTACCACCCCACCCCACTATTTTTGCCCAGATCCCTTGCTATGCCCCCAAACTTCCCCAAAGTCACTAAAACTTCAAAAATTGCTCAAAAATCGGCCATGAGCCGAATCACCCGAATTTTTCAGTCCTGAAATTCGGGTGATTCGGCTCGGCCCAAAAAAATATCGGGGACATCAGGGGTGATTCGGTTCAGCCCCGAATCACCCAAAATTGCTCATCTGGGGCACAGATCGATCTGTGCCTGAAATTTTTTACACATCCCTACAACAGACTACAGACAGACAGAGAAGTGGGTCTTCCACCCACTCCGGGAGACTTTTGGCTATTAGGGGTTCATCTCCCAGAGTTTGGCCCATTCTCAGGCAACCGTGCACACCAACTCTGCCATTACGGGGGTCGTTTCAGTCATTTGCAGGGTTTCCCTCTTCCTTTCAATAACCCCCTAATTAAACTGGTCTGCCTGAAGGAGCCCGCGGGCCAGTTGAGATGCAGTCCGCAGGCCGCCTTGAGGTTTAAAGTTTAAACACCCCGCCACTCGCCAATTCTCAGCTGGTGCACGGGGAGGGGTATCTATCGAAATAGCTTCCATATAGTTCTTTCTCCAAGACGGTCCGGGCGTGGCAACCTCTCTCAAGAGCAGGCGAGAGTTCCAGAGTTGCTCTCTCCAGAGTGGTGGCTCCATCATCCCCTAAGGGGAATCTCTCGCAAGTGCTCACACTTCTAGTCTCCCTTTCGTATGCAGCCAGGGCGGACCCTGCTTAGCGTGAGGAGACAAGCCATGCTTGCTACCATCAGACCAGCTCTCTTCCCGCTGGAGGGGAACGGCGGCCAGTTAGCTGGCCGGCCAGCCAGAAAGCCAGGCACGCCGGTGGTGGAGCACATGGCCAGCTGGGCCCCACTCAAGGCACAGATGCTCTGCGCCCGGGCCCACGAGTGGATTTTATTTGAAATATCTCTGTACCGCCCAAAACCTGCGTCTCAGGGCGGTTTACAATTAAAATGGTTTAAAACATCCCATCAATTAACAATGGAAATCACGTAAAACCTTTAAAACCCAGTCTTGAAAATGTTTCCAAACTATCAGTCTAAGGAAAAGCCCTGGGTGAATAAATGGGTCTCTTCAGTGCCTTTTGGAAAGTTGCCAGAGATGGGGAGGCCCTGATTTCAACAGGGAACGCATCCCCAAGCCCAGGGGCTGCCACGGAGAAGGCCCGTTTAAAGGTTCAAATTTAGAATTTAAATTTGAACTTCCCAGAGCCCCCTACAAACCAGCGGGGAAGTGTGGAGGCTGCTCTTGGGGTCTGATTGACTGATATATCCCTAACGCCCTTCCTAAAGTGGCTCAGGGCGGTCTAAAGTTCAAACATTCCTTCCTTTGCACCAGCTGACAAGATTTTTAAATCTGAAGTCCCCAGGAGCAGCCCGTGCAGAACCGAACTCCGTTTCCCGCAGTTAGGTCTAGTATTCAAATCCCGTGACTCCAATGTTTGCGGAACTTTGCTCAAATGGTACCTCCCTGGTATCTGAGGGTCTCCTGTACTCTGGTCCTCGCGGCTCTCATATTTCCACCAGGCAAGGCATACTTCACTGACAAAAAGTAAACTTTGGGGATGCAAGTGTGCAATAGTGGGGATCGCCAACGAGCTGCACGGGAGCCAGTCCAGGGTTTCTGCGCACGCTGCCGGCCTGAGCGTGCTCCCAGCTGGAAAGCAGGACACCCACGGCAGCTGCGTGAAGAACACTTTTGCTGAAAAGCGGGATATAGATGTGTGTAACTGTCTCTGCCACCTACGGTGAATCTCCTGTGCCAGCGCCTCAAGGAAAGCACGTATTAACCATATTTACCTGAATCGAAGACATCTCCGAATGTAAGATGACCCCCTGAAAAAGCAGAGGTTAGATACAGGTTACACCTGAATTTACTCCAAAGGAATAGGACTCCTGGTTTCTGGTATCAAAAAGCCTAGTCTTGGATTCAGGTAAATACAGTAATAAAATAAATGCACACTCTTCCTCCCCTTCCCTCTATTGTCTCCTGTGTTGCATCCCAAACTGTAGACTCCTTGGGGCAAGGGCCTGTCCTCTGTACAGCACCACTCACATGGATGGCACAACAGGGTCATTCCCCAACACTGATCTCTCTTTTGTGAGACAGGGAGCGACCAGAATTGCACGTCGTGTTTTTCTTAGACATGAAGGCACGACAGCACCGGGTTCTCAAACGTGGGTCCCCCGATGCCAATGCACAACAACTCCCATCATCCCTGACCACAATGGCCACTGAGGATGATGGGAATTGTAGTCCAACATCTGGGAACCCAGGTTAGAGAACCCCACTATCCTACAGGATCATACAATGTCCCAAGTCACCCTCCGGAACGAGAGAGTTCGGTAATAAATTTGAGAATGTGCTTCGAGGCAGAAAGAAGCTGGAAAGGACCTACTGAAATGCTGCTGGATCCTGTTGAGGATGTTCATGTTGTGCTTGCTGTCCACCATGTTGATTGCCAGGCCCCGCTTGCCGAAGCGCCCCGTGCGTCTCGTTATCCGGGTTGCCATCTTTATCCACCGGGAGGTCAAAGTTGAAGATGACAGAGACCTGCTCCACATCGATCCCTAGGGGAGGAAAGCATTGCGGGTGAAGGGGCTGGTTCTGGGGTTGAAAAGCGATATCTAAATGTTTGTGTCCACCAGCTGGGAAACACATATGCCAGCTGTTGGAGATGAACTTCCAGTGCCTCGACCTTTTGCACCCACTGTCCTAATGACCACTAGGGGCATTGGGAGTAGAGACAGTGAGTCAGGGTCTCCCTCTCTGTCCCTGCTCTATGACCCCTGAACTGACTCTGCAGCACTTCCTGTGCTGAGTCACAATCCTTCCTTTCCTCCTAGAGAGCAGATGGGAACATCTCTCTCCCTCTCCTTACCTATCCACTATGTGGTCCTTTAAGATTAGAGATAGGTCTTTCCTATCCAAGTGTATTTAACCAATACATGTTTAGTGTTTAGTCACACAAGGATCTCCATGTGTTTTCTCTAAACAGCTGCAATATCCAAACTATCCTCTGCTACCCACTCTGTCACTGGAGTGTGTGTTCATTCCTTAGTGCTCTGCTGTTTTACCTATTGTGGGTAAAAATCAACAACCTCTCACACCAGCACCGCACTGAAAACACAGATTAGTAAAATAAATACGCACTTTCCCCCTGTCCAACACCATCTTCCTTCCCTTCCCTCTGATACATTGGATGCCCGCTGCCTGCCCCCAGCTGGTGGGTCACTGTTCTGACATCCAGGATTGACGGGGATGGCCTCTCTGGCTGTACCGACTGGCTCTCACATCCAGCATCCATTTTTTTCAGAGCATGCATGTTCAAGAGAGAGCCAGCCAACCGACACAGCCACAACTAGTCCTAGATTTCTGCTGCAGGCTACGGCAGACAGTGACACGCCAGCCAGAGGAAGGCAACGGGCTTCACTGCGGCCCCTATTCCTAGCAGGAGGAATGCCACTCAGAAATCATCCCAGGTGCCACTTTTGGCATGCATCTCATCAGGTTGCTGACCCCGTCGTAGGAGGAATGGTTGAAGGAGACTTATTGATATGCTGCTTTTCAGGAAGTTCTCCAAGCAGTTTAGGTGGCGAAAAGAACGAGAGACTCATTCCCCGTCTCCAAAGGGCTCGCAGTCTACCTGGACGACGCAAAGGAGACACCGGCAATCGCCACAGAAAAGATGCTGGGCTGGGCTGGGTGGGGAGAGTTACTCTTCCGCCCATAAGCAGGGGTGAAGAAATGTTGGCTCAGTGGATCAGCCAGACAAAAATATTTTACTTCTCCAGCTGTGTTGGTACATTACACATCAGGACTTTTTTCACTCGTTGGGCATCATTTCTCACTCGTCACAGACTAGTAGACTAGTGGATTTCTGCAGCCCTGAGTATGAGAGAGACCCCACTTTGGAACGTGCCTCTTTGCCCCAGGGAGCAAGAGCAAGAGATGATTCCTGTCCTCAACTATCTGAAGGCCAAGAAGAAACAGACTTGCTCTCTGTCGCTCCCGAGGGCAGGACTAGAACAACCGGTTGAAACGACAAGGGAGCCGATTTAGGCTTGACATTAGGAGGTACTGTCAGAGCTGCCCGGCAGTGGAACAGCCTGCCTGGTGGGCTCTCCTTTGCTGGAAGTTTCCAAACAGAGGCTGGGCTGCCGTCTGTCAGGGAGGCTGTAGCAGATCCCTGCACTGAGGAGGAGGTTGGACTAGATGTCCTCCAAAGGTCCCTCCCAACTAATTCGATGACTAGCGTGGCTTAAAGCTGCCCTTTCATCTATGGCAGTGGTTCCCAACCTGGGTTTCTCCAGATGTGGCCGAACACCAACTCCCATCATTCCCAGCTACAAGAGGAGTCGCCGTTCAGCCACATCTGGAGGATCCCTGGTTGGGAACCACTGCTCTATGGCATCCGAGGACTGAACACTGATTGAAGGCAGACAGTGAAGATTTTCTGTAGACCTACTGGTGTGTCCGCCCGATGGGGAAACCTCTCAAAACCTACTTGCTCCCCATGTGAGCCTCGACTGTCTTCCGAGACCACCAGGAGAGGGCAAGCAAGTGGCAACCTGGAATCACAAAGCTGGGGGCCGGGCGGGAAGGCCTCCAAGATCCCTGGCAACCCGGACGTTCTAGGATTCGGCGGCGAGGCCTTCTCAGTGGCCGCTCCTGCTCCCCCGTGCAACTCGTGTCCCCAGCGGAGCGCTGCAGTTACCTCGGGCGCAGACGTTGGTGGTCACCAAGACCTTCTCCTTGCCCCCTCGGAAACGCTCGATCACAGCGGCCCGCTGCTCCACCATCATCTCGCCGCTCAAGAGCGCCACCCGATGGGCTTCTTTCGAGAGCTCTCTTGCCAGCCAGCCTGCCGTTTTGCGAGACTGCGGAGTGGAACCCACAAAGCGGGGCTGGTAAGACCTGAATGGGAGGAAGAGCGAACTCCGGCTACAGAGAGCACACATCCTCACACACGATGCTTCCTTCCACGCTGCCCACCGCAACTTCACTGACTTAATTTCTATGGGAGTCTGACTCCAAGGAGTGCAACCCTCCAATGCCTGTGCAAAATGGAAGGGAGAACCAACACACCACATAACAGATTAAGCCCCCTTGTGGCGAGGAGATAATAGGGCAGTATGAAGTGCAACAGACCAGGGGAGAGCTTGACTTCTTTCTAAGGACTCCCAAAGGGGGTGATCCTATTTCCCCACGAAGAGGCCACAATGATCTCGCTAGCTGGCTAAACGCTCCAGGCTTTAGGGTCTCACAAGGCTCTTCGCCAGGCCCATGAGGTTCAGAGCCCAATTTCACATTTTGGGGCCAGAGGTTCTCCAGGAGCTATTTGCACTAGCTGCCCACGGATCCATGTCATACCAAGTCAAGGAATTTTGTTTCAAGAAAAAGCTGCATCACAATCCTTGTCTAATTAGGCACATTTTCGCTCATTTGCATAATTAGCTCCGGCTCTGCCAGTTATGGGAAGTGCTGGCGGCACTCATCCAGGCAACGTTTGCAGCGTTAATGGCTAGAACCTGACTTTTCAAAAAGGGAAGGTTAGACCTTCCAGGAAGGTGAGTCCAATATCACAACCTGTGGCAGGGATGCCCAACCTCGGGTACAATCGCTGTTGCTGAACTACGATTTCCCAGCGACAATTTATCCCCATCATCCCCCGGGCGTTTTTCACACAGGGCTTTTTGCTCCCATCACCTCTGGAATGGAGGGGGGGTGTTCCCATATTGGCCAGATGCTCCCCAAAGTCCCTGTGAGTCACACACGATTTGGATTTTCCACTGTGCCTTAGGTAAAAAGATAAAGTGTGCTGTCAAGTAGGTGTCGACTCGTGGCGCCCACAGAGCCCTGTGGTGGTCTTTGGCAGAATACAGGAGGGGTTTCCCACTGCCTCCTCCCGCACAGTATGAGATGACGCCTTTCGGCATCTTCCTATATTGCTGATACAGACATTTCCCATAGTCTGGGGGACATACCAGCGGGGATTCAACCAAGAGAGTAGCCCAATTTATACCCAGGGCTTTAAAAAGCTACTTTTGGTGTCGGTTTGGGGGGCAACTAACTCGCAGTAAATCCGCAGTAAAACCTGCTGTGTGAAAAACGCCCCGGCCTCTCGTTTTTCTGGACTCCTGTGAAATGTCGCCGCTGGCCACCGAGGCCCGAGAGCCGTCATATGCCCCTCCAGACACTCAGGTGGCAGAAGGTCATGGCCTGGGCAATGGTGATGGTGCCATAGATGTTGCAGAGGGCCTGGAACTTCTCCTCCCGGCTGTTGCACAAGACGTAGGACTGCTTGATGGTGTCCAGCGTCTCCTCCTCGCGCTTCAGCTTGACCATCTTGGGATCGGGGACGACTTTCTTGGCGAAGTTCCACACCGAGTCCTCAAAGGTGGCCGAGAAGAGCCGCATCTGGCAGGCCTTGGGGAGCATCCTAGAAGATGAGGGCGAAGAGTCAGGGTGGCCGCAAGAGCCGAGAGGCCCATCAGGGCCAGCCGCCTGCTTCCAGCCGGATACCTCTGGGAAGCCCACAGAGAAGAGGGCGACGGGCCTCCTCCATGCACCGCCATCTCCCGATATTGGAGAAGGAAGTCAACCGGTTCTCTTCCGCTCCAGAGAGCGGACTCGAACCAAAGGGTCAAAAAGACAAGGTGTCAAGGTCTGGCCAACTGCCAGGGAAGTTCTCGGCTTGGCTGGACGCTGCCGACTGATTGACGTACGTTGTTTTTCAGCAAGGAGTAGACGGCTGGTGCCATGATTTATAGCGGAAGCCGAGAGCTCCCAGCTGGCAAGAACTGACGGCTTATCAGCCTTCAGTAAGAGGCGTTTGCTCCTTCTAATAGACTCTGATTGCGTCCTGCGTTTCGTGCGCCTGCGTGGTTGTGGTGTCAGTGGTGTTCCATTGCCTAGCTCTTGGGTGGATTGGTCCTGCGCGATTTCAGCTGTCTCCGGTTGTTGTGCCTGCTCTCAATCACCAGCTGGATCTCCCACAGCCGTTTCATGACTACTGAGAGCCAAGCTCTGCCCCTCAGACACGCCCAAATGGAAAGTGGACAGCTCCCCCTTCCTCCTCGCTGTCGGAGATGGAGGGCGTGACACAAGGAAGCAGATGTTGCCCAACTAGAACGCCAAGCCTCCCCAGCCGTGGTTTATGCTGCCAACATCTGGTCTTATGTTTTTGTTTTAAATGTAATAAGACAATACATAAAAATGAAGAGTAAAACTGATACATAACAACATCCATTAACCATCCTTAGATATGTAAACAATCAGATGGAGGAGAATGACCCAAATTATCTTGTTTTGTGAACAGAATAAAATCTGACCATATCATGGAAAAATTGTTAGAATTAGCTTGACCCGTTATTTCACGAAAAGAGATGAGCGGGAAGTCCAATTTTGTTTGTTGTGTTTGTTATCGATGTTATCATTGTTAAAATCAATAAAAATTTAAATGAAAAAAAAAAAAGAATTAGCTTGACCCGCTCGAAGAGAAATAATATGGGTCAATTTTTCAGATATGGCAATATCAATATGCCACATGGACTGACACCAAGATGCCAAAGACATAGTTTTGTGCTTCCAGTATTGTGCAATGGATAATCTAGCCGCAGTTGACATAAAAAACTATAAGATCCTTTGACAACAATGCCAAATTAGCTCCCGAGAATACATTTAACAGAGCCAACTCTGGTCTCACAGCTAACCTCTGTTGTGTAATTTTACCCATTTCTAAAAATACCTCGGTCCCAAAGCAGAAAATACTGGGACAAGACCACCATAGATGGAAGTATGTCCCCCTGTTGGCACAGCTGTTCCAGCATAGCGGGGACCAACTCTTATTCATGTGGGATAATCTAATACCACCTATGAAAGAGCTTAACAAAATTCTCTCGAATTCGGGAAGAGGTAGAAAACACCGGCTTCCATTTCAGTATTCCATTCCATCGTGAGTCCCTAATGGTTTGTTGAAGGGCATTTTCCCAGGCCAACCTAAGGCCAATTAATGGATCAGATGTTTCCATTATTAGACTCTCGTAGAATATCTAGAAATAAATATCTGGTATTATGTTTTTATCCTAAACGGTGTTCTATGTTCTATTTTATTTCCTTGTTGTGCTGGTCATAGACTGTAATAAACTTTGAACTGAACTGATCCGGAGGAACCCTGGTTGGGAAACACCGGGGGTGGGATTTTTTTTAAACTGTAAGAGCTCTTTGTAACACACGAACACAAGAACATAGTCAGCGGCCATATACCAACACAGACCACTGGTCCATCTAGCTCAGTATTGTCTATGTAGAGTGACTGTCTTTATAGCAAAAGATGCAGGTGTTTCTTGGAAAATATTCCTTCCTCCTCAAAATGCAAAACAGGGAGCAGAGCACAAGGACCAAGTGGTGAATGCCTGCTTTATTTTTTCTTTAGGGGGAAAAATCTCACATTTTCCTTCCAAATGGGGCCTTCGAGGTAGCTAACCAATATCAAAAGAATAATACTAAAAAATAATCAACCCCAAATAATTAAAATAGCTAGCACAAGGCAAAGAGGCACCTTTTTAACGTGCTGATTCTCTTTACTTAGCAGGGGGAGAGTAACTGGCCCTTTCCACCCCCAGCACATGACCTCCAGTGACTGTGGCTGGCGTCCGCCTTTGGGGACAGGGAGCCATCTTATTTATTTAGTATTTCTCTGTGCCATTTCTGGAAGAGCGGTATAGAAACCAAATAAATAAATAAAAGCAGCGGCCAACGCCCAGATCGAAGCATCCTGAGGAGGATCCTCACAAGATGCTCGTTTGAACAGAATCCTTGCATTGGCCACGTTCCCAGAGAAGGGGCTAGCTGGATCTTGTCAGGTAAGGAAATCCGCAGTCTGGGCATTGCCCATGAGAAGGTCGTGTCCCTGGTCCCCCTCTCCCGTCCCATCTGCAAATGACAGAGGGACATGAAGTCAGGCCTTCTCTGACCACCAAGGCAGTTTACACCAGGCCTGCTCAACTTTGGCCCTCCTGCGGATGTTGGATGACCACTCCCATAATCCTTGGCTATTGGCCACTGTGACTGGGGATTATGGGAGTTGTAGTTAAAAAAAACAGCTGGGGTGGGGGCTAAGTTGAGCAGGCTTGGTCTAGGGAAGATAAGAGGGAAGATAGGATGGCCGTCTTCAAATATCTGAAGGGCTATCACGTAGAAAGAGGAGCAGAGTTGGACTCTGTTGCTCTGGAAAGCAGGATATATTTATGGATCGGATTTATATACCGCCTAATATTGAAATCTCTAGGCGGTGTACAAATTAAAACATAGTATTAAAATATAAGGGATTTAAAATTCATACAGTATAACAATCATAATCAATAAAGACACATTAAAATTTAAAAATTTGATCTCAGTTGAAGGCCGGGGACAACAGGCACATCTTAAAGGTCCTAGAAATAAACCGAGAAGGAGATGCTCTAATTTCAGCAGGGAGCGAGTTCCAAAGCCGCCACAGAGAAGGCCTCGTCCCAATGTGCGGACCGTATCCGCAACTTGGTGGAACCGGATCCAGACCTGCCAGATCTGGATATATTAATTACGTTCATGTAACTAATAATCATATCATCAATATCAAATCAGAAAGAGAGAAGCCTCCACACCACAAGCCACGAATCCATGTGGCCGCCCTCAGCTCTGGATGCGGAGACTCTGGTGCTGGTGGCCTTGGATGCCAAGCATGAACATCGGCCTCATCCAAGACAAAGACTTGGATCTTCTTGGGATCGATGGACTTCAGCTTGGAGCTCCAGTCCAGGACGGGGCCCGGGGTGCCGATGACCATCTGCTCGGCGATCTTCTGACCACGCTCCACTCTTGAGAGATGGGGCGAGATGTGGGTTGGGGCTCAGGAGACCCCAGTCCACTTGGGAACCTCCTCCTGCGCAAGTCTTCCTAAGGGATCATGCCCGTCTTGGTCAAGCTGGGCTTAATATGCTGGTCTCCCACCGGTGGCCACTGATTTCTTTCTCTCCCCGCCTTCCACACACACGACGGGTTTCTCTCTCAGGGTCTAATATTATTCTGCATTTAAAGGATTTCTCAGTCCTGCAACCAGAGACTCAAGCTCTACAGCGACGCCGTCAGGTTCCCCGTAGAAACTCTAATTTGGGAGGAGCCAGGAAGCTGCCATATACTGAGTCAGACCCTTAGTCCATCTAGCTCAGGAAGGTCTACCCAGACTGGCAGCGGCTTCTCCAAGGTTTCAGGCAGGAATCTCTCTCAGCCCTATCTTGGAGATGCTGTCAGGGAGGGAATTTGGGACCTCCTAGATGCTCTTCCCAGAGCGCTCCCATCCCCTAAGGGGAATCTCTCACACATCAAGTCTCCCATCCAAATGTAAACCAGGGTGGACCCTGCTGAGCAAAGGGGACCAATTTCTTGCTACCACAAGACCAACTCTCCTCCCTGGCTGGCTCAGCCTACAAATTATCACACTCGGGATCCTCCGGATGTGTCCCACAGAAGAACCAGCCAGTTGCGGCTTGATCGAAAGCCAACGTGATCTATTCAGGTTAATTTATTCATCTAAGAGATTTGTTTCCTGCTCTTTGATCCAGATCCAGCAATCTATTTTTTTTTACGTTTACATCCCACTCTTCCTCCAAGGAATCCAAAGTGGTGTACTTGGTCACGTCTCTCCCCACAACTGCCCTGTGAGGGACGTCAGGCTGAGAGAGAAGGGAGTCACCCAGAGAATTTTGTGGATGGACAGGGATTCGAACGCAGGTCTCCCCAGCCCCAAGTCCACCACTCTAACCACTACACCACGCTGACAAAATAAAAAGGCCACACACAAAACAGCTCACAAATAAGGTAGAAGCAGGACGTCTCAGTAGCACTCTGCACAATATCCTAAGATTCGCCAACCCCCGGAAACCTCTGAAAAAGCACCATTTGGCTGAGCATTCGAAAGCCAAGAGAGACACGGCACAGCGAGCCTCCCTAGTAGGGGGATTCCACCACCCTGGGGCCATTACTACGACAAACATTTATATTCCAGCCAGTTTACATAGGAAATAAGAAGAAGTCGATGGCTCCCTGTCCCCAAAGGGCTCACAATCTTTAGAAGGATCATGAAATAGACACCAGCCACAGCCACTGGAGGGATGCTGTGCTGGGGGTGGAGAAGGCCAGCCGCTCTCCCCCTGTCCAAATAGAGAGAATCGCCACTTTCACAAGGAGCCTCTTTGCTGAGTTAGTACTAATGAAGTCTCTTCTTCGGAGCCACCGGCTGCCTCTCAGTCGGTGGGGAACACAAAGCAGGAGCCAGAGATGGATTTTTAAATTACTATTTCTGGTTTGCGCAGTCAGACAGGTGTTACGGACTGGTTTGTTTTATCCAGACAGCGAGTCCTTCCCAACGACCCGGGATGGCTGAATTTTATCATCAACGTTGTCAGTTTTGTTATCGTTATCATTATGATTTATTCAGTTCAGCAGGGAGGTCCAGACGCAAGACATCGGCACCTTTGCGGGGCTCCTCGCGGCGGGACGCGACGCGATCCGCCGGCTCCTGCAGCTGCCAGCCTGCAACCCTGGATCGTTCCGGCCCGCGTCACTCCGCCCCTTCCAACTCTCCCCACGGAAACCAGCTCTCGAGGGGCTTCCCTGGGCCCCGGCTGGCTTCCAACCCCCTCCCCACGCCCGGAGGACCCCCACGGGAGAGGCCACGCTCACGTTGGTGGCCGCGGACCCAGCTTCGGCTCTGGGTAGAACCTGCCCATCTGCTCAGTCACCGTGCCCGTCGGAAGCCGGGGAGAGGCACGGGCACTGCAAGAGCAAGGAGGCCTGGCTTGTCTGGGGAAGCTTCCTGAAGGAGACTGGCAGATTCATAGGGGCGCATGCGGTCCGACCGGCACCCCGGCCCCAAGCCGTGGAGGGCTGCAAAGGTCCAGACCAGCACCTTGGATCTCGCCCGGAAGCCGGCCAGTAGGCAATGGGGCTGAGGCAGGGTGGGTGTGATGCTCAGGAAGCGACTTGCACCCACGAGCATCCTTGCATTCTGGACCAGCTGGCGAATATGGCCAGCGAGAGCATGCCCTTCGCTGGGGGAGACGGGGCTTCCCTCCCCGGCGCCACTCCAAGGGCCAAGCTGCCTGTGGGTATTTGTTCTCGGGTTCCACGCAGCTCAACATGGCCAACGCAAACACCGCCGCCGTCTTCCTGGGACCAGACTGAGACTGGGCAACGAGGTTCTGCGGGCTGCAGGGCGACGCCAAGAGGAAGGAGAAGAACGAAGCACCGTTAGATGAACGCAGTGCGATTTCACCATGCCGCGTATTTTAGTGTATTTTAGCATTGAGTGTAACTCTGTCACTGTTAGTCATAGTCTAATGTATGGTAACCAATCTGAATTTTAGCTTTTTAAATCCCCCTTTTATCCTTTCTGTGCATTTTATGATGTGAAGCGGTTTTAGTTTCTTAGCAGTGTGGCTTGTTCCTTTTAAATTGTAATTATTTTAACATTCTTGCCTTTTCACAATGGCTGTCATCATAGCTACCATCATATTTGCGATCACCTCTCTCAACAGGTGACCTTGCTCTAATATTACTTTCATTTAATGTGTCATTTTATGCTGGTCTCTGACCGTAATAAAGGCTTATGTATATGTATATGTCTGAATGAAGCACGTTTCTGTAGGGAATTGTGCTATGGATGGTGGTTACTCTCTGCTCTCCTGGGATCGAACCTCGGCAGAGAGACTGCGCTGATCCCAGTTCAGGAGCACGCCGCTCCTTCGGGGTAGGCAGCCACCAGGTGAGGACTGAGCTAAAGCCACTGGCAAGCGTAAGAATGTATTATTACCTTCCTGAAACATTCACTCTCCTCTACAGGGCCATTACCTTCGGCAGAAGAGCAGGGAACTAGGCCCTCCAGAAGAATTCATTGACTCACAGAAAAATGTCCAGGCACAATTATGCAGTTAATGATATCAAAGTCCTTTATCATGCTTACCTTCATTCCTTAAAGAGGAATACAATCGCTTTGGCAATCTGGGTGACCAGGCCTGGGTGAGTTAGTGTGGAGCTTTATCTGCATGACTGGCAACCCCTTCCCATCCTCTCCCCACCACTCTCATACCCAGGGCTGCAGAAATCCACTAGTCTACTAGTCTGTGACGAGCGGAACATGATGCCCGGCGAGCAAACAAAGTCCTACCAACATAGCTGGACAAGGAAAATATTTTGTCTGGCTGATAAACTGAGCTAAACATTTCTTCACCCCTGCCTAGACTCACTGCCCCACAAAGAAACCCTTAGAACATATTCTCTTTGCTTGTTTATAGGGATATTGGTTGGCTAGACCCCTTATCCCTTGACCGTTCATATCACCCGATACGCATACGTCAATTGTGAGGTTGTTTCTTTTTTAGCAAGCCAGAGGTTGCCGGTTTGAATCCCCGCTAGAACGTTTCCCAGGCTATGGGAAGTCTGAGAGCCCCCTCAAACAGCCTACTTACGGCTCTGCCGGCATCATCGGCAAGGCCTTCTCCTGGATCTTGGAGGGCCTAGTGAAGCCCATCATGTAGACGCCCTGCAGGAGCTGCAGCTTCCTAGGAGAGACCCGAGTTCAAATCCCCGTTCAGCCATGAAGCTCGCTGGGTGACTCTGGGCCAGCCACTTCTGTCTCAGCCTAACCTACCTCACAGGGCTGTTGTGAGGATATACATAACCATGGACATCGCTCTGGGCTCCAACGGAATTAAACGTTCAATCAAACATGGATTTTTAATTCACACACCACTTCTGCTTGCAGAGACAATTTGGAAGAACGGGGTAATAAGCTCCAGGTACAACCCCCTCACCCAGCAATAAAGCAGCAAGCTTTCAAGCAGCACAGAATGCCACTTTAGGAGACAGCAGCAGTAAGAGATTAATAAGCAAATACACACAGTTCAGGTGTATAAGAGGTAGCGAAAGAGAGACGTCTCACAGGCACTAATAACCAGGTATTTGTGGCACAACCCTAAGCGTGTTTACTCATGAGTAAGTTATATTAATCAATCCTATCCAATGGGATTTAGTCCCTCGGCAGTGCTTAGGACTGCCACCCTCATTTACTCAGACTAACGGGCTAGGAACCTAGGGAGCTGCCATCTACTGAGTCCGACCATTGTCCATCCTGCTCAGTATTGTCTACCCAGACTGGCAGCAGCTTCTCCAAGGTTGCAGGCAGGAATCTCTCTCGGGCCTCTCTTGGAGATGCTGCCAGGGAAGGAATCAGGAACCTAGATGCTCTTCCCAGAGCGGTTCAACGTGTGGGTCTCCAGATGTAATTGGACTTCAACTCCCATAATTCCCAACCAAAGACCACTGGGCCTGGGGATCATGGGAGTTGAAGTCCAAAAACATCTGGGGACCCACACGTTGAGAATCCCTGCCCTACGGAAACTTACAGAGCTGCTCACACATCAAGTCTCCCATTCATATGTCACCAGGGTGGACCCTGCTTAGCTAAGGAGACAAGGCATGGAGATGGTCCTGGCGTCAGTTCCTGGCAGCATCTCCAGGTAGGGCTGAGAGAGACCCCTGCCTGGAACCTTGGAGAGCTGCTGCCAGCCAGTGCGGACAATGCTGAGCTGGACGGACCAATGGCTGGACTCAGTATAGGGCAGCAGCTTCCGAGGCTCCTAGATTTGCCGAGAAATCCCTAGCTGAGGAAGAGTGCAACTAAGCAAAGACCAGCTCTCCTCTCCTTATCTGTCGATGAAGATTTTCATTGGGGGTTCTTGGCTGCACTAGCCATGAAGGAGCACCCACTGGGTATGGACCAGGAGAAGCTGGAAGGTGGGTTGAGATGCTGGGGGTTTGTGGAGCGCTAAGCAGTAGCCGCATCGGGGTTTTATAGCCAAAGCCTCTCCCGACGCCGGGGAAATCTCTGCAGCACAACAAGGCAGACTAAGAGCTAACTGTAGGTGCGTTTTGGCACACAAACCCGCTTATCTCTGGGGTTCTCAAACTCCAGCCCCCCGGCTATGTTGGGCTGTAACTCCCCGGGGATGGTGGGGTCCCGGGTTCGAGAAGTCCTGGCAAACTGAGTGCTTCCCTTTCCATGCTTTTTGGATTATGCCTCCTATTTGTTCCTCCTCTTTCTGCTGGCCAGTGGCCGGAATAAAATGGATGAGACAGGATTATGCCTCTTAACTTGCAAACTTAAAGCCGCCTCCCGGAGCAGGAGAGCGCTGGACGGGTGGGTTATAAGTATTTTAAATAAATGCATGAGCTCCAGGACCTCCTCCATTAGGAGTCCAAGGGTCATGTCTGTAATTGGATTCCCTGGGAAAGGGTTGGTTTCACTGATTTAGTGCATCCGTAATGCTTGTCGAGGGATGTAATGTCAATTATTGTCAGCTGTATGGGTCCCCCCCCCATCCCAACTCCGTTTCTGCTTCTGTCTCTTTTCTGGTCTTCGGCCATAGCTTATGTCATGTTAAGATAGATAGATAGATAGATAGATAGATAGATAGATAGATAGATCCTGTGCAGAACAACGAGATTGAAAAGAATCTACAACCACTACTACAGGACCTAACAAGAATAATCTAAACATATACCCATACGCCCCCCTCCCATCAATCCACTAAAAACCCACTAAAAAACTCTAAAAACTAAATACAAAATAAAACACATAGAACAAACTCTTTTGTTTGTTTTGTGCCTTGAGGAGAAAACTTTTTATTTTGTTTGTTTTGTTTGTTTTATTTCGTTTATTATTTTGTTTGTTTGATTGCCTTGAGGATCTGGGCAGAAAGGCCGTATTTTCTGGACCTTCTAGATTAAAAATCCGATTTTCCGTTTTCTACATTCAGAAATCTCCCCCCACCGAACCTTTGCAGGGGTACCATCCAGAATGCAACCCCACCCCCACGATTCCAGACTGAAGTGGCAACTTCCAGAATCACACACACACACACTTACTTCTGGTCTAAGTGGTACAATCCAGAACTCTACCAGAATACCACTCTAGAATTCAAATGGGCTGCAGCCATGTTATATGGGGCCCCATTCCCCGCTCCCTGGAAACCAGACCCCACTAGTAAGGGGCGGAGCTTGAGGAGGGAGGGCACCGCCCACTCTGCCTGCATTTCTCAACACGAGACAAGGAGAAGCAGGTAATGCAAGACAAGACTTCTCCCGGGGGGGCCCCAATAGCAGGGGCGTCACTCTAATAGGGCCAGGGGGGACAGTTGTCTGGGGGCCCACTGCCTTGGGGTCAGTCCAGCCTTCATTGGTTATCATTGTGATGATCATGGCGTCTAGCTCATGAAAACCCCAAATCCACAATCCCAGAAAATTAGAATATGACATGGAACCAAGAAGACAAGGATTGAAGAATAGAACAATACTGGACCTCTGAAAAGTAGAAGCATGCATATGTATTCAGTCCTCGGTTGGGGCCCCTTTGGCAGCAATGACTGCCTCCGTGCGGCGTGGCATGGATGCTCTCAGCCTGTGGCACTGAGGAGGTGTTATGGAAGACCAGGATGCTTCCTTAGCGGCCTTCAGCTCTTCTGCATTGTTTGGTCTCATGTCTCTCATCCTTCTCTCGGCAATGCCCCATAGATTCTCTGTGGGGTCAGGTCAGGCGAGTTTGCTGGCCAATCAAGCACAGTACACTGTATACTTTTCAGAGGTCCAATATTGTTCTCTTCTTCAATCCTCGTCTTCTTGGTTCCATGTAATATTCTAATTTTCTGGGATTGTGGATTTGGGGTTTTCATGAGCTGGACGTTGTTATCACAATGATAACAAATTAAGGCTGGACTTATCTCGCTTTGCATGTAATGCGTCTGTCTCATAGATCAGTTTCACCTTTGAATTTGCATGACTGAAATTAATGGACTTTTGCACGATATTCTCATTTTCCGAGTTTCACCTGTATACTGAGTCAGACCACTGGTCTATCTGGCTCAGTATTGTCTTCACAGACTGGCAGCAGCTTCTCCCAGGTGGCAGGCAGGAGTCTCTCTCAGCCCTCTCTTGGAGATGCTGCTGCCAGGGAGGGAACTGGGAACCTTCTGTTCTTCCCACAGCGGCTCCATCATCCCCTGAGGGGGAATATCTTGCAGTGCTCTCACTTCTAGTCTCCCATTCATTTGTAACCAGGGTGGACTCCGCTTAGTTAAGGGGACTAGTCATGCTTGCTACCACAAGACCAGCTCTCCTATCTGAGAGAGGATGGGACGGGGTGGCCAGGCTGGTTCTCAAGATTTTTGTGGGTGCTGGGCCTTCAGGCGATAGGCGGGGCCCGTGTGAAACGGCATCCCGCCTCCTGCAGGATCTGCAACAGCTGCCGGGACCTATTTCGGTCCAAGACTGGTGACAATCCCAATACAATGAATACTTATATACCACTTTAGAAGAGGAGAGCTGCTCTGGTGGTAGCCAGCATGACTTGTCCCCTTAGCTAAGCAGGGTCCACCCTGGTTGCATATGCATGGGAGACTAGAAGTGTCAGCACTGGAAGATCTTCCCCTCAGGGGATGGAGCCGCTCTGGGAAGAGCAGATTTCAAGTTCCCTCTCTAGCTTCTCCAAGAGAGAGCTGAGAGAGACTCCTGCCTGCAACCTTGGAGAAGCCGCTGCCAGTCTGTGAAGACAATACTGAGCTAGATGGACCAAGGTTCTGACTCAGTATATGGCAGCTCCCTATGTTCCTATGGCCTATTTCAGTCCAAGATTGTTGACACTGAGAAGGAAGAGACCGCTGAAGATTCAGATGCCTGCTGAGACACGTATCTTTCCCACTTTCTTTCCCACAAATACCCCACTTTCTTTTCCTCCCCGGGAACCGACTGCAAGGGCCGAAACAAGAGGCTCCTAGGGCTGAGAAGATGATGGAGGTTTCTCAGTCTCCCCCATCCAGCTGCTGAGGTCACAGTAAGGGAAAAGCAAATCAAGGGGAATAAGCCCAAACAAGAGGGAGACCCAGACGGGCCCCAGCTCTGCTTCTCAGCTCTCCTGAGGGGCCTGGAAACAGAAGCGGGACTTTTGCTCTGACCAAGGAAGGCGGCTGGTCTTAAGCACACAACAGCTGAGGAACCGGCTCCCTTAGGAGGTCCACTGATTGACCACTCGGTCCGTTTCCAGCTCCCGCCAGGCAAAAGACACCAAGGAGGTTTTCAGGTTTAGTTTTTCTGCTCTCCGCAGTTTCACTCATTACTTTATATATTGTATCATCGTTTGAAATGGCTGAACTGTTTTAAAGCTCTCATTCTCCATTGTCCGAGGGAGCAGTGAGTCGAAAAGCAATTTAGAAGCATGACCAAAAAAGGTCCTGGGGGTGGGGTGGGTGGGATTAATATCTGGATATACAGAACACAAGTGCGTGAGAGATTTTAAAAACAGAAAGCAGTTTCCAGGGGAAACTGAAATTAAAGGTTGAGGCAGAAGAAGACCAGAATAATCCCAGCAGCAATGGGCGCCCTAGGTGCAATTCCAAAAGACCTTGAAGAGCACCTCAATACCATAGGGGTCACGGAAATGACAAAAAGCAACTTTACTGGGAAAAGCTTACATTTTGCAATGATATTTATAACAACAACAACAAGAGGAATATTGACAATAAAACTCAGCCATCCCAGGTCCTTGGGAAGGACTCGATGTCTGGATAAAACAAAGTTAATAACATCCGTCTGACTGTGTGAATAAAGAATAATAACAATAATAACAACAACAACAACAATAATAATAATCCCCCAGTGAGGCACTACCTTGACGTGGTTGTGGGGCTTGTGTGCTCTGATGAAGGTGAGAGCTATGCCAGAGGTCCAACCATACTGGACAGGTCTCACCAGAGGAGCCAGACAAAGAGTGCCTCTCCCATCAACAATATGGTGAGACGTAACTTTAATAAATCTATACCGGATCGGTTGTCGCCCGGGTCAACAAGGACCGCGCCAGGTGCTATAGTCCCTGGACATCTGGTGGCAAGTGGGCTACAGGACTCAGGATCTTCAGTTGAGCAACCAGGGCTGGAGACAGCAAAGCTACTGGAAGAAACATCGCTTAACCGGAAAAAAATATACGAAAAATGCCAACAAGGAAATAATGATCTGCTATTACAAGTCTAGTCCAACTAGAAGAGGTTATTTAAAAAGAATGTACCAAATTTGGAAAGAGAAGCATCCAGATACAGGAATAACAGAACAAAGGCTAGCAGACCAGAGAAGATTCATAATAAGAAATGAAGTATTCACAGGAGTTGAGCTGGAAGAACTGCAAAGAGCAACACAGGCTCAAGATATGGAAGAAGAATTACCACCAACTGAAGCAGTTGCTCAGGCGCAGATGGAGGAGGTGTTGGAAATAGAGGATACCACCGTTGCTGAACTGTTTCAAAATCAAAACCAGGCAACCTGCCCTTTGCCTTCACCTCAAAAACCCAAATGCTGTTTAACAGAAAAGCAACAAGAACTAAAGCAAAAAATAACTGAGCACATGAACCAAACAACCACCAGGGTTCGACTTCCCGCTCTAAAAACAGTTGCCAAAAAACAACTTGCTCAGGTATTAAAAGATGTCAATGCTGCACTTGCAGAAATAACAACCAAGAATTTGCAAGAAACAAACCAACTAATGTACAGTGCAGCAACAATAACAACACTACAAGAGCTCGGATATAAGATCAGTGGACCTGTCAAAAAAGAAAGCAGTACATCACCTAAATGGAAGATTAGATTAGAAAATAAAATCTCCAGGCTTAGATCAGATGCTAGTAAATTGAAAGATATGAAAGACAAGAAGCTGAAGAATGAAAACACTAAACAGTATCTGATCCAAAAATACCGCCTAGATTCAAGGAAAATTAGAGAAGTCCTGGAAATAATAAAGCAGCAAATAACAGCAGTGTCAAAGAAGATTAGCAGGTATGAAGCCAGAATTACACAACACAGGCAGAATCTCCAATTCCAGTCGGATCAGAGATGTTTCTACCAAAGCATAGAAGGAGAAACCGCAAGAAACGCAGATACACCAAATAAAGAAGAAACAGTGCAATTCTGGGGGAAATTATGGGACAATCCAATAGATGATAATAAAAAAGCAGGCTGGATGAAAGAGGTCAAAAAATGTAACCAACAAATGCAAGCTCTAATAATAACACCAGAATTAATAAGTGAAAGAGCAAAGAAAATTAAAAACTGGACTGTTCCAGGCGACGAACTGAACTGCATGGCTTTTGCTTAAATACCTAACAAGCCTTCATAAACAACTATCAAAACAGTTCAATCACATTATGAAAGGTGGTGATATTGAACAATGGCTAACAACTGGGAAAACTCATCTCATCATGAAAGACCCAGCAAAAACTGCATTTCCAAGTAATTATAGACCGATAACCTGCCTGCCAACCATGTTCAAATTATTAACTGGAATAATAGCAGATGAAGTGATGCAACACTTATTAACTAACGAACAGCTTCCAGTTGAACAGAAAGGAAATTGCCCGAACACCAGAGGCACAAAAGACCAGCTGCTGATTGACAAAATGATTTTAGAAAACTGCAAGAGAAGAAAAACCAATCTAAGTGTTGCATGGATTGACTACAAGAAAGCCTTCGATTCATTGCCTTACACATGGATACTAAAATGTTTAGAAACAACTGGTGTCAGCAAAAACATTCAGATATTTATTTAAAAAGCAATGAGCATGTGGAGTACACAGTTAACAATCAGTGGCGAGACACTTGAACAGGTTAGCATTAGAAGAGGCATTTTCCAAGGGGACTCGCTATCCCCTCTATTGTTTGTAATCGCCATGACTCCACTTTCACAAATACTAAACAAAACAAGCCTTGGATACCAAACATCTAAAACATCAAGTCAAATCAACCACCTGCTGTACATGGACGATCTGAAGTTGTATGCAAAGTCCCAGTCAGAAATCGAATCACTGCTAAACACTGTCCGTATATTCAGTAGCAATATAGCAATGGAGTTTGGACTAGAAAAGTGTGCTGCATTAATAATGAACAGAGGGAAAATAACAAAAACAGAAGGAATAGAACTGCCCAATGGAAGCAAGATCAAGAACCTGGAAGAGAAAGAACATTACAAATACTTGGGCATTCTCCAGGCGGATAATATCGCACACACTGAAGTTAAAATAAAAATTGGAAGTGAATACATCAGGAGAGTTAGAAAAATCCTCAAGTCCAAACTCAATGGCGGGAACACCATACAAGCCATAAACACCTGGGCTATACCTGTTATCAGATACACTGCAGGAATAATAGACCGGACCCAGGCAGAGCTAGAGACGCTAGATCATAAGACCAGGAAAATCATGACCATCAATCATGCTCTGCACCCCCGCAGTGATGTTGATAGGCTCTACCTCCCTCGCAGCTCAGGTGGAAGAGGAATGCTGCAAGTCCATCAAACAGTAGAGGAGGAGAAAAGAGGCCTTGAAGAATATATCAAGGACAGTGAGGAAGATGCACTTCAAATGGTCAAGAACGAGAAACTGTTCAACACCAATGAAACAAAGCAGGCCTACAAGAAAGAACAAGTCAAGAACCGAGCAGAAAAATGGAGAAATAAGCCCCTGCATGGTCAATATTTGCACAATATAAGTGGAAAATCAGACATCACCAAGACCTGGCAATGGCTTAAGAATGGCAACTTGAAGAAAGAAACAGAGGGTTTAATACTGGCTGCGCAAGAACAGGCACTAAGAACAAATGCAATAAGAGCCAAAGTCGAAAAATCCACCACAAACAGCAAGTGCCGCCTTTGTAAAGAAGCAGATGAAACCGTGGACCACCTGATCAGCTGTTGTAAGAAGATCGCACAGACTGACTACAAAGGCATGACAAGGTAGCAGGGATGATACACTGGAACAACTGCAAAAAATACAAGCTACCTGTAGCCGAGAATTGGTGGGACCATAAAATTGAAAAAGTTGAAGAAAATGAAGATGTAAAAATATTATGGGACTTCTGACTACAAACAGACAAACATCTACCACACAATACACAAGATATAACTGTAGTCGAGAAGAAAGAAAAACAAGTCAAAATAATCGACATAGCAATACCAAGGGATAGCAGAATAGAAGAACAAGAAATAGAAAAAATCACCAAATACAAAGATCTACCAATTGAAATTGAAAGGCTGTGGCAGAAAAAGACCAAAGTAATCCCAGTGGTCATTGGCGCCCTGGGTGCAGTCCCAAAAGACCTTGGAGAGCACCTCAACACCATCGGGGCCACAGAAATCACCCTCAGCCAATTACAAAAAGCAGCTTTACTGGGAACAGCCTATATTCTGCGACGAGATCTATAACCATTGACAATAAAATCCAGCCATCCCAGGTCCTTGGGAAGGACTCGATGTCTGGATGAAACAAACCAGTCAATAACACCTGTCGGGCTGTGTAAATAAATAAATAAATAAATAAATAAATAAATATTCATCTCCCTGGCCCCCTCGTCCCTAGCTCATTGAGCCTCAATCAAAAGCCACTCCTGGATGCAGGAATGGCACCGAATACAGCGCAGGAGGCTGGAGCAAGACGGGGGAACCCTCCGAAGCCACACGGACGCACTTTTAGATGGTTCAAGGGCTCAACCTTGAACTGAACCAGGTCCAGTCTCGGGGTGCCAGGGGCCATTCAATTTTGTTTTAAAAAGAGTTTGACTTACCACAGCCGAGAGCTTCGGTGGCCACGGGGGGTGGGTGGGTGCTGCTGTAACCACGGGGGGGGGGTTGTCTCTGGTGGCAACCACAGGGGGATCTCCGGCGGCTTCCCCTCCCCCCACGGGCCTCCCCAAGCCTCCACGGACTGCTTTAGGGCCATATTTACAAACAAAAGCACCTGGTTAGAGGATGATGTCACAGTGACGTCATGGGGGCGGAGCGTGCAGCTGTCAAAATGCGCTTATGTCACCAGAAATACGTCATCGGAAGGGCCTAAGGAGACCCCCACGTGACCGGAAAGGGTCAGAAGTGGGGGACGCCCTTACCCCCGGAAGTCTGGCACCTACCCTACCACGCCTACCCCAGAATATGTCCAGACATGTCCGAAGGGGGGCATGTGACCCCTCTACGAATACGCCTAGCCACCCTGGACCAATAGGAACAGGTTTCAGGCTCCGGAGAGGTCCGAGTGAGCGGGTGTGATAATGGTCGGGCGGCTATTTTGTGTAACTTTATTGGGCGAAAAGGCCCAGAGGAGGCCCCACGTGGTCAGAAAGGGCCAGAAGTGGGGGACGCCCTTACCCCCGGAAGTCTGGCACCTACCCTACCACCCTACCCCAGAATATGTCCAGACATGTCCGAAGGGGGGCATGTGACCCCTCTACGAATACGCCTAGCCACCCTGGACCAATAGGAACAGGTTTCAGGCTCCAGAGAGGCCCGAGTGAGCGGGTGTGATAATGGTCGGGCGGCCATTTTGTGCAACTTTATTGACCGAATCGGGGTCAAGTGAGCTCTCTACGAACACGCCTGGCCATTCTGATTCAGTAGGAATACCCCGTTTCTCTCTGAGCCACTTTGTTTTTGCAGACCCACGGTTTGAGCGATCATGGGTTCCCCAGAGAGATCCTTGGAGGATATTGTACAAGAAACAATTGTAAACCCTAGCCCGAGAAAGCGGTATATCAGTACAAATTCTGATGATGAGAAATTCCCACCAGCTAAGTGTCCCGAAGAAGAAGACCAAGAACTTTATGAAATCTGGCAGGGAATCTTGGAAGATGCAGCGACAGAATCTTTTGGAGGTCAGGTAAATAAACACTGTTGGCGTTACAGGCTTGGGGAGTATGTGAGAGTTCCCAGGGCTGCAACATAAAAACTGTGTTCTTTAATGTTTTCCCAGTCCTCTAGCAATGTGGAACTATACAGAGCCCGGGAACATGCATATCAGGGTGCGTATGGAGAATTTAGGGGTGGGACTATCTCTTTTAAAAGAAAGATAGAAAGAAATAGTAATAACAGCATACCTTCCCCATCCTACAGAATCCTCCCGCTGTGAGAACGCGTCAACCCAGCCATGTTACTATGCAGAATTTCCTAGGACTACAGGTGGATGAGTCAGATTACATACCAGCAAGGAAAAGACGTTCTGCTATGAAAGGCCTTGTCAGAGCGGCGGTATATGGAATTTTAAAATACTGCCTGAAGAATTACATGCATGATTCACGCTACGGGTGTATGGTTCAAGCAGGGAGGCAAGACTCACATGAATGTGTTCCTTGGACCGATAGAAATGTTTCCAGATTTATTAGAATATTGTCCTCAAGGCTGTGTGTGAAAGCAGTGCTCCACATAATTATTATAATTGCTTACAGCTTGAAAACGTTATTGCTATCTAGTGATACCGTGAATCAGACTCTAAACCTCATCAGCAGGGTTAAGGGTTCTGACAACCCGCAGGCTGTGTTAGAAGCTATTCCACAACAGAAGGATTCCAGAATGCTCTCTTTTGTGAACTGTGTCCTCGGGGGAAAAAAAGGGGGTACAGACAGTTTCTTGTTCCAGCGATACCTGAATAAATTCCCTCGCAAAAGTCTAATGGAACTATTGTACACGGCTGCCCTCTGGTGGTATGTGTTTATACTTTCTTTTTTGTTAATACATTCATCATAGAATATTCTGACTGCTTTGTATGTCTGTTAAAATACTATATTATTATGCATCATTTCATAAAATAAAAAATGGCCCTGACTCTAAACAAATGACTGCTTTATTTTTGCTGGGGATACCCTATTAGTGATATATTTTACAAGGAGGCCCACCAGCCCTGAGGGTTCTGTAGTAGGGTGGGGTCCGACAAGAGGAGGAGGATGCGTTCATCAGACAATGGGTCCTTCCACAGTTGGGGAGATAACCCCACCAGCCAGCATGAATCTTTACTACACCCTAACCAGCATGCATGAGGTCAACCGATCAGAAAGGCCTTGCAAGAGCATGTGGACACAGAACTCACATTGATAAAACTAGTGTGAAGCAGGAAGACTCCCCTCTTTCACCCTGAAGAAGTCCCAGGAGCAAGAGACTACTGAGAAAGAAGTCTAAGGTATGGCTACCCACCACTTTATACCCTGTTTTTCTACGCATAGCGGCCTGCTTGGAATCTGCCTGAATCCTTAGTAAAGGCTTATTTTATATCTGGAGAGCCTGTTTTTAGGGCCCTGTATGGTTTAAAAGTGCATGTAACTTTAGCAATTTACCCCATTTTCTCTCATTTTTTCCTCTCTACGCCATGCTGCCTGCTTTGAATCTTACCTACAGGGTCTTTTTTTTTTTTTTTTTTTTTTTAATGAAAACCCAAACATTTTTTGAAATTTTATTCTTAAACCCTATATTTACACAGGCGGTATTATATACAGCATTTTTGATGCACGCCTCAAGATCTGTAGAAATCTAGTATTCCAAGGGCAGTTTCTGTTCTCTGCAAAACAGCTCTCCTGCAACAAATAAATAAACAGGGTCATGCATGCACAACTCACAATCCTGTAAATGGTTTAAATTAAATAAACTCTCCCAGCATACGTGTTCATGCCAGCCACTCCTCACAATGTAATCTGTAATAAAAAGGGCCATCTTGTCCATGATTTGCTGGCTCACCACAGGACATAGACGTTTTGTAAGACTTTTTGTAAGCAAACCGCCGAACAGAAAAATAGTTAAAAATCTACCCTTATTGATTTTCCTATCTGCAAATTCTGCAGCCATCACGGATGTGAAATAGTTCTCAATATCTAGCAAGCTGTTAGGGTGAAGAGAGTCCATGTGGGGTCTTTGTTCGGCATCCATTTTAAGTAGCAAGGGGCCGATCCCCTCCGGTTCTGGTTTTCCACAGGCCTGCCGGATACAGCCGACAGTAAAAGGGAAGAAACATGCCGATATTCCATTTTGGTGACCGTTTAGGTTCTGATTGGGGAGGATATGTCTGAACATGCCCCTGGTTGGGTATTTTTTGTATATCTTCAACAGCACTCACCAAAAAAACAAAGAAAGAAAAAAACGCCACCAAAGAAAATGAGCATAAGGGATGATGAAATGAGCACTCTCGATATCTCTGAAGATAAGGATATGGCTATGCTAGTAGGGTTGGATTTTTCAGACAGGGTCCGCCAGATGGGTTTGGACTACAAACCTCATCATCAAGTTTCAGCCAATGTAAACTTGTAGTGATAGATTTTTCAGACAAGGTCCCCCAGATGGGTTTGGACTACAAACCTCATCATCCATGGTCAGCCACTGTAAACTAGTGGGGCTGAATTTTTCAGAATGGTTCCCCTAGATGGCTTTGGAACACAAACCTCATCATCCAGTTTCAGCCACTGTAAACTAGTGGTGCTGGATTTTTCAGACAGGGTCCCCCAGATGGGTTTGGACTACAAACCTCATCATCCAGTGTCAGCCACTGTAAACTAGTGGGGCTGGATTTTTCAGAAAGGTTCCCCAGATGCGTTTGGACTACAAACCTCATCATCCAGTCTCAGCCATTGTAAACTAGTGGTGCTGGATTTTTCAGACACTGTCACCCAGATGGGTTTGGATTCCAAACCTCATCATCCAGGGTCAGCCACTGTAAACTAGTGGTGCTGGATTTTTCAGACCCCGTCCCCCAGATGGGTATGGACTACAAACCTCATCATCCAGGGTCAGACACTGTAAACTAGTGGTGCTGGAATTTTCAGACAGCATCCACCAGATGGGTTTGAACTACAAAACTCATCATCCAGGGTCAGACACTGTAAACTAGTGGTGCTGGATTTTTCAGAACCCGTCCCCCAGATGGGTTTGGACTACAAACCTCATCATCCAGGGTCAGACACTGTAAACTAGTGGTGCTGGTTTTTTCAGACAGCATCCCCCAGATGGGTATGGACTACAAACCTCATCATCCCATTTCAGCCACTGTAAACTAGTGGGGTTGGATTATTGAGACAGTGTCCCCCAGATGGGTTTGGACTACAAACCTTATCATCCAGTTTCAGCCACTTTAAACTTGTGGTGCTGGATTTTTCAGCCAGGGTCCTCCAGATGGGTTTGGACTACAAACCTCATTATCCAGGATCAGACACTGTAAACTAGTGGTGCTGGATTTTTGAGACAGCATCCCCCAGATGGGTATGGACTTCAAACCTCATCATCCCGTTTCAGCCACTGTAAACTAGTGGGTTTAGATTATTGAGACAGGGTCCCCCAGATGGGTTTGGACTACAAACCTCATCATGAAGTTTCACCAACTGTAAACTATTGGGGTTGGATTATTCAGACAGTGTCCCAAAGATGGGTTTGGAATACAAACCTCATCATCCAGGGTCAGCCACTGTAAAGTAGTGGGGTTCGATTATTCAGACAGGGTCCCCCAGATGAGTTTGGACTACAAAGCTCATCATCCAGATTCAGTCACTGTAAACTAGTGGTGCTGGATTTTTCAGACACCGTCCCCCAGATGGGTTTGGACTACAAACCTCATAATCCAGGGTCAGACACTGTAAACTAGTGGTGCTGGATTTTTCCGACAGCATCCCACACATGGGTTTGCACTACAAACATCATCATCCAGGGTCAGCCACTGTAAACTATTGGGGTTGGATTATTCAGACAGGGTCCCCCAGATGTGTTTGGACTACAAAACTCATCATCCAGATTCAGCCACTGTGAACTAGTGGTGCTGGCTTCTTCACACCCCGTCCCCCAGATGGGTTTGGACTACAAACCTCTTCATCCAGGGTCAGCCACTGTAAACTAGTGGTGCTGGATTTTTCAGACAGCATCCCCCAGATGGGTATGCACTACAAACCTCATCATCCCATTTCAGCCACTGTAAACTAGTGGGGTTGGATTATTCAGACAGTGTCCCCCAGATGGGTTTGGACTACAAACCTCATCATCCAGGGTCAGACACTGTAAACTAGTGGTGCTCGATTTTTCAGACACCATCCCGCAGATGGGTTTGGACTACAAACCTCATCATCCAGGGTCATACACTTTAAAATAGTGGTGCTGGATATTTCAGAGAGGGTCCCCCAGATGTGTTTGGACTAAAAACCTCATCATCCAGGGTCAGCCACTGTAAACTAGTGGTGGTGGATTTTTCAGACAGGTTCCCCCAGATGTGTTTGGACTACAAACCTCATCATCCAGATTCAGCCACTGTAAACATGTAGTGCTGTATTTTTCAGACCTTGTCCCCCAGATGGGGTTGGACTACAAACCTCATCATCCAGGGTCAGACACTGTAAACTAGTGGTGCTGGTTTTTTCCGACATCATCCCCCAGATGGGTATGGAAAACAAACCTGATCATCCCATTTCAGCCACTGTAAACTAGTGGGGTTGGATTATTCGGACAGTGTCCCCTAGATAGCTTTGGACTACAAACCTCATCATCCAGTTTCAGCCGCTGTAAGCTAGTGGTGTTGGATTTTTCATACAGGGTCCCCCAGATGGGTTTGGACTACAAACCTCATCATCCCGTTTCAGCCACTTTAAACTAGTGGGGTTGGATTATTCAGACAGCGTCCCCCAGATGGGTTTGGACTACAAACCTCATCATCCATGGTCAGCCATTGTAAACTAGTGGGGCTGGATTTTTCAGACAGGGTCCCCCAGATGGGTATGGACTACAAACCACATCATCCCATTTCAGCCACTGTAAACTAATGGGGTTGGATTATTCAGACAGTGTCCCCCAGATGGGTTTGGACTACAAACCTAATCATCCAGTTTCAGCCACTGTAAACTAGTGGTGCTGGATTTTTCAGAACCCGTCCCCCAGATTGGATTGGACTACAAACCTCATCACCCAGGGTCAGACACTGTAAACTAATGGTGCTGGATTTTTCAGACACCGTCCCCCAGATGGGTTTGGACTACAAACCTCATCATCCCATTTCAGACACTGTAAACTAGTGGGGTTGGATTATTCAGACAAGGTCCCCCAGATGTGTTTGGACTACAAACCTCATCATCCAGGGTCATACACTTTAAAATACAGGTGCTGGATTTTTCAGACATGGTCCCCCAGATATGTTTGGACTACAAACCTCATCATCCAGGGTCAGACACTGTAAACTAGTGGTGCTGGATTTTTCAGAACCCGTACCCCAGATGGGTTTGGACTACAAACTTCATCATCCAGGGTCAGACACTGTAAACTAGTGGTGCTGGATTTTTCCGACAGCATCCTCCAGATGGGTATGGACTACAAATCTCATCATCCCATTTCAGCCACTGTAAACTAGTGGGGTTGGATTTTTCAGACCCCGTCCCCCAGATGGGTTTGGACTACAAACCTCATCAACCATTTTCAGCCACTGTAAACTTCTGGTGCTCGATTTTTGAGACAGGGTCTCCCAGATGGGTTTGGACTACAAACCTCATCATCCAGGGTCAGCCACTGTAAACTAGTGGTGCTGGATTTTTCAGACAGCATCCCCAAGATAGGTTTGGAATACAAACCTCATCATCCAGTGTCAGCCACTGTAAACTAGTGGTGTTGGATTTTTCAGACAGGGTCTCCCAGATGGGTTTGGACTACAAACCTCATCATCCATGGTCAGCCATTGTAAACTAGTGGGGCTGGATTTTTCAGAACGGTTCACCTAGATGGGTTTGGACTACAAACCTCATCAACCATTTTCAGCCACTGTAAACTAGTGGTGCTGGATTTTTCAGACACTGTCCCCCAGATGGGTTTGAACTACAAACCTCATCATCCAGATCCAGCCACTGTAAACTTCTGGTGCTCGATTTTTGAGACAGCGTCCCCCAGATGGGTTTGGACTACAAACCTCATCATCCAGGGTCAGCCACTGTAAACTAGTGGTGCTGGATTTTTAAGAAAGGGTCCCCCAGATGGGTTTGGACTACAAACCTCATCATCCAGTTTCAGCCACTGTAAACTAGTGGGTCTGGATTTTATAGAAAGGGTCCCCAAGATGGGTTTGGACTACAAACCTCATCATCCAGTTTCAGCCGCTGTAAGCTAGTGGTGTTGGATTTTTCAGACAGGGTCCCCCAGATGGGTTTGGACTAAAAACCTCAGCATCCCGTTTCAGCCACTTTAAACTAGTGGGGTTGGATTATTCAGACAGTGTCCCCCAGATGGGTTTGGACTACAAACCTCATCATCCAGTTTCAGCCACTTTAAACTTGTGGTGCTGGATTTTTCAGACAGGGTCCCCCAGATGGGTTTGGACTACAAACCTCATCATCCAGGGTCAGCCACTGTAAACTAGTGGGGCTGGAGTTTTCAGAAATGTTGCCTAGATGGGTTTGGACTACAAACCTCATCATCCACTTTCAGCCATTGTAAACTAGTGGTGCTGGATATTTCAGACAGGGTCCCCAAGATAGGTTTGGACTACAAACCTCAGCATCTAGGGTCAGCCATTGTAAACTAGTGGTGCTGGATTTTTTAAACAGGGTCACCCAGATTGGTTTAGACTACAAACCTCATCATCCATGTCAGCCATTGTAAACTAGTGGGACTGGATTTTTCAGAACGGTTCACCTAGATGGGTTTGGACTAAAAACCTCATCATCCAGTTTCAGCCACTGTAAACTAGTGGTGCTGGATTTTTCAGACAGCATCCCCCAGATAGCTTTGGAATACAAACCTCATCATCCAGTGTCAGCCACTGTAAACTAGTGGTATTGGATTTTTCAGACAGGGTCCCCCAGATGGGTTTGGACTACAAACCTCATCATCCATGGTCAGCCATTGTAAACTAGTGGGGCTGGATTTTTCAGAACGGTTCACCTAGATGGGTTTGGACTACAAACCTCATCATCCATTTTCAGCCACTGTAAACTAGTGGTGCTGGATTTTTCAGACAGGGTCCCCCAGATGGGTTTGAACTACAAACCTCATCATCCAGATTCAGCCACTGTAAACTAGTGGTCCTGGATTTTTGAGACAGGGTCCCCCTGATGGGTTTGGACTACAAACCTCATCATCCATTTTCAGCCACTGTAAACTAGTGGTGCTGGATTTTTCAGAAAGGTTGTCCTAGATGGGTTTGGACTACAAACCTCATCATCCAGTTCCAGCCACTTTAAACTTCTGGTGCTGGATTTTTGAGACAGGGTCCCCCAGATGGGTTTGGACTACAAATCTCATCATCCAGGGTCAGCCACTGTAAAGTAGTGATGTTGGATTTTTCAGACACGGTCACCCAGATTGGTTTGGACTACAAACCTTATCATCCAGGGTCAGCCACTGTAAACTAGTGGTGCTGGATTTTTCAGACAGGGTCCCCCAGATGGGTTTGGACTACAAACCTCATCATCCAGTTTCAGCCACTTTAAACTTCTGGTGCTGGATTATTCAGAAAGTGTCCCCCAAGTTGGTTTGGACTACAAACCTCATCATCCAGGGTTAGACTCTGTAAACTAGTGGTGTTGGATTTTTCAGACAGGGTCCCCCAGATGGGTTTGAACTACAAACCTCATCATCCATGGTCAGCCATTGTAAACTAGTGGGGCTGGATTTTTCAGAACGGTTCACCTAGATGGGTTTGGACTACAAACCTCATCATCCATTTTCAGCCACTGTATACTAGTGGTGCTGGATTTTTCAGACAGGGTCCCCCAGATAGTTTTGGACTACAAACCTCATCATCCAGGGTCAGCCACTGTAAACTAGTGGGGCTGGATTTTTCAGAAAGGTTCTCCTAGATGGGTTTGGACTACAAACTTAATCATTCCGTTTCAGCCACTGTAAACTAGTAGTGCTGGATTTTTCATACAGGGCCCCCCAGATGGGGTTGGACTACAAACCTCATCATCCAGTTTCAGCCACTTTAAACTTCTGGTGCTGGATTTTTGAGACAGGGTCCCCCAGATGGGTTTGGACTACAAACCTCATCATCCAGGGTCAGCCACTGTAAAGTAATGATGTTGGATTTTTCAGACACGGTCACCCAGATGGGTTTGGACTACAAACCTTATCATCCAGGGTCAGCCACTGTAAACTAGTGGGGTTGGATTTTTCAGAAAGGTTCCCCTCGATGGGTCTGGACTACAAACCTCATCATCCAGTTTCAGCCATTGTAAACTTGTGGTGCTTAATTTTTCAGACACGGTCACCCAGATGGGTTTGGACCACAAACCTCATCATCCAGTTTCAACCACTGTAAACTAGTGTTGCTGGATTTTTCAAACAGCATTCTCCAGATCGATTTGGACTACAAACCTCATCATCCAGGGTCAGCTACTGTAAACTTGTGGTGCTGGATTTTTCAGACAGCATCCCCCAGATGGGTTTGGACTACAAACCTCATCATCCAGGGTCAGCCACTGTAAGCTTGTGGTGCTGGATTTTTCAGAAAGGGTCCTACAGATGGGTTTGGACTACAGATCTCATCATCCAGGGTCTGCCTCTGTAAACTAGTGGGGTTGGATTTTTCAGACAGGGTCCCCCAGATGGGTTTGGACTACAAACCTCATCATCCAGATTCACCAACTGTAAACTAGTGGGGTTGGATTATTCAGACAGTGTCCCCCAGATGGGTTTGGACTACAAACCTCATCATCCAGTTTCAGCCACTGCAAACTTGTGGTGCTGGATTTTTCAGACAGCGTCCCCCAGATGGGTTTGGACTACAAACCTCATCATCCAGGGTCAGCCACTGTAAACTAGTGGTGTTGGATTTTTCAGACAGGGTCCCCCAGATGGGTATGGACTACAAATCTCATCATCCCATTTTATCCACTGTAAACTAGTGGGGTTGGATTATTCAGACAGTGTCCCCCAGATGGGTTTGGACTACAAACCTCATCATCCAGTTTCAGCCACTGTAAACTTGTGGTGCTGCATTTTTCAGACAGCAGCCCCCAGATGGGTTTGGACTACAAACCTCATCATCCAGTTTCTTCCACTGTAATCTAGTGTTGCTGGATATTTCAGACAAGGTCCCCCAGATCGATATGGAATACAAACCTCATAATCCAGGGTCAGCTAATGTAAACTAGTGGGGTTGGATTTTTCAGAAAGGTTCCCCTAGATGGGTTTGGACTACAAACCTCATCATGTAGTTTCAGCCACTGTAAGCTTGTGGTGCTGGATTTTTAAGAAAGGGTCCTACAGATGGGTTTGGACTACAAATCTCATCATCCAGGGTCAGACACTGTAAACTAGTGGGGTTGTATTTTTCTTACCGTGGACAACAAATCTCATTATTAAGTTTTCATATTAAGCAGACCCCAGGCAAGACTCTCAGATGCCAGGCAAGACTCTCAGACCCCAGGCAAGACTCTCAGATGCCAGGCAAGACTCTCAGATTCCAGGCAAGACTCTCAGATGCCAGGCAACACTCTCAGACTCCAGGCAAGACTCTCAGATGCCAGGCAAGACTCTCAGACCCCAGGCAAGACTCTCAGATTCCAGGCAAGTATCCCAGACCCCAGGCAAGACTCTCAGATGCCAGGCAAGACTCTCAGACCCCAGGCAAGACTCTCAGATGCTAGGCAAGACTCTCAGACCCCAGGCAAGACTCTCAGATGCTAGGCAAGTATCTCAGACCCCAGGCAAGACTCTCAGATGCTAGGCAACACTCTCAGACTCGAGGCAAGACTCTCAGGTGCTAGGCAACACTCTCAGACCCCAGGCAAGACTCCCAGATGCTAGGCAACATTCTCAGACCCCAGGCAAGACTCTCAGATGCTAGGCAAGACTCTCAGACCCCAGGCAAGACTCTCAGATTCCAGGCAAGTATCCCAGACCCCAGGCAAGACTCTCAGATGCCAGGCAAGACTGTCAGACCCCAGGCAAGACTCTCAGATGCTAGGCAAGTATCTCAGACTCCTGGCAAGACTCTCAGATGCTAGGCAAGACTCTCAGACCCCAGGCAAGACTCTCAGATGCTAGGCAAGACTCTCAGACCCCAGGCAAGACTCTCAGATGCTAGGCAAGACTTTCAGACCCCTGGCAAGACTCTCAGATGCTAGGCAACACTCTCAGACCCCAGGCAAGACTCTCAGATGCTAGGCAAGACTCTCAGACCCCAGGCAAGCCTCTCAGATGCTAGGCAACACTCTCAGACTCCAGGCAAGACACTCAGATGCTAGGCAAGACTCTCAGACCCCAGGCAAGACTCTCAGATGCTAGGCAAGTATCTCAGACCCCAGGCAAGACTCTCAGATGCTATGCAACACTCTCAGACCCCAGGCAAGACTCCCAGATGATAGGCAACATTCTCAGACCCCAGGCAAGACTCTCAGCTTCTAGACAACACTCTCAGACCCCAGGCAAGACTCTCAGATGCTAGGCAAGACTCTCAGACCCCTGGCAAGACTCTCAGATGCTAGGCAAGACTCTCAGATGCTAGGCAACACTCTCAGACCCCAGGCAAGACTCTCAGATGCCAGGCCAGACTCTCAGACCCCAGGCAAGACTCTCAGATGCTAGGCAAGACTCTCAGACCCCAGGCAAGACGATGAGATGCTAGGCAAGACTCTCAGACCCCAGGCAAGACTCTCAGATGCTAGGCAAGACTCTCAGACCCCAGGCAAGACTCTCAGATGCTAGGCAAGACTCTCAGACCCCTGGCAAGACTCTCAGATGCTAGGCAAGACTCTCAGACCCCAGGCAAGTATCTCAAATGCTAGGCAAGAGTCTCAGACCCCAGGCTAGACTCTCAGATGCTAGGCAAGACTCTCAGACTCCAGGAAAGACTCCCAGATGCTAGGCAAGACTCTGAGACTCCAGGCAAGACTCCCAGATGCTAGGCAAGACTCTCAGACCCCAGGCAAGACTCCCAGATGCTAGGCAACACTCTCAGACCCCAGGCAAGACTCTCAGATGCTAGGCAAGACTCTCAGACCCCAGGCAACACTCTCAGATTCTAGGCAACACTCTCAGACTCCAGGCAAGACTCTCAGATGCTAGGCAACACTCTCAGACTCCAGGCAAGACTCTCAGATGCTAGGCAAGACTCTCAGACTCCAGGCAAGACTCTCAGACCCCAGACAAGACTCTCAGATGCTAGGCAAGACTCTCAGACTCCAGGCAAGACTCCCAGATGCTAGGCAAGACTCTCAGACTCCAGGCAAGACTCCCAGATGCTAGGCAAGACTCTCAGACCCCAGCCAAGACTCTCAGATGCTAGGCAACACTCTCAGACCCCAGGCAAGACTCTCAGATGCTAGGCAAGACTCTCAGACCCCAGGCAAGACTCTCAGATGCTAGGCAAGACTCTCAGACTCCAGGCAAGACTCTCAGATGCTAGGCATCACTCTCAGACTCCAGGCAAGACTCTCAGATGCTAGGCAAGACTCTCAGACCCCAGGGAAGACTTTCAGATGCTTGGCAAGATTTTCAGATGCTAGGCAAGACTCTCAGACCCCAGGCAAGACTCTCAGATGCGAGGCAACACTCTCAGACTCCAGGCAAGACTCTCAGATGCTAGGCAAGACTCTCAGACTCCAGGCAAGACTCTCAGATGCTAGGCAACACTCTCAGACTCCAGGCAAGACTCTCAGATGCTAGGCAAGACTCTCAGATGCTAGGCAAGACTCTCAGACCCCAGGCAAGACTCTCAGATGCTAGGCAAGACTCTCAGATGCTAGGCAAGACTCTCAGACCCCAGGCAAGACTCTCAGATGCTAGGCAACACTCTCAGACTCCAGGCAAGACTCTCAGATGCTAGGCAAGACTCTCAGATCCCAGGGAAGACTTTCAGATGCTTGGCAAGATTTTCAGATGCTAGGCAAGACTCTCAGACCCCAGGCAAGACTCTCAGATGCGAGGCAACACTCTCAGACTCCAGGCAAGACTCTCAGATGCTAGGCAAGACTCTCAGACTCCAGGCAAGACTCTCAGATGCTAGGCAACACTCTCAGACTCCAGGCAAGACTCTCAGATGCTGGGCAAGACTCTCAGATGCTAGGCAAGACTCTCAGACCCCAGGCAAGACTCTCAGATGCTAGGCAAGACTCTCAGACCCCAGGCAACACTCTCAGATTCTAGGCAACACTCTCAGACTCCAGGCAAGGCTCTCAGATGCTAGGCAAGACTCTCAGACTCCAGGCAAGACTCTCAGATGCTAGGCAAGACGCTCAGACCCCAGGCAAGACTCTCAGATGCTAGGCAAGACTCTCAGACTCCAGGCAAGACTCCCAGATGCTAGGCAAGACTCTCAGACTCCAGGCAAGACTCCCAGATGCTAGGCAAGACTCTCAGACCCCAGCCAAGACTCTCAGATGCTAGGCAACACTCTCAGACCCCAGGCAAGACTCTCAGATGCTAGGCAAGACTCTCAGACCCCAGGCAAGACTCTCAGATGCTAGGCAAGACTCTCAGACTCCAGGCAAGACTCTCAGATGTTAGGCAACACTCTCAGACTCCAGGCAAGACTCTCAGATGCTAGGCAAGACTCTCAGACCCCTGGCAAGACTCTCAGATGCTAGGCAAGACTCTCAGACCCCAGGCAAGACTCTCAGATGCTAGGCAAGACTCTCAGACTCCAGGCAAGACTCCCAGATGCTAGGCAAGACTCTCAGACTCCAGGCAAGACTCCCAGATGCTAGGCAAGACTCTCACACCCCAGCCAAGACTCTCAGATGCTAGGCAACACTCTCAGACCCCAGGCAAGACTCTCAGATGCTAGGCAAGACTCTCAGACCCCAGGCAAGACTCTCAGATGCTAGGCAAGACTCTCAGACTCCAGGCAAGACTCTCAGATGTTAGGCAACACTCTCAGACTCCAGGCAAGACTCTCAGATGCTAGGCAAGACTCTCAGACCCCAGGGAAGACTCTCAGATGCTTGGCAAGATTTTCAGATGCTAGGCAAGACTCTCAGACCCCAGGCAAGACTCTCAGATGCTAGGCAAGACTCTCAGACCCCAGGCAAGACTCTCAGATGCTAGGCAAGACTCTCAGACCCCAGGCAAGACTCCCAGATGCTAGGCAAGACTCTCAGACCCCAGGCAAGACACTCAGATGGAAGGCCAGATTCTCAGATCCCAGGCAAGACTCTCAGATGCCAGGCAAGTATCTCAGACCCCAGGCAAGACTCTCAGATGCCAGGCAAGACTCTCAGACCCCAGGCAAGACTCTCAGATGCCAGGCAAGACTCTCAGACCCCAGGCAAGACTCTCAGATGCTAGGCAAGTATCTCAGACTCCAGGCAAGACTCTCAGATGCTAGGCAAGACTCTCAGACCCCAGGCAAGACTCTCAGATGCTAGGCAACACTCTCAGACCCCAGGCAAGACTCTCAGATGCTAGGCAAGACTCTCAGACCCCAGGCAAGACTCTCAGATGCCAGGCCAGACTCTCAGACCCCAGGCAAGACTCCCAGATGCTAGGCAAGACTCTCAGATGCTAGGCAAGACTCTCAGACCCCAGGGAAGACTCTCAGATGCTAGGCAACACTCTCAGACTCCAGGCAAGACTCTCTGATTCTAGGCAACACTCTCAGACCCCAGGCAAGACTCTCAGATGCTAGGCAAGACTCTCAGACCCCAGGCAAGACTCTCAGACGCTAGGCAACACTCTCAGACCCCAGGCAAGACTCTCATATGCTAGGCAACACTCTCAGACCCCAGGCAAGACTCTCAGACGCTAGGCAACACTCTCAGACTCCAGGCAAGACTCTCAGACGCTAGGCAACACTCTCAGACCCCAGGCAAGACTCTCAGATGCTAGGCAACACTCTCAGACCCCAGGCAAGACTCTCAGACGCTAGGCAGGACTCTCAGACTCCAGGCAAGACTCTCAGACGCTAGGCAAGACTCTCAGACTCCAGGCAAGACTCTCAGACCCCAGGCAAGACTCTCAGATGCTAGGCAAGACTCTCAGACTCCAGGCAAGACTCCCAGATGCTAGGCAAGACTCTCAGACTCCAGGCAAGACTCCCAGATGCTAGGCAAGACTCTCAGACCCCAGCCAAGACTCTCAGATGCTAGGCAACACTCTTAGACCCCAGGCAAGACTCTCAGATGCTAGGCAAGACTCTCAGACCCCAGGCAAGACTCTCAGATGCTAGGCAAGACTCTCAGACTCCAGGCAAGACTCTCAGATGCTAGGCAACACTCTCAGACTCCAGGCAAGACTCTCAGATGCTAGGCAAGACTCTCAGACCCCAGGGAAGACTTTCAGATGCTTGGCAAGATTTTCAGATGCTAGGCAAGACTCTCAGACCCCAGGCAAGACTCTCAGATGCGAGGCAACACTCTCAGACTCCAGGCAAGACTCTCAGATGCTAGGCAAGACTCTCAGACTCCAGGCAAGACTCTCAGATGCTAGGCAACACTCTCAGACTCCAGGCAAGACTCTCAGATGCTAGGCAAGACTCTCAGATGCTAGGCAAGACTCTCAGACCCCAGGCAAGACTCTCAGATGCTAGGCAAGACTCTCAGATGCTAGGCAAGACTCTCAGACCCCAGGCAAGACTCTCAGATGCTAGGCAACACTCTCAGACTCCAGGCAAGACTCCCAGATGCTAGGCAAGACTCTCAGACTCCAGGCAAGACTCCCAGATGCTAGGCAAGACTCTCAGACCCCAGCCAAGACTCTCAGATGCTAGGCAACACTCTCAGACCCCAGGCAAGACTCTCAGATGCTAGGCAAGACTCTCAGACCCCAGGCAAGACTCTCAGATGCTAGGCAAGACTCTCAGACTCCAGGCAAGACTCTCAGATGTTAGGCAACACTCTCAGACTCCAGGCAAGACTCTCAGATGCTAGGCAAGACTCTCAGACCCCTGGCAAGACTCTCAGATGCTAGGCAAGACTCTCAGACCCCAGGCAAGACTCTCAGATGCTAGGCAAGACTCTCAGACTCCAGGCAAGACTCCCAGATGCTAGGCAAGACTCTCAGACTCCAGGCAAGACTCCCAGATGCTAGGCAAGACTCTCACACCCCAGCCAAGACTCTCAGATGCTAGGCAACACTCTCAGACCCCAGGCAAGACTCTCAGATGCTAGGCAAGACTCTCAGACCCCAGGCAAGACTCTCAGATGCTAGGCAAGACTCTCAGACTCCAGGCAAGACTCTCAGATGTTAGGCAACACTCTCAGACTCCAGGCAAGACTCTCAGATGCTAGGCAAGACTCTCAGACCCCAGGGAAGACTCTCAGATGCTTGGCAAGATTTTCAGATGCTAGGCAAGACTCTCAGACCCCAGGCAAGACTCTCAGATGCTAGGCAAGACTCTCAGACCCCAGGCAAGACTCTCAGATGCTAGGCAAGACTCTCAGACCCCAGGCAAGACTCCCAGATGCTAGGCAAGACTCTCAGACCCCAGGCAAGACACTCAGATGGAAGGCCAGATTCTCAGATCCCAGGCAAGACTCTCAGATGCCAGGCAAGTATCTCAGACCCCAGGCAAGACTCTCAGATGCCAGGCAAGACTCTCAGACCCCAGGCAAGACTCTCAGATGCCAGGCAAGACTCTCAGACCCCAGGCAAGACTCTCAGATGCTAGGCAAGTATCTCAGACTCCAGGCAAGACTCTCAGATGCTAGGCAAGACTCTCAGACCCCAGGCAAGACTCTCAGATGCTAGGCAACACTCTCAGACCCCAGGCAAGACTCTCAGATGCTAGGCAAGACTCTCAGACCCCAGGCAAGACTCTCAGATGCCAGGCCAGACTCTCAGACCCCAGGCAAGACTCCCAGATGCTAGGCAAGACTCTCAGATGCTAGGCAAGACTCTCAGACCCCAGGGAAGACTCTCAGATGCTAGGCAACACTCTCAGACTCCAGGCAAGACTCTCTGATTCTAGGCAACACTCTCAGACCCCAGGCAAGACTCTCAGATGCTAGGCAAGACTCTCAGACCACAGGAAAGAATCTCAGATGATAGGCAACACTCTCAGACTCCAGGCAAGACTCTCAGATGCTAGGCAACACTCTCAGACCCCAGGCAAGACTCTTAGACGCTAGGCAAGACTCTCAGACCCCAGGCAAGACTCTCAGACGCTAGGCAACACTCTCAGACCCCAGGCAAGACTCTCATATGCTAGGCAACACTCTCAGACCCCAGGCAAGACTCTCAGACGCTAGGCAACACTCTCAGACTCCAGGCAAGACTCTCAGACGCTAGGCAACACTCTCAGACCCCAGGCAAGACTCTCAGATGCTAGGCAACACTCTCAGACCCCAGGCAAGACTCTCAGACGCTAGGCAGGACTCTCAGACTCCAGGCAAGACTCTCAGACGCTAGGCAAGACTCTCAGACTCCAGGCAAGACTCTCAGACCCCAGGCAAGACTCTCAGATGCTAGGCAAGACTCTCAGACTCCAGGCAAGACTCCCAGATGCTAGGCAAGACTCTCAGACTCCAGGCAAGACTCCCAGATGCTAGGCAAGACTCTCAGACCCCAGCCAAGACTCTCAGATGCTAGGCAACACTCTTAGACCCCAGGCAAGACTCTCAGATGCTAGGCAAGACTCTCAGACCCCAGGCAAGACTCTCAGATGCTAGGCAAGACTCTCAGACTCCAGGCAAGACTCTCAGATGCTAGGCAACACTCTCAGACTCCAGGCAAGACTCTCAGATGCTAGGCAAGACTCTCAGACCCCAGGGAAGACTTTCAGATGCTTGGCAAGATTTTCAGATGCTAGGCAAGACTCTCAGACCCCAGGCAAGACTCTCAGATGCGAGGCAACACTCTCAGACTCCAGGCAAGACTCTCAGATGCTAGGCAAGACTCTCAGACTCCAGGCAAGACTCTCAGATGCTAGGCAACACTCTCAGACTCCAGGCAAGACTCTCAGATGCTAGGCAAGACTCTCAGATGCTAGGCAAGACTCTCAGACCCCAGGCAAGACTCTCAGATGCTAGGCAAGACTCTCAGATGCTAGGCAAAACTCTCAGACCCCAGGCAAGACTCTCAGATGCTAGGCAACACTCTCAGACTCCAGGCAAGACTCTCAGATGCTAGGCAAGACTCTCAGATCCCAGGGAAGACTTTCAGATGCTTGGCAAGATTTTCAGATGCTAGGCAAGACTCTCAGACCCCAGGCAAGACTCTCAGATGCGAGGCAACACTCTCAGACTCCAGGCAAGACTCTCAGATGCTAGGCAAGACTCTCAGACTCCAGGCAAGACTCTCAGATGCTAGGCAACACTCTCAGACTCCAGGCAAGACTCTCAGATGCTGGGCAAGACTCTCAGACCCCAGGCAAGACTCTCAGATGCTAGGCAAGACTCTCAGATGCTAGGCAAGACTCTCAAATGCTAGGCAAGACTCTCAGACCCCAGGGAAGACTCTCAGATGCTTGGCAAGATTTTCAGATGCTAGGCAAGACTCTCAGATCCCAGGCAAGACTCTCTGATGCTAGGCAAGACTCTCAGACTCCAGGCAAGACTCCCAGATGCTAGGCAAGACTCTCAGACCCCAGGCAAGACTCTCAGATGCTAGGCAACACTCTCAGACCCCAGGCAAGACTCTCAGATGCTAGGCAAGACTCTCAGACCCCAGGCAAGACTCTCAGATGCTAGGCAAGACTCTCAGACCCCAGGCAAGACTCTCAGATGCTAGGCAAGACTCTCAGACTCCAGGCAAGACTCTCAGATGCTAGGCAACACTCTCAGACTCCAGGCAAGACTCTCAGATGCTAGGCAAGACTCTCAGACCCCAGGCAAGACTCTCAGACGCCAGGCAAGACTCTCAGATGCTAGGCAAGACTCTCAGACCCCAGGCAAGACTCTCAGATGCTAGGCAAGACTCTCAGACTCCAGGCAAGACTCTCAGATGTTAGGCAACACTCTCAGACTCCAGGCAAAACTCTCAGATGCTAGGCAAGACTCTCAGACCCCAGGGAAGACTCTCAGATGCTTGGCAAGATTTTCAGATGCTAGGCAAGACTCTCAGACCCCAGGCAAGACTCTCAGATGCTAGGCAAGACTCTCAGACCCCAGGCAAGACTCTCAGATGCTAGGCAAGACTCTCAGACCCCAGGCAAGACTCTTAGACGCTAGGCAAGACTCTCAGACCCCAGGCAAGACTCTCAGACGCTAGGCAACACTCTCAGACCCCAGGCAAGACTCTCAGACGCTAGGCAACACTCTCAGACCCCAGGCAAGACTCTCCGACGCTAGGCAACACTCTCAGACTCCAGGCAAGACTCTCAGACGCTAGGCAACACTCTCAGACCCCAGGCAAGACTCTCAGACGCTAGGCAACACTCTCAGACCCCAGGCAAGACTCTCAGACTCCAGGCAAGACTCTCAGACGCTAGGCAAGACTCTCAGACTCCAGGCAAGACTCTCAGACCCCAGGCAAGACTCTCAGATGCTAGGCAAGACTCTCAGACTCCAGGCAAGACTCCCAGATGCTAGGTAAGACTCTCAGACTCCAGGCAAGACTCCCAGATGCTAGGCAAGACTCTCAGACCCCAGCCAAGACTCTCAGATGCTAGGCAACACTCTCAGACCCCAGGCAAGACTCTCAGATGCTAGGCAAGACTCTCAGACCCCAGGCAAGACTCTCAGATGCTAGGCAAGACTCTCAGACTCCAGGCAAGACTCTCAGATGCTAGGCATCACTCTCAGACTCCAGGCAAGACTCTCAGATGCTAGGCAAGACTCTCAGACCCCAGGGAAGACTTTCAGATGCTTGGCAAGATTTTCAGATGCTAGGCAAGACTCTCAGACCCCAGGCAAGACTCTCAGATGCTAGGCAACACTCTCAGACTCCAGGCAAGACTCTCAGATGCTAGGCAAGACTCTCAGACTCCAGGCAAGACTCTCAGATGCTAGGCAACACTCTCAGACTCCAGGCAAGACTCTCAGATGCTAGGCAAGACTCTCAGACCCCAGGCAAGACTCTCAGATGCTAGGCAAGACTCTCAGATGCTAGGCAAGACTCTCAGACCCCAGGCAAGACTCTCAGATGCTAGGCAACACTCTCAGACTCCAGGCAAGACTCTCAGATGCTAGGCAAGACTCTCAGATCCCAGGGAAGACTTTCAGATGCTTGGCAAGATTTTCAGATGCTAGGCAAGACTCTCAGACCCCAGGCAAGACTCTCAGATGCGAGGCAACACTCTCAGACTCCAGGCAAGACTCTCAGATGCTAGGCAAGACTCTCAGACTCCAGGCAAGACTCTCAGATGCTAGGCAACACTCTCAGACTCCAGGCAAGACTCTCAGATGCTGGGCAAGACTCTCAGACCCCAGGCAAGACTCTCAGATGCTAGGCAAGACTCTCAGATGCTAGGCAAGACTCTCAAATGCTAGGCAAGACTCTCAGACCCCAGGGAAGACTCTCAGATGCTTGGCAAGATTTTCAGATGCTAGGCAAGACTCTCAGATCCCAGGCAAGACTCTCAGATGCTAGGCAAGACTCTCAGACTCCAGGCAAGACTCCCAGATGCTAGGCAAGACTCTCAGACCCCAGGCAAGACTCTCAGATGCTAGGCAACACTCTCAGACCCCAGGCAAGACTCTCAGATGCTAGGCAAGACTCTCAGACCCCAGGCAAGACTCTCAGATGCTAGGCAAGACTCTCAGACCCCAGGCAAGACTCTCAGATGCTAGGCAAGACTCTCAGACTCCAGGCAAGACTCTCAGATGCTAGGCAACACTCTCAGACTCCAGGCAAGACTCTCAGATGCTAGGCAAGACTCTCAGACCCCAGGCAAGACTCTCAGACGCCAGGCAAGACTCTCAGATGCTAGGCAAGACTCTCAGACCCCAGGCAAGACTCTCAGATGCTAGGCAAGACTCTCAGACTCCAGGCAAGACTCTCAGATGTTAGGCAACACTCTCAGACTCCAGGCAAAACTCTCAGATGCTAGGCAAGACTCTCAGACCCCAGGGAAGACTCTCAGATGCTTGGCAAGATTTTCAGATGCTAGGCAAGACTCTCAGACCCCAGGCAAGACTCTCAGATGCTAGGCAAGACTCTCAGACCCCAGGCAAGACTCTCAGATGCTAGGCAAGACTCTCAGACCCCAGGCAAGACTCTTAGACGCTAGGCAAGACTCTCAGACCCCAGGCAAGACTCTCAGACGCTAGGCAACACTCTCAGACCCCAGGCAAGACTCTCAGACGCTAGGCAACACTCTCAGACCCCAGGCAAGACTCTCCGACGCTAGGCAACACTCTCAGACTCCAGGCAAGACTCTCAGACGCTAGGCAACACTCTCAGACCCCAGGCAAGACTCTCAGACGCTAGGCAACACTCTCAGACCCCAGGCAAGACTCTCAGACTCCAGGCAAGACTCTCAGACGCTAGGCAAGACTCTCAGACTCCAGGCAAGACTCTCAGACCCCAGGCAAGACTCTCAGATGCTAGGCAAGACTCTCAGACTCCAGGCAAGACTCCCAGATGCTAGGTAAGACTCTCAGACTCCAGGCAAGACTCCCAGATGCTAGGCAAGACTCTCAGACCCCAGCCAAGACTCTCAGATGCTAGGCAACACTCTCAGACCCCAGGCAAGACTCTCAGATGCTAGGCAAGACTCTCAGACCCCAGGCAAGACTCTCAGATGCTAGGCAAGACTCTCAGACTCCAGGCAAGACTCTCAGATGCTAGGCATCACTCTCAGACTCCAGGCAAGACTCTCAGATGCTAGGCAAGACTCTCAGACCCCAGGGAAGACTTTCAGATGCTTGGCAAGATTTTCAGATGCTAGGCAAGACTCTCAGACCCCAGGCAAGACTCTCAGATGCTAGGCAACACTCTCAGACTCCAGGCAAGACTCTCAGATGCTAGGCAAGACTCTCAGACTCCAGGCAAGACTCTCAGATGCTAGGCAACACTCTCAGACTCCAGGCAAGACTCTCAGATGCTAGGCAAGACTCTCAGATGCTAGGCAAGACTCTCAGACCCCAGGCAAGACTCTCAGATGCTAGGCAAGACTCTCAGATGCTAGGCAAGACTCTCAGACCCCAGGCAAGACTCTCAGATGCTAGGCAACACTCTCAGACTCCAGGCAAGACTCTCAGATGCTAGGCAAGACTCTCAGATCCCAGGGAAGACTTTCAGATGCTTGGCAAGATTTTCAGATGCTAGGCAAGACTCTCAGACCCCAGGCAAGACTCTCAGATGCGAGGCAACACTCTCAGACTCCAGGCAAGACTCTCAGATGCTAGGCAAGACTCTCAGACTCCAGGCAAGACTCTCAGATGCTAGGCAACACTCTCAGACTTCAGGCAAGACTCTCAGATGCTGGGCAAGACTCTCAGATGCTAGGCAAGACTCTCAGACCCCAGGCAAGACTCTCAGATGCTAGGCAAGACTCTCAGACCCCAGGCAAGACTTTCAAATGCTAGGCAACACTCTCAGACCCCAGGCAAGACTCCCAGATGCTAGGCAAGACTCTCAGACCCCAGGCAAGACTCTCAGATGCCAGGCCAGACTCTCAGACCCCAGGCAAGACTCTCAGATGCCAGGCAAGTATCTCAGACCACAGGAAAGACTCTCAGATGCCAGGCAAGACTCTCAGACCCCAGGAAAGACTCTCAGATGCCAGGCAAGACTCTCAGACCCCAGGCAAGACTCTCAGATGCTAGGCAAGTATCTCAGACTCCAGGCAAGACTCTCAGATGCAAGGCAAGACTCTCAGACCCCAGCCAAGACTCTCAGATGCTAGGCAAGACTCTCAGACCCTAGGCAAGACTCTCAGATACTAGGCAAGACTCTCAGACCCCAGGCAAGACTCTCAGATGCTAGGCAAGACTCTCAGACCCCAGGCAAGACCCTCAGATGCTAGGCAACACTCTCAGATCCCAGGCAAGAATCTCAGATGCTAGGCAACACTCTCAGACCCCAGGCAAGACTCTCAGATGCTAGGCAAGACTCTCAGACCCCAGGCAAGACTCTCAGATGCTAGGCAAGACTCTCAGACCCCATGCAAGGCTCTCAGATGCTAGGCAAGACTCTCAGACCCCTGGCAAGACTCTCAGATGCTAGGCAAAACTCTCAGACCCCAGGCAAGACTCTCAGATGCTAGGCAAGACTCTCAGACTCCAGGCAAGACTCCCAGATGCTAGGCAAGACTCTCAGACTCCAGGCAAGACTCCCAGATGCTAGGCAAGACTCTCACACCCCAGCCAAGACTCTCAGATGCTAGGCAACACTCTCAGACCCCAGGCAAGACTCTCAGATGCTAGGCAACACTCTCAGACCCCAGGCAAGACTCTCAGATGCTAGGCAAGACTCTCAGACTCCAGGCAAGACTCTCAGATGTTAGGCAACACTCTCAGACTCCAGGCAAGACTCTCAGATGCTAGGCAAGACTCTCAGACCCCAGGGAAGACTCTCAGATGCTTGGCAAGATTTTCAGATGCTAGGCAAGACTCTCAGACCCCAGGCAAGACTCTCAGATGCTAGGCAAGACTCTCAGACCCCAGGAAAGACTCTCAGATGCTAGGCAAGACTCTCAGACCCCAGGCAAGACTCCCAGATGCTAGGCAAGACTCTCAGACCCCAGGCAAGACTCTCAGATGGAAGGCCAGATTCTCAGATCCCAGGCAAGACTCTCAGATGCCAGGCAAGTATCTCAGACCCCAGGCAAGACTCTCAGATGCCAGGCAAGACTCTCAGACCCCAGGCAAGACTCTCAGATGCCAGGCAAGACTCTCAGACCCCAGGCAAGACTCTCAGATGCTAGGCAAGTATCTCAGACTCCAGGCAAGACTCTCAGATGCTAGGCAAGACTCTCAGACCCCAGGCAAGACTCTCAGATGCTAGGCAACACTCTCAGACCCCAGGCAAGACTCTCAGATGCTAGGCAAGACTCTCAGACCCCAGGCAAGACTCTCAGATGCCAGGCCAGACTCTCAGACCCCAGGCAAGACTCCCAGATGCTAGGCAAGACTCTCAGATGCTAGGCAAGACTCTCAGACCCCAGGGAAGACTCTCAGATGCTAGGCAACACTCTCAGACTCCAGGCAAGACTCTCTGATTCTAGGCAACACTCTCAGACCCCAGGCAAGACTCTCAGATGCTAGGCAAGACTCTCAGACCACAGGAAAGAATCTCAGATGATAGGCAACACTCTCAGACTCCAGGCAAGACTCTCAGATGCTAGGCAACACTCTCAGACCCCAGGCAAGACTCTTAGACGCTAGGCAAGACTCTCAGACCCCAGGCAAGACTCTCAGACGCTAGGCAACACTCTCAGACCCCAGGCAAGACTCTCAGACGCTAGGCAGGACTCTCAGACTCCAGGCAAGAATCTCAGACGCTAGGCAAGACTCTCAGACTCCAGGCAAGACTCTCAGACCCCTGGCAAGACTCTCAGATGCTAGGCAAGACTCTCAGACTCCAGGCAAGACTCCCAGATGCTAGGCAAGACTCTCAGACTCCAGGCAAGACTCCCAGATGCTAGGCAAGACTCTCAGACCCCAGCCAAGACTCTCAGATGCTAGGCAACACTCTCAGACCCCAGGCAAGACTCTCAGATGCTAGGCAAGACTCTCAGACCCCAGGCAAGACTCTCAGATGCTAGGCAAGACTCTCAGACTCCAGGCAAGACTCTCAGATGCTAGGCATCACTCTCAGACTCCAGGCAAGACTCTCAGATGCTAGGCAAGACTCTCAGACCCCAGGGAAGACTTTCAGATGCTTGGCAAGATTTTCAGATGCTAGGCAAGACTCTCAGACCCCAGGCAAGACTCTCAGATGCGAGGCAACACTCTCAGACTCCAGGCAAGACTCTCAGATGCTAGGCAAGACTCTCAGACTCCAGGCAAGACTCTCAGATGCTAGGCAACACTCTCAGACTCCAGGCAAGACTCTCAGATGCTAGGCAAGACTCTCAGATGCTAGGCAAGACTCTCAGACCCCAGGCAAGACTCTCAGATGCTAGGCAAGACTCTCAGATGCTAGGCAAGACTCTCAGACCCCAGGCAAGACTCTCAGATGCTAGGCAACACTCTCAGACTCCAGGCAAGACTCTCAGATGCTAGGCAAGACTCTCAGATCCCAGGGAAGACTTTCAGATGCTTGGCAAGATTTTCAGATGCTAGGCAAGACTCTCAGACCCCAGGCAAGACTCTCAGATGCGAGGCAACACTCTCAGACTCCAGGCAAGACTCTCAGATGCTAGGCAAGACTCTCAGACTCCAGGCAAGACTCTCAGATGCTAGGCAACACTCTCAGACTCCAGGCAAGACTCTCAGATGCTGGGCAAGGCTCTCAGATGCTAGGCAAGACTCTCAGATGCTAGGCAAGACTCTCAGACCCCAGGCAAGACTTTCAAATGCTAGGCAACACTCTCAGACCCCAGGCAAGACTCCCAGATGCTAGGCAAGACTCTCAGACCCCAGGCAAGACTCTCAGATGCCAGGCCAGACTCTCAGACCCCAGGCAAGACTCTCAGATGCCAGGCAAGTATCTCAGACCACAGGAAAGACTCTCAGATGCCAGGCAAGACTCTCAGACCCCAGGAAAGACTCTCAGATGCCAGGCAAGACTCTCAGACCCCAGGCAAGACTCTCAGATGCTAGGCAAGTATCTCAGACTCCAGGCAAGACTCTCATATGCAAGGCAAGACTCTCAGACCCCAGCCAAGACTCTCAGATGCTAGGCAAGACTCTCAGACCCTAGGCAAGACTCTCAGATGCTAGGCAAGACTCTCAGACCCCAGGCAAGACTCTCAGATGCTAGGCAAGACTCTCAGACCCCAGGCAAGACCCTCAGATGCTAGGCAACACTATCAGACTCCAGGCAAGACTCTCAGATGCTAGGCAACACTCTCAGACCCCAGGCAAGACTCTCAGATGCTAGGCAAGACTCTCAGACCCCAGGCAAGACTCTCAGATGCTAGGCAAGACTCTCAGACCCCAAGCAAGGCTCTCAGATGCTAGGCAAGACTCTCAGACCCCTGGCAAGACTCTCAGATGCTAGGCAAGACTCTCAGACCCCAGGCAAGACTCTCAGATGCTAGGCAAGACTCTCAGACTCCAAGCAAGACTCCCAGATGCTAGGCAAGACTCTCAGACTCCAGGCAAGACTCCCAGATGCTAGGCAAGACTCTCACACCCCAGCCAAGACTCTCAGATGCTAGGCAACACTCTCAGACCCCAGGCAAGACTCTCAGATGCTAGGCAAGACTCTCAGACCCCAGGCAAGACTCTCAGATGCTAGGCAAGACTCTCAGACTCCAGGCAAGACTCTCAGATGTTAGGCAACACTCTCAGACTCCAGGCAAGACTCTCAGATGCTAGGCAAGACTCTCAGACCCCAGGGAAGACTCTCAGATGCTGGGCAAGACTCTCAGATGCTAGGCAAGACTCTCAGATGCTAGGCAAGACTCTCAGACCCCAGGCAAGACTTTCAAATGCTAGGCAACACTCTCAGACCCCAGGCAAGACTCCCAGATGCTAGGCAAGACTCTCAGACCCCAGGCAAGACTCTCAGATGCCAGGCCAGACTCTCAGACCCCAGGCAAGACTCTCAGATGCCAGGCAAGTATCTCAGACCACAGGAAAGACTCTCAGATGCCAGGCAAGACTCTCAGACCCCAGGAAAGACTCTCAGATGCCAGGCAAGACTCTCAGACCCCAGGCAAGACTCTCAGATGCTAGGCAAGTATCTCAGACTCCAGGCAAGACTCTCATATGCAAGGCAAGACTCTCAGACCCCAGCCAAGACTCTCAGATGCTAGGCAAGACTCTCAGACCCTAGGCAAGACTCTCAGATGCTAGGCAAGACTCTCAGACCCCAGGCAAGACTCTCAGATGCTAGGCAAGACTCTCAGACCCCAGGCAAGACCCTCAGATGCTAGGCAACACTCTCAGACTCCAGGCAAGAATCTCAGATGCTAGGCAACACTCTCAGACCCCAGGCAAGACTCTCAGATGCTAGGCAAGACTCTCAGACCCCAGGCAAGACTCTCAGATGCTAGGCAAGACTCTCAGACCCCATGCAAGGCTCTCAGATGCTAGGCAAGACTCTCAGACCCCTGGCAAGACTCTCAGATGCTAGGCAAGACTCTCAGACCCCAGGCAAGACTCTCAGATGCTAGGCAAGACTCTCAGACTCCAGGCAAGACTCCCAGATGCTAGGCAAGACTCTCAGACTCCAGGCAAGACTCCCAGATGCTAGGCAAGACTCTCACACCCCAGCCAAGACTCTCAGATGCTAGGCAACACTCTCAGACCCCAGGCAAGACTCTCAGATGCTAGGCAAGACTCTCAGACCCCAGGCAAGACTCTCAGATGCTAGGCAAGACTCTCAGACTCCAGGCAAGACTCTCAGATGTTAGGCAACACTCTCAGACTCCAGGCAAGACTCTCAGATGCTAGGCAAGACTCTCAGACCCCAGGCAAGACTCTCAGATGCTTGGCAAGATTTTCAGATGCTAGGCAAGACTCTCAGACCCCAGGCAAGACTCTCAGATGCTAGGCAAGACTCTCAGACTCCAGGCAAGACTCTCAGATGCTAGGCAACACTCTCAGACTCCAGGCAAGACTCTCAGATGCTAGGCAAGACTCTCAGATGCTAGGCAAGACTCTCAGACCCCAGGCAAGACTCTCAGATGCTAGGCAAGACTCTCAGATGCTAGGCAAGACTCTCAGACCCCAGGCAAGACTCTCAGATGCTAGGCAACACTCTCAGACTCCAGGCAAGACTCTCAGATGCTAGGCAAGACTCTCAGATCCCAGGGAAGACTTTCAGATGCTTGGCAAGATTTTCAGATGCTAGGCAAGACTCTCAGACCCCAGGCAAGACTCTCAGATGCGAGGCAACACTCTCAGACCCCAGGCAAGACTCTCAGATGCGAGGCAAGACTCTCAGACTCCAGGCAAGACTCTCAGATGCTAGGCAAGACTCTCAGACTCCAGGCAAGACTCTCAGATGCTGGGCAAGACTCTCAGATGCTAGGCAAGACTCTCAGATGCTAGGCAAGACTCTCAGACCCCAGGCAAGACTTTCAAATGCTAGGCAACACTCTCAGACCCCAGGCAAGACTCCCAGATGCTAGGCAAGACTCTCAGACCCCAGGCAAGACTCTCAGATGCCAGGCCAGACTCTCAGACCCCAGGCAAGACTCTCAGATGCCAGGCAAGTATCTCAGACCACAGGAAAGACTCTCAGATGCCAGGCAAGACTCTCAGACCCCAGGAAAGACTCTCAGATGCCAGGCAAGACTCTCAGACCCCAGGCAAGACTCTCAGATGCTAGGCAAGTATCTCAGACTCCAGGCAAGACTCTCATATGCAAGGCAAGACTCTCAGACCCCAGCCAAGACTCTCAGATGCTAGGCAAGACTCTCAGACCCTAGGCAAGACTCTCAGATGCTAGGCAAGACTCTCAGACCCCAGGCAAGACTCTCAGATGCTAGGCAAGACTCTCAGACCCCAGGCAAGACCCTCAGATGCTAGGCAACACTCTCAGACTCCAGGCAAGAATCTCAGATGCTAGGCAACACTCTCAGACCCCAGGCAAGACTCTCAGATGCTAGGCAAGACTCTCAGACCCCAGGCAAGACTCTCAGATGCTAGGCAAGACTCTCAGACCCCAGGCAAGACTCTCAGATGCTAGGCAAGACTCTCAGACCCCTGGCAAGACTCTCAGATGCTAGGCAAGACTCTCAGACCCCAGGCAAGACTCTCAGATGCTAGGCAAGACTCTCAGACCCCAGGCAAGACTCCCAGATGCTAGGCAAGACTCTCAGACTCCAAGCAAGACTCCCAGATGCTAGGCAAGACTCTCAGACTCCAGGCAAGACTCCCAGATGCTAGGCAAGACTCTCAGACCCCAGGCAAGAATCTCAGATGCTAGGCAAGACTCTCAGACCCCAGGCAAGAATCTCAGATGCTAGGCAAGACTCTCAGACCCCAGGCAAGACTCTCAGATGCTAGGCAAGACTCTCAGACTCCAGGCAAGACTCTCAGATGTTAGGCAACACTCTCAGACTCCAGGCAAGACTCTCAGATGCTAGGCAAGACTCTCAGACCCCAGGGAAGACTCTCAGATGCTGGGCAAGACTCTCAGATGCTAGGCAAGACTCTCAGATGCTAGGCAAGACTCTCAGACCCCAGGCAAGACTTTCAAATGCTAGGCAACACTCTCAGACCCCAGGCAAGACTCCCAGATGCTAGGCAAGACTCTCAGACCCCAGGCAAGACTCTCAGATGCCAGGCCAGACTCTCAGACCCCAGGCAAGACTCTCAGATGCCAGGCAAGTATCTCAGACCACAGGAAAGACTCTCAGATGCCAGGCAAGACTCTCAGACCCCAGGAAAGACTCTCAGATGCCAGGCAAGACTCTCAGACCCCAGGCAAGACTCTCAGATGCTAGGCAAGTATCTCAGACTCCAGGCAAGACTCTCATATGCAAGGCAAGACTCTCAGACCCCAGCCAAGACTCTCAGATGCTAGGCAAGACTCTCAGACCCTAGGCAAGACTCTCAGATGCTAGGCAAGACTCTCAGACCCCAGGCAAGACTCTCAGATGCTAGGCAAGACTCTCAGACCCCAGGCAAGACCCTCAGATGCTAGGCAACACTCTCATACTCCAGGCAAGAATCTCAGATGCTAGGCAACACTCTCAGACCCCAGGCAAGACTCTCAGATGCTAGGCAAGACTCTCAGACCCCAGGCAAGACTCTCAGATGCTAGGCAAGACTCTCAGACCCCATGCAAGGCTCTCAGATGCTAGGCAAGACTCTCAGACCCCTGGCAAGACTCTCAGATGCTAGGCAAGACTCTCAGACCCCAGGCAAGACTCTCAGATGCTAGGCAAGACTCTCAGACTCCAGGCAAGACTCCCAGATGCTAGGCAAGACTCTCAGACTCCAGGCAAGACTCCCAGATGCTAGGCAAGACTCTCACACCCCAGCCAAGACTCTCAGATGTTAGGCAACACTCTCAGACCCCAGGCAAGACTCTCAGATGCTAGGCAAGACTCTCAGACCCCAGGCAAGACTCTCAGATGCTAGGCAAGACTCTCAGACTCCAGGCAAGACTCTCAGATGTTAGGCAACACTCTCAGACTCCAGGCAAGACTCTCAGATGCTAGGCAAGACTCTCAGACCCCAGGCAAGACTCTCAGATGCTTGGCAAGATTTTCAGATGCTAGGCAAGACTCTCAGACCCCAGGCAAGACTCTCAGATGCTAGGCAAGACTCTCAGACCCCAGGCAAGACTCTCAGATGCTAGGCAAGACTCTCAGACCCCAGGCAAGACTCCCAGATGCTAGGCAAGACTCTCAGACCCCAGGCAAGACTCTCAGATGGAAGGCCAGATTCTCAGATCCCAGGCAAGACTCTCAGATGCCAGGCAAGTATCTCAGACCCCAGGCAAGACTCTCAGATGCCAGGCAAGACTCTCAGACCCCAGGCAAGACTCTCAGATGCCAGGCAAGACTCTCAGACCCCAGGCAAGACTCTCAGATGCTAGGCAAGTATCTCAGACTCCAGGCAAGACTCTCAGATGGTAGGCAAGACTCTCAGACCCCAGGCAAGACTCTCAGATGCTAGGCAACACTCTCAGACCCCAGGCAAGACTCTCAGATGCTAGGCAAGACTCTCAGACCCCAGGCAAGACTCTCAGATGCCAGGCCAGACTCTCAGACCCCAGGCAAGACTCCCAGATGCTAGGCAAGACTCTCAGATGCTAGGCAAGACTCTCAGACCCCAGGGAAGACTCTCAGATGCTAGGCAACACTCTCAGACTCCAGGCAAGACTCTCTGATTCTAGGCAACACTCTCAGACCCCAGCCAAGACTCTCAGATGCTAGGCAACACTCTCAGACCCCAGGCAAGACTCTCAGATGCTAGGCAAGACTCTCAGACCCCAGGCAAGACTCTCAGATGCTAGGCAAGACTCTCAGACTCCAGGCAAGACTCTCAGATGTTAGGCAACACTCTCAGACTCCAGGCAAGACTCTCAGATGCTAGGCAAGACTCTCAGACCCCAGGCAAGACTCTCAGATGCTTGGCAAGATTTTCAGATGCTAGGCAAGACTCTCAGACCCCAGGCAAGACTCTCAGATGCTAGGCAAGACTCTCAGACTCCAGGCAAGACTCTCAGATGCTAGGCAACACTCTCAGACTCCAGGCAAGACTCTCAGATGCTAGGCAAGACTCTCAGATGCTAGGCAAGACTCTCAGACCCCAGGCAAGACTCTCAGATGCTAGGCAAGACTCTCAGATGCTAGGCAAGACTCTCAGACCCCAGGCAAGACTCTCAGATGCTAGGCAACACTCTCAGACTCCAGGCAAGACTCTCAGATGCTAGGCAAGACTCTCAGATCCCAGGGAAGACTTTCAGATGCTTGGCAAGATTTTCAGATGCTAGGCAAGACTCTCAGACCCCAGGCAAGACTCTCAGATGCGAGGCAACACTCTCAGACTCCAGGCAAGACTCTCAGATGCTAGGCAAGACTCTCAGACTCCAGGCAAGACTCTCAGATGCTAGGCAACACTCTCAGACTCCAGGCAAGACTCTCAGATGCTGGGCAAGACTCTCAGATGCTAGGCAAGACTCTCAGATGCTAGGCAAGACTCTCAGACCCCAGGCAAGACTTTCAAATGCTAGGCAACACTCTCAGACACCAGGCAAGACTCCCAGATGCTAGGCAAGACTCTCAGACCCCAGGCAAGACTCTCAGATGCCAGGCCAGACTCTCAGACCCCAGGCAAGACTCTCAGATGCCAGGCAAGTATCTCAGACCACAGGAAAGACTCTCAGATGCCAGGCAAGACTCTCAGACCCCAGGAAAGACTCTCAGATGCCAGGCAAGACTCTCAGACCCCAGGCAAGACTCTCAGATGCTAGGCAAGTATCTCAGACTCCAGGCAAGACTCTCATATGCAAGGCAAGACTCTCAGACCCCAGCCAAGACTCTCAGATGCTAGGCAAGACTCTCAGACCCTAGGCAAGACTCTCAGATGCTAGGCAAGACTCTCAGACCCCAGGCAAGACTCTCAGATGCTAGGCAAGACTCTCAGACCCCAGGCAAGACTCTCAGATGCTAGGCAAGACTCTCAGACTCCAGGCAAGACTCTCAGATGTTAGGCAACACTCTAAGACTCCAGGCAAGACTCTCAGATGCTAGGCAAGACTCTCAGACCCCAGGGAAGACTCTCAGATGCTGGGCAAGACTCTCAGATGCTAGGCAAGACTCTCAGATGCTAGGCAAGACTCTCAGACCCCAGGCAAGACTTTCAAATGCTAGGCAACACTCTCAGACCCCAGGCAAGACTCCCAGATGCTAGGCAAGACTCTCAGACCCCAGGCAAGACTCTCAGATGCCAGGCCAGACTCTCAGACCCCAGGCAAGACTCTCAGATGCCAGGCAAGTATCTCAGACCACAGGAAAGACTCTCAGATGCCAGGCAAGACTCTCAGACCCCAGGAAAGACTCTCAGATGCCAGGCAAGACTCTCAGACCCCAGGCAAGACTCTCAGATGCTAGGCAAGTATCTCAGACTCCAGGCAAGACTCTCATATGCAAGGCAAGACTCTCAGACCCCAGCCAAGACTCTCAGATGCTAGGCAAGACTCTCAGACCCTAGGCAAGACTCTCAGATGCTAGGCAAGACTCTCAGACCCCAGGCAAGACTCTCAGATGCTAGGCAAGACTCTCAGACCCCAGGCAAGACCCTCAGATGCTAGGCAACACTCTCAGACTCCAGGCAAGAATCTCAGATGCTAGGCAACACTCTCAGACCCCAGGCAAGACTCTCAGATGCTAGGCAAGACTCTCAGACCCCAGGCAAGACTCTCAGATGCTAGGCAAGACTCTCAGACCCCATGCAAGACTCTCAGATGCTAGGCAAGACTCTCAGACCCCATGCAAGGCTCTCAGATGCTAGGCAAGACTCTCAGACCCCTGGCAAGACTCTCAGATGCTAGGCAAGACTCTCAGACCCCAGGCAAGACTCTCAGATGCTAGGCAAGACTCTCAGACTCCAGGCAAGACTCCCAGATGCTAGGCAAGACTCTCAGACTCCAGGCAAGACTCCCAGATGCTAGGCAAGACTCTCACACCCCAGCCAAGACTCTCAGATGCTAGGCAACACTCTCAGACCCCAGGCAAGACTCTCAGATGCTAGGCAAGACTCTCAGACCCCAGGCAAGACTCTCAGATGCTAGGCAAGACTCTCAGACTCCAGGCAAGACTCTCAGATGTTAGGCAACACTCTCAGACTCCAGGCAAGACTCTCAGATGCTAGGCAAGACTCTCAGACCCCAGGCAAGACTCTCAGATGCTTGGCAAGATTTTCAGATGCTAGGCAAGACTCTCAGACCCCAGGCAAGACTCTCAGATGCTAGGCAAGACTCTCAGACTCCAGGCAAGACTCTCAGATGCTAGGCAACACTCTCAGACTCCAGGCAAGACTCTCAGATGCTAGGCAAGATTCTCAGATGCTAGGCAAGACTCTCAGACCCCAGGCAAGACTCTCAGATGCTAGGCAAGACTCTCAGATGCTAGGCAAGACTCTCAGACCCCAGGCAAGACTCTCAGATGCTAGGCAACACTCTCAGACTCCAGGCAAGACTCTCAGATGCTAGGAAAGACTCTCAGATCCCAGGGAAGACTTTCAGATGCTTGGCAAGATTTTCAGATGCTAGGCAAGACTCTCAGACCCCAGGCAAGACTCTCAGATGCGAGGCAACACTCTCAGACTCCAGGCAAGACTCTCAGATGCTAGGCAAGAATCTCAGACTCCAGGCAAGACTCTCAGATGCTAGGCAACACTCTCAGAATCCAGGCAAGACTCTCAGATGCTGGGCAAGACTCTCAGATGCTAGGCAAGACTCTCAGATGCTAGGCAAGACTCTCAGACCCCAGGCAAGACTTTCAAATGCTAGGCAAGACTCTCAGACCCCAGGCAAGACTCTCAGATGCCAGGCCAGACTCTCAGACCCCAGGCAAGACTCTCAGATGCCAGGCAAGTATCTCAGACCACAGGAAAGACTCTCAGATGCCAGGCAAGACTCTCAGACCCCAGGAAAGACTCTCAGATGCCAGGCAAGACTCTCAGACCCCAGGCAAGACTCTCAGATGCTAGGCAAGTATCTCAGACTCCAGGCAAGACTCTCATATGCAAGGCAAGACTCTCAGACCCCAGCCAAGACTCTCAGATGCTAGGCAAGACTCTCAGACCCTAGGCAAGACTCTCAGATGCTAGGCAAGACTCTCAGACCCCAGGCAAGACTCTCAGATGCTAGGCAAGACTCTCAGACCCCAGGCAAGACCCTCAGATGCTAGGCAACACTCTCAGACTCCAGGCAAGAATCTCAGATGCTAGGCAACACTCTCAGACCCCAGGCAAGACTCTCAGATGCTAGGCAAGACTCTCAGACCCCAGGCAAGACTCTCAGATGCTAGGCAAGACTCTCAGACCCCAAGCAAGGCTCTCAGATGCTAGGCAAGACTCTCAGACCCCTGGCAAGACTCTCAGATGCTAGGCAAGACTCTCAGACCCCAGGCAAGACTCTCAGATGCTAGGCAAGACTCTCAGACTCCAAGCAAGACTCCCAGATGCTAGGCAAGACTCTCAGACTCCAGGCAAGACTCCCAGATGCTAGGCAAGACTCTCACACCCCAGCCAAGACTCTCAGATGCTAGGCAACACTCTCAGACCCCAGGCAAGACTCTCAGATGCTAGGCAAGACTCTCAGACCCCAGGCAAGACTCTCAGATGCTAGGCAAGACTCTCAGACTCCAGGCAAGACTCTCAGATGTTAGGCAACACTCTCAGACTCCAGGCAAGACTCTCAGATGTTAGGCAACACTCTCAGACCCCAGGGAAGACTCTCAGATGCTAGGCAAGACTCTCAGACCCCAGGGAAGACTCTCAGATGCTAGGCAAGACTCTCAGATGCTAGGCAAGACTCTCAGATGCTAGGCAACACTCTCAGACCCCAGGCAAGACTCCCAGATGCTAGGCAACACTCTCAGACCCCAGGCAAGACTCTCAGATGCCAGGCCAGACTCTCAGACCCCAGGCAAGACTCTCAGATGCCAGGCCAGACTCTCAGACCCCAGGCAAGACTCTCAGATGCCAGGCAAGTATCTCAGACCACAGGAAAGACTCTCAGATGCCAGGCAAGACTCTCAGACCCCAGGAAAGACTCTCAGATGCCAGGCAAGACTCTCAGACCCCAGGCAAGACTCTCAGATGCTAGGCAAGTATCTCAGACTCCAGGCAAGACTCTCATATGCAAGGCAAGACTCTCAGACCCCAGCCAAGACTCTCAGATGCTAGGCAAGACTCTCAGACCCTAGGCAAGACTCTCAGATGCTAGGCAAGACTCTCAGACCCCAGGCAAGACTCTCAGATGCTAGGCAAGACTCTCAGACCCCAGGCAAGACCCTCAGATGCTAGGCAACACTCTCAGACTCCAGGCAAGAATCTCAGATGCTAGGCAACACTCTCAGACCCCAGGCAAGACTCTCAGATGCTAGGCAAGACTCTCAGACCCCAGGCAAGACTCTCAGATGCTAGGCAAGACTCTCAGACCCCATGCAAGGCTCTCAGATGCTAGGCAAGACTCTCAGACCCCTGGCAAGACTCTCAGATGCTAGGCAAGACTCTCAGACCCCAGGCAAGACTCTCAGATGCTAGGCAAGACTCTCAGACTCCAGGCAAGACTCCCAGATGCTAGGCAAGACTCTCAGACTCCAGGCAAGACTCCCAGATGCTAGGTAAGACTCTCACACCCCAGCCAAGACTCTCAGATGCTAGGCAACACTCTCAGACCCCAGGCAAGACTCTCAGATGCTAGGCAAGACTCTCAGACCCCAGGCAAGACTCTCAGATGCTAGGCAAGACTCTCAGACTCCAGGCAAGACTCTCAGATGTTAGGCAACACTCTCAGACTCCAGGCAAGACTCTCAGATGCTAGGCAAGACTCTCAGACCCCAGGCAAGACTCTCAGATGCTTGGCAAGATTTTCAGATGCTAGGCAAGACTCTCAGACCCCAGGCAAGACTCTCAGATGCTAGGCAAGACTCTCAGACCCCAGGCAAGACTCTCAGATGCTAGGCAAGACTCTCAGACCCCAGGCAAGACTCCCAGATGCTAGGCAAGACTCTCAGACCCCAGGCAAGACTCTCAGATGGAAGGCCAGATTCTCAGATCCCAGGCAAGACTCTCAGATGCCAGGCAAGTATCTCAGACCCCAGGCAAGACTCTCAGATGCCAGGCAAGACTCTCAGACCCCAGGCAAGACTCTCAGATGCCAGGCAAGACTCTCAGACCCCAGGCAAGACTCTCAGATGCTAGGCAAGTATCTCAGACTCCAGGCAAGACTCTCAGATGGTAGGCAAGACTCTCAGACCCCAGGCAAGACTCTCAGATGCTAGGCAACACTCTCAGACCCCAGGCAAGACTCTCAGATGCTAGGCAAGACTCTCAGACCCCAGGCAAGACTCTCAGATGCCAGGCCAGACTCTCAGACCCCAGGCAAGACTCCCAGATGCTAGGCAAGACTCTCAGATGCTAGGCAAGACTCTCAGACCCCAGGGAAGACTCTCAGATGCTAGGCAACACTCTCAGACTCCAGGCAAGACTCTCTGATTCTAGGCAACACTCTCAGACCCCAGCCAAGACTCTCAGATGCTAGGCAACACTCTCAGACCCCAGGCAAGACTCTCAGATGCTAGGCAAGACTCTCAGACCCCAGGCAAGACTCTCAGATGCTAGGCAAGACTCTCAGACTCCAGGCAAGACTCTCAGATGTTAGGCAACACTCTCAGACTCCAGGCAAGACTCTCAGATGCTAGGCAAGACTCTCAGACCCCAGGCAAGACTCTCAGATGCTTGGCAAGATTTTCAGATGCTAGGCAAGACTCTCAGACCCCAGGCAAGACTCTCAGATGCTAGGCAAGACTCTCAGACTCCAGGCAAGACTCTCAGATGCTAGGCAACACTCTCAGACTCCAGGCAAGACTCTCAGATGCTAGGCAAGACTCTCAGATGCTAGGCAAGACTCTCAGACCCCAGGCAAGACTCTCAGATGCTAGGCAAGACTCTCAGATGCTAGGCAAGACTCTCAGACCCCAGGCAAGACTCTCAGATGCTAGGCAACACTCTCAGACTCCAGGCAAGACTCTCAGATGCTAGGCAAGACTCTCAGATCCCAGGGAAGACTTTCAGATGCTTGGCAAGATTTTCAGATGCTAGGCAAGACTCTCAGACCCCAGGCAAGACTCTCAGATGCGAGGCAACACTCTCAGACTCCAGGCAAGACTCTCAGATGCTAGGCAAGACTCTCAGACTCCAGGCAAGACTCTCAGATGCTAGGCAACACTCTCAGACTCCAGGCAAGACTCTCAGATGCTGGGCAAAACTCTCAGATGCTAGGCAAGACTCTCAGATGCTAGGCAAGACTCTCAGACCCCAGGCAAGACTTTCAAATGCTATGCAACACTCTCAGACCCCAGGCAAGACTCCCAGATGCTAGGCAAGACTCTCAGACCCCAGGCAAGACTCTCAGATGCCAGGCCAGACTCTCAGACCCCAGGCAAGACTCTCAGATGCCAGGCAAGTATCTCAGACCACAGGAAAGACTCTCAGATGCCAGGCAAGACTCTCAGACCCCAGGAAAGACTCTCAGATGCCAGGCAAGACTCTCAGACCCCAGGCAAGACTCTCAGATGCTAGGCAAGTATCTCAGACTCCAGGCAAGACTCTCATATGCAAGGCAAGACTCTCAGACCCCAGCCAAGACTCTCAGATGCTAGGCAAGACTCTCAGACCCTAGGCAAGACTCTCAGATGCTAGGCAAGACTCTCAGACCCCAGGCAAGACTCTCAGATGCTAGGCAAGACTCTCAGACTCCAGGCAAGACTCTCAGATGTTAGGCAACACTCTCAGACTCCAGGCAAGACTCTCAGATGCTAGGCAAGACTCTCAGACCCCAGGCAAGACTCTCAGATGCTTGGCAAGATTTTCAGATGCTAGGCAAGACTCTCAGACCCCAGGCAAGACTCTCAGATGCTAGGCAAGACTCTCAGACTCCAGGCAAGACTCTCAGATGCTAGGCAACACTCTCAGACTCCAGGCAAGACTCTCAGATGCTAGGCAAGATTCTCAGATGCTAGGCAAGACTCTCAGACCCCAGGCAAGACTCTCAGATGCTAGGCAAGACTCTCAGATGCTAGGCAAGACTCTCAGACCCCAGGCAAGACTCTCAGATGCTAGGCAACACTCTCAGACTCCAGGCAAGACTCTCAGATGCTAGGAAAGACTCTCAGATGCTAGGCAAGACTCTCAGACCCCAGGCAAGACTCTCAGATGCTAGGCAAGACTCTCAGATGCTAGGCAAGACTCTCAGACCCCAGGCAAGACTTTCAAATGCTAGGCAAGACTCTCAGACCCCAGGCAAGACTCTCAGATGCCAGGCCAGACTCTCAGACCCCAGGCAAGACTCTCAGATGCCAGGCAAGTATCTCAGACCACAGGAAAGACTCTCAGATGCCAGGCAAGACTCTCAGACCCCAGGAAAGACTCTCAGATGCCAGGCAAGACTCTCAGACCCCAGGCAAGACTCTCAGATGCTAGGCAAGTATCTCAGACTCCAGGCAAGACTCTCATATGCAAGGCAAGACTCTCAGACCCCAGCCAAGACTCTCAGATGCTAGGCAAGACTCTCAGACCCTAGGCAAGACTCTCAGATGCTAGGCAAGACTCTCAGACCCCAGGCAAGACTCTCAGATGCTAGGCAAGACTCTCAGACCCCAGGCAAGACCCTCAGATGCTAGGCAACACTCTCAGACTCCAGGCAAGAATCTCAGATGCTAGGCAACACTCTCAGACCCCAGGCAAGACTCTCAGATGCTAGGCAAGACTCTCAGACCCCAGGCAAGACTCTCAGATGCTAGGCAAGACTCTCAGACCCCAAGCAAGGCTCTCAGATGCTAGGCAAGACTCTCAGACCCCTGGCAAGACTCTCAGATGCTAGGCAAGACTCTCAGACCCCAGGCAAGACTCTCAGATGCTAGGCAAGACTCTCAGACTCCAAGCAAGACTCCCAGATGCTAGGCAAGACTCTCAGACTCCAGGCAAGACTCCCAGATGCTAGGCAAGACTCTCACACCCCAGCCAAGACTCTCAGATGCTAGGCAACACTCTCAGACCCCAGGCAAGACTCTCAGATGCTAGGCAAGACTCTCAGACCCCAGGCAAGACTCTCAGATGCTAGGCAAGACTCTCAGACTCCAGGCAAGACTCTCAGATGTTAGGCAACACTCTCAGACTCCAGGCAAGACTCTCAGATGTTAGGCAACACTCTCAGACCCCAGGGAAGACTCTCAGATGCTAGGCAAGACTCTCAGACCCCAGGGAAGACTCTCAGATGCTAGGCAAGACTCTCAGATGCTAGGCAAGACTCTCAGATGCTAGGCAACACTCTCAGACCCCAGGCAAGACTCCCAGATGCTAGGCAACACTCTCAGACCCCAGGCAAGACTCTCAGATGCCAGGCCAGACTCTCAGACCCCAGGCAAGACTCTCAGATGCCAGGCCAGACTCTCAGACCCCAGGCAAGACTCTCAGATGCCAGGCAAGTATCTCAGACCACAGGAAAGACTCTCAGATGCCAGGCAAGACTCTCAGACCCCAGGAAAGACTCTCAGATGCCAGGCAAGACTCTCAGACCCCAGGCAAGACTCTCAGATGCTAGGCAAGTATCTCAGACTCCAGGCAAGACTCTCATATGCAAGGCAAGACTCTCAGACCCCAGCCAAGACTCTCAGATGCTAGGCAAGACTCTCAGACCCTAGGCAAGACTCTCAGATGCTAGGCAAGACTCTCAGACCCCAGGCAAGACTCTCAGATGCTAGGCAAGACTCTCAGACCCCAGGCAAGACCCTCAGATGCTAGGCAACACTCTCAGACTCCAGGCAAGAATCTCAGATGCTAGGCAACACTCTCAGACCCCAGGCAAGACTCTCAGATGCTAGGCAAGACTGTCAGACCCCAGGCAAGACTCTCAGATGCTAGGCAAGACTCTCAGACCCCATGCAAGGCTCTCAGATGCTAGGCAAGACTCTCAGACCCCTGGCAAGACTCTCAGATGCTAGGCAAGACTCTCAGACCCCAGGCAAGACTCTCAGATGCTAGGCAAGACTCTCAGACTCCAGGCAAGACTCCCAGATGCTAGGCAAGACTCTCAGACTCCAGGCAAGACTCCCAGATGCTAGGTAAGACTCTCACACCCCAGCCAAGACTCTCAGATGCTAGGCAACACTCTCAGACCCCAGGCAAGACTCTCAGATGCTAGGCAAGACTCTCAGACCCCAGGCAAGACTCTCAGATGCTAGGCAAGACTCTCAGACTCCAGGCAAGACTCTCAGATGTTAGGCAACACTCTCAGACTCCAGGCAAGACTCTCAGATGCTAGGCAAGACTCTCAGACCCCAGGCAAGACTCTCAGATGCTTGGCAAGATTTTCAGATGCTAGGCAAGACTCTCAGACCCCAGGCAAGACTCTCAGATGCTAGGCAAGACTCTCAGACCCCAGGCAAGACTCTCAGATGCTAGGCAAGACTCTCAGACCCCAGGCAAGACTCCCAGATGCTAGGCAAGACTCTCAGACCCCAGGCAAGACTCTCAGATGGAAGGCCAGATTCTCAGATCCCAGGCAAGACTCTCAGATGCCAGGCAAGTATCTCAGACCCCAGGCAAGACTCTCAGATGGTAGGCAAGACTCTCAGACCCCAGGCAAGACTCTCAGATGCTAGGCAACACTCTCAGAGCCCAGGCAAGACTCTCAGATGCTAGGCAAGACTCTCAGACCCCAGGCAAGACTCTCAGATGCCAGGCCAGACTCTCAGACCCCAGGCAAGACTCCCAGATGCTAGGCAAGACTCTCAGATGCTAGGCAAGACTCTCAGACCCCAGGGAAGACTCTCAGATGCTAGGCAACACTCTCAGACTCCAGGCAAGACTCTCTGATTCTAGGCAACACTCTCAGACCCCAGCCAAGACTCTCAGATGCTAGGCAACACTCTCAGACCCCAGGCAAGACTCTCAGATGCTAGGCAAGACTCTCAGACCCCAGGCAAGACTCTCAGATGCTAGGCAAGACTCTCAGACTCCAGGCAAGACTCTCAGATGTTAGGCAACACTCTCAGACTCCAGGCAAGACTCTCAGATGCTAGGCAAGACTCTCAGACCCCAGGCAAGACTCTCAGATGCTTGGCAAGATTTTCAGATGCTAGGCAAGACTCTCAGACCCCAGGCAAGACTCTCAGATGCTAGGCAAGACTCTCAGACTCCAGGCAAGACTCTCAGATGCTAGGCAACACTCTCAGACTCCAGGCAAGACTCTCAGATGCTAGGCAAGACTCTCAGATGCTAGGCAAGACTCTCAGACCCCAGGCAAGACTCTCAGATGCTAGGCAAGACTCTCAGATGCTAGGCAAGACTCTCAGACCCCAGGCAAGACTCTCAGATGCTAGGCAACACTCTCAGACTCCAGGCAAGACTCTCAGATGCTAGGCAAGACTCTCAGATCCCAGGGAAGACTTTCAGATGCTTGGCAAGATTTTCAGATGCTAGGCAAGACTCTCAGACCCCAGGCAAGACTCTCAGATGCGAGGCAACACTCTCAGACTCCAGGCAAGACTCTCAGATGCTAGGCAAGACTCTCAGACTCCAGGCAAGACTCTCAGATGCTAGGCAACACTCTCAGACTCCAGGCAAGACTCTCAGATGCTGGGCAAAACTCTCAGATGCTAGGCAAGACTCTCAGATGCTAGGCAAGACTCTCAGACCCCAGGCAAGACTTTCAAATGCTATGCAACACTCTCAGACCCCAGGCAAGACTCCCAGATGCTAGGCAAGACTCTCAGACCCCAGGCAAGACTCTCAGATGCCAGGCCAGACTCTCAGACCCCAGGCAAGACTCTCAGATGCCAGGCAAGTATCTCAGACCACAGGAAAGACTCTCAGATGCCAGGCAAGACTCTCAGACCCCAGGAAAGACTCTCAGATGCCAGGCAAGACTCTCAGACCCCAGGCAAGACTCTCAGATGCTAGGCAAGTATCTCAGACTCCAGGCAAGACTCTCATATGCAAGGCAAGACTCTCAGACCCCAGCCAAGACTCTCAGATGCTAGGCAAGACTCTCAGACCCTAGGCAAGACTCTCAGATGCTAGGCAAGACTCTCAGACCCCAGGCAAGACTCTCAGATGCTAGGCAAGACTCTCAGACCCCAGGCAAGACCCTCAGATGCTAGGCAACACTCTCAGACTCCAGGCAAGAATCTCAGATGCTAGGCAACACTCTCAGACCCCAGGCAAGACTCTCAGATGCTAGGCAAGACTCTCAGACCCCAGGCAAGACTCTCAGATGCTAGGCAAGACTCTCAGACCCCAAGCAAGGCTCTCAGATGCTAGGCAAGACTCTCAGACCCCTGGCAAGACTCTCAGATGCTAGGCAAGACTCTCAGACCCCAGGCAAGACTCTCAGATGCTAGGCAAGACTCTCAGACTCCAAGCAAGACTCCCAGATGCTAGGCAAGACTCTCAGACTCCAGGCAAGACTCCCAGATGCTAGGCAAGACTCTCAAACCCCAGCCAAGACTCTCAGATGCTAGGCAACACTCTCAGACCCCAGGCAAGACTCTCAGATGCTAGGCAAGACTCTCAGACCCCAGGCAAGACTCTCAGATGCTAGGCAAGACTCTCAGACTCCAGGCAAGACTCTCAGATGTTAGGCAACACTCTCAGACTCCAGGCAAGACTCTCAGATGCTAGGCAAGACTCTCAGACCCCAGGGAAGACTCTCAGATGCTGGGCAAGACTCTCAGATGCTAGGCAAGACTCTCAGATGCTAGGCAAGACTCTCAGACCCCAGGCAAGACTTTCAAATGCTAGGCAACACTCTCAGACCCCAGGCAAGACTCCCAGATGCTAGGCAAGACTCTCAGACCCCAGGCAAGACTCTCAGATGCCAGGCCAGACTCTCAGACCCCAGGCAAGACTCTCAGATGCCAGGCAAGTATCTCAGACCACAGGAAAGACTCTCAGATGCCAGGCAAGACTCTCAGACCCCAGGAAAGACTCTCAGATGCCAGGCAAGACTCTCAGACCCCAGGCAAGACTCTCAGATGCTAGGCAAGTATCTCAGACTCCAGGCAAGACTCTCATATGCAAGGCAAGACTCTCAGACCCCAGCCAAGACTCTCAGATGCTAGGCAAGACTCTCAGACCCTAGGCAAGACTCTCAGATGCTAGGCAAGACTCTCAGACCCCAGGCAAGACTCTCAGATGCTAGGCAAGACTCTCAGACCCCAGGCAAGACCCTCAGATGCTAGGCAACACTCTCAGACTCCAGGCAAGAATCTCAGATGCTAGGCAACACTCTCAGACCCCAGGCAAGACTCTCAGATGCTAGGCAAGACTCTCAGACCCCAGGCAAGACTCTCAGATGCTAGGCAAGACTCTCAGACCCCATGCAAGGCTCTCAGATGCTAGGCAAGACTCTCAGACCCCTGGCAAGACTCTCAGATGCTAGGCAAGACTCTCAGACCCCAGGCAAGACTCTCAGATGCTAGGCAAGACTCTCAGACTCCAGGCAAGACTCCCAGATGCTAGGCAAGACTCTCAGACTCCAGGCAAGACTCCCAGATGCTAGGCAAGACTCTCACACCCCAGCCAAGACTCTCAGATGCTAGGCAACACTCTCAGACCCCAGGCAAGACTCTCAGATGCTAGGCAAGACTCTCAGACCCCAGGCAAGACTCTCAGATGCTAGGCAAGACTCTCAGACTCCAGGCAAGACTCTCAGATGTTAGGCAACACTCTCAGACTCCAGGCAAGACTCTCAGATGCTAGGCAAGACTCTCAGACCCCAGGCAAGACTCTCAGATGCTTGGCAAGATTTTCAGATGCTAGGCAAGACTCTCAGACCCCAGGCAAGACTCTCAGATGCTAGGCAAGACTCTCAGACCCCAGGCAAGACTCTCAGATGCTAGGCAAGACTCTCAGACCCCAGGCAAGACTCCCAGATGCTAGGCAAGACTCTCAGACCCCAGGCAAGACTCTCAGATGGAAGGCCAGATTCTCAGATCCCAGGCAAGACTCTCAGATGCCAGGCAAGTATCTCAGACCCCAGGCAAGACTCTCAGATGCCAGGCAAGACTCTCAGACCCCAGGCAAGACTCTCAGATGCCAGGCAAGACTCTCAGACCCCAGGCAAGACTCTCAGATGCTAGGCAAGTATCTCAGACTCCAGGCAAGACTCTCAGATGGTAGGCAAGACTCTCAGACCCCAGGCAAGACTCTCAGATGCTAGGCAACACTCTCAGACCCCAGGAAAGACTCTCAGATGCTAGGCAAGACTCTCAGACCCCAGGCAAGACTCTCAGATGCCAGGCCAGACTCTCAGACCCCAGGCAAGACTCCCAGATGCTAGGCAAGACTCTCAGATGCTAGGCAAGACTCTCAGACCCCAGGGAAGACTCTCAGATGCTAGGCAACACTCTCAGACTCCAGGCAAGACTCTCTGATTCTAGGCAACACTCTCAGACCCCAGGCAAGACTCTCAGATGCTAGGCAAGACTCTCAGACCACAGGAAAGAATCTCAGATGATAGGCAACACTCTCAGACTCCAGGCAAGACTCTCAGATGCTAGGCAACACTCTCAGACCCCAGGCAAGACTCTTAGACGCTAGGCAAGACTCTCAGACCCCAGGCAAGACTCTCAGACGCTAGGCAACACTCTCAGACCCCAGGCAAGACTCTCAGACGCTAGGCAACACTCTCAGACCCCAGGCAAGACTCTCAGACGCTAGGCAACACTCTCAGACTCCAGGCAAGACTCTCAGACGCTAGGCAACACTCTCAGACCCCAGGCAAGACTCTCAGACGCTAGGCAACACTCTCAGACCCCAGGCAAGACTCTCAGACGCTAGGCAGGACTCTCAGACTCCAGGCAAGACTCTCAGACGCTAGGCAAGACTCTCAGACTCCAGGCAAGACTCTCAGACCCCAGGCAAGACTCTCAGATGCTAGGCAAGACTCTCAGACTCCAGGCAAGACTCCCAGATGCTAGGCAAGACTCTCAGACTCCAGGCAAGACTCCCAGATGCTAGGCAAGACTCTCAGACCCCAGCCAAGACTCTCAGATGCTAGGCAACACTCTTAGACCCCAGGCAAGACTCTCAGATGCTAGGCAAGACTCTCAGACCCCAGGCAAGACTCTCAGATGCTAGGCAAGACTCTCAGACTCCAGGCAAGACTCTCAGATGCTAGGCAACACTCTCAGACTCCAGGCAAGACTCTCAGATGCTAGGCAAGACTCTCAGACCCCAGGGAAGACTTTCAGATGCTTGGCAAGATTTTCAGATGCTAGGCAAGACTCTCAGACCCCAGGCAAGACTCTCAGATGCGAGGCAACACTCTCAGACTCCAGGCAAGACTCTCAGATGCTAGGCAAGACTCTCAGACTCCAGGCAAGACTCTCAGATGCTAGGCAACACTCTCAGACTCCAGGCAAGACTCTCAGATGCTAGGCAAGACTCTCAGATGCTAGGCAAGACTCTCAGACCCCAGGCAAGACTCTCAGATGCTAGGCAAGACTCTCAGATGCTAGGCAAGACTCTCAGACCCCAGGCAAGACTCTCAGATGCTAGGCAACACTCTCAGACTCCAGGCAAGACTCTCAGATGCTAGGCAAGACTCTCAGACTCCAGGCAAGACTCTCAGATGCTGGGCAAGACTCTCAGATGCTAGGCAAGACTCTCAGACCCCAGGCAAGACTCTCAGATGCTAGGCAAGACTCTCAGATGCTAGGCAAGACTCTCAGACCCCAGGGAAGACTCTCAGATGCTTGGCAAGATTTTAAGATGCTAGGCAAGACTCTCAGATCCCAGGCAAGACTCTCAGATGCTAGGCAAGACTCTGAGACTCCAGGCAAGACTCCCAGATGCTAGGCAAGACTCTCAGACCCCATGCAAGGCTCTCAGATGCTGGGCAAGACTCTCAGACCCCTGGCAAGACTCTCAGATGCTAGGCAAGACTCTCAGACCCCAGGCAAGACTCTCAGATGCTAGGCAAGACTCTCAGACTCCAGGCAAGACTCCCAGATGCTAGGCAAGACTCTCAGACTCCAGGCAAGACTCCCAGATGCTAGGCAAGACTCTCACACCCCAGCCAAGACTCTCAGATGCTAGGCAACACTCTCAGACCCCAGGCAAGACTCTCAGATGCTAGGCAAGACTCTCAGACCCCAGGCAAGACTCTCAGATGCTAGGCAAGACTCTCAGACTCCAGGCAAGACTCTCAGATGTTAGGCAACACTCTCAGACTCCAGGCAAGACTTTCAGATGCTAGGCAAGACTCTCAGACCCCAGGGAAGACTCTCAGATGCTTGGCAAGATTTTCAGATGCTAGGCAAGACTCTCAGACCCCAGGCAAGACTCTCAGATGCTAGGCAAGACTCTCAGACCCCAGGCAAGACTCTCAGATGCTAGGCAAGACTCTCAGACCCCAGGCAAGACTCCCAGATGCTAGGCAAGACTCTCAGACCCCAGGCAAGACTCTCAGATGGAAGGCCAGATTCTCAGATCCCAGGCAAGACTCTCAGATGCCAGGCAAGTATCTCAGACCCCAGGCAAGACTCTCAGATGCCAGGCAAGACTCTCAGACCCCAGGAAAGACTCTCAGATGCCAGGCAAGACTCTCAGACCCCAGGCAAGACTCTCAGATGCTAGGCAAGTATCTCAGACTCCAGGCAAGACTCTCAGATGCTAGGCAAGACTCTCAGACCCCAGGCAAGACTCTCAGATGCTAGGCAACACTCTCAGACCCCAGGCAAGACTCTCAGATGCTAGGCAAGACTCTCAGACCCCAGGCAAGACTCTCAGATGCCAGGCCAGACTCTCAGACCCCAGGCAAGACTCCCAGATGCTAGGCAAGACTCTCAGATGCTAGGCAAGACTCTCAGACCCCAGGGAAGACTCTCAGATGCTAGGCAACACTCTCAGACTCCAGGCAAGACTCTCTGATTCTAGGCAACACTCTCAGACCCCAGGCAAGACTCTTAGATGCTAGGCAAGACTCTCAGACCACAGGAAAGAATCTCAGATGATAGGCAACACTCTCAGACTCCAGGCAAGACTCTCAGATGCTAGGCAACACTCTCAGACCCCAGGCAAGACTCTTAGACGCTAGGCAATACTCTCAGACCCCAGGCAAGACTCTCAGACGCTGGGCAACACTCTCAGACCCCAGGCAAGACTCTCAGACGCTAGGCAACACTCTCAGACCCCAGGCAAGACTCTCAGACGCTAGGCAACACTCTCAGACTCCAGGCAAGACTCTCAGACGCTAGGCAACACTCTCAGACCCCAGGCAAGACTCTCAGACGCTAGGCAACACTCTCAGACCCCAGGCAAGACTCTCAGACGCTACGCAGGACTCTCAGACTCCAGGCAAGACTCTCAGACGCTAGGCAAGACTCTCAGACTCCAGGCAAGACTCTCAGACCCCAGGCAAGACTCTCAGATGCTAGGCAAGACTCTCAGACTCCAGGCAAGACTCCCAGATGCTAGGCAAGACTCTCAGACTCCAGGCAAGACTCCCAGATGCTAGGCAAGACTCTCAGACCCCAGCCAAGACTCTCAGATGCTAGGCAACACTCTTAGACCCCAGGCAAGACTCTCAGATGCTAGGCAAGACTCTCAGACCCCAGGCAAGACTCTCAGATGCTAGGCAAGACTCTCAGACTCCAGGCAAGACTCTCAGATGCTAGGCAACACTCTCAGACTCCAGGCAAGACTCTCAGATGCTAGGCAAGACTCTCAGACCCCAGGGAAGACTTTCAGATGCTTGGCAAGATTTTCAGATGCTAGGCAAGACTCTCAGACCCCAGGCAAGACTCTCAGATGCGAGGCAACACTCTCAGACTCCAGGCAAGACTCTCAGATGCTAGGCAAGACTCTCAGACTCCAGGCAAGACTCTCAGATGCTAGGCAACACTCTCAGACTCCAGGCAAGACTCTCAGATGCTAGGCAAGACTCTCAGATGCTAGGCAAGAGTCTCAGACCCCAGGAAAGACTTTCAGATGCTTGGCAAGATTTTCAGATGCTAGGCAAGACTCTCAGACCCCAGGCAAGACTCTCAGATGCGAGGCAACACTCTCAGACTCCAGGCAAGACTCTCAGATGCTAGGCAAGACTCTCAGACTCCAGGCAAGACTCTCAGATGCTAGGCAACACTCTCAGACTCCAGGCAAGACTCTCAGATGCTGGGCAAAACTCTCAGATGCTAGGCAAGACTCTCAGATGCTAGGCAAGACTCTCAGACCCCAGGCAAGACTTTCAAATGCTATGCAACACTCTCAGACCCCAGGCAAGACTCCCAGATGCTAGGCAAGACTCTCAGACCCCAGGCAAGACTCTCAGATGCCAGGCCAGACTCTCAGACCCCAGGCAAGACTCTCAGATGCCAGGCAAGTATCTCAGACCACAGGAAAGACTCTCAGATGCCAGGCAAGACTCTCAGACCCCAGGAAAGACTCTCAGATGCCAGGCAAGACTCTCAGACCCCAGGCAAGACTCTCAGATGCTAGGCAAGTATCTCAGACTCCAGGCAAGACTCTCATATGCAAGGCAAGACTCTCAGACCCCAGCCAAGACTCTCAGATGCTAGGCAAGACTCTCAGACCCTAGGCAAGACTCTCAGATGCTAGGCAAGACTCTCAGACCCCAGGCAAGACTCTCAGATGCTAGGCAAGACTCTCAGACCCCAGGCAAGACCCTCAGATGCTAGGCAACACTCTCAGACTCCAGGCAAGAATCTCAGATGCTAGGCAACACTCTCAGACCCCAGGCAAGACTCTCAGATGCTAGGCAAGACTCTCAGACCCCAGGCAAGACTCTCAGATGCTAGACAAGACTCTCAGACCCCAAGCAAGGCTCTCAGATGCTAGGCAAGACTCTCAGACCCCTGGCAAGACTCTCAGATGCTAGGCAAGACTCTCAGACCCCAGGCAAGACTCTCAGATGCTAGGCAAGACTCTCAGACTCCAAGCAAGACTCCCAGATGCTAGGCAAGACTCTCAGACTCCAGGCAAGACTCCCAGATGCTAGGCAAGACTCTCACACCCCAGCCAAGACTCTCAGATGCTAGGCAACACTCTCAGACCCCAGGCAAGACTCTCAGATGCTAGGCAAGACTCTCAGACCCCAGGCAAGACTCTCAGATGCTAGGCAAGACTCTCAGACTCCAGGCAAGACTCTCAGATGTTAGGCAACACTCTCAGACTCCAGGCAAGACTCTCAGATGCTAGGCAAGACTCTCAGACCCCAGGGAAGACTCTCAGATGCTGGGCAAGACTCTCAGATGCTAGGCAAGACTCTCAGATGCTAGGCAAGACTCTCAGACCCCAGGCAAGACTTTCAAATGCTAGGCAACACTCTCAGACCCCAGGCAAGACTCCCAGATGCTAGGCAAGACTCTCAGACCCCAGGCAAGACTCTCAGATGCCAGGCCAGACTCTCAGACCCCAGGCAAGACTCTCAGATGCCAGGCAAGTATCTCAGACCACAGGAAAGACTCTCAGATGCCAGGCAAGACTCTCAGACCCCAGGAAAGACTCTCAGATGCCAGGCAAGACTCTCAGACCCCAGGCAAGACTCTCAGATGCTAGGCAAGTATCTCAGACTCCAGGCAAGACTCTCATATGCAAGGCAAGACTCTCAGACCCCAGCCAAGACTCTCAGATGCTAGGCAAGACTCTCAGACCCTAGGCAAGACTCTCAGATGCTAGGCAAGACTCTCAGACCCCAGGCAAGACTCTCAGATGCTAGGCAAGACTCTCAGACCCCAGGCAAGACCCTCAGATGCTAGGCAACACTCTCAGACTCCAGGCAAGAATCTCAGATGCTAGGCAACACTCTCAGACCCCAGGCAAGACTCTCAGATGCTAGGCAAGACTCTCAGACCCCAGGCAAGACTCTCAGATGCTAGGCAAGACTCTCAGACCCCATGCAAGGCTCTCAGATGCTAGGCAAGACTCTCAGACCCCTGGCAAGACTCTCAGATGCTAGGCAAGACTCTCAGACCCCAGGCAAGACTCTCAGATGCTAGGCAAGACTCTCAGACTCCAGGCAAGACTCCCAGATGCTAGGCAAGACTCTCAGACTCCAGGCAAGACTCCCAGATGCTAGGCAAGACTCTCACACCCCAGCCAAGACTCTCAGATGCTAGGCAACACTCTCAGACCCCAGGCAAGACTCTCAGATGCTAGGCAAGACTCTCAGACCCCAGGCAAGACTCTCAGATGCTAGGCAAGACTCTCAGACTCCAGGCAAGACTCTCAGATGTTAGGCAACACTCTCAGACTCCAGGCAAGACTCTCAGATGCTAGGCAAGACTCTCAGACCCCAGGCAAGACTCTCAGATGCTTGGCAAGATTTTCAGATGCTAGGCAAGACTCTCAGACCCCAGGCAAGACTCTCAGATGCTAGGCAAGACTCTCAGACCCCAGGCAAGACTCTCAGATGCTAGGCAAGACTCTCAGACCCCAGGCAAGACTCCCAGATGCTAGGCAAGACTCTCAGACCCCAGGCAAGACTCTCAGATGGAAGGCCAGATTCTCAGATCCCAGGCAAGACTCTCAGATGCCAGGCAAGTATCTCAGACCCCAGGCAAGACTCTCAGATGCCAGGCAAGACTCTCAGACCCCAGGCAAGACTCTCAGATGCCAGGCAAGACTCTCAGACCCCAGGCAAGACTCTCAGATGCTAGGCAAGTATCTCAGACTCCAGGCAAGACTCTCAGATGGTAGGCAAGACTCTCAGACCCCAGGCAAGACTCTCAGATGCTAGGCAACACTCTCAGACCCCAGGAAAGACTCTCAGATGCTAGGCAAGACTCTCAGACCCCAGGCAAGACTCTCAGATGCCAGGCCAGACTCTCAGACCCCAGGCAAGACTCCCAGATGCTAGGCAAGACTCTCAGATGCTAGGCAAGACTCTCAGACCCCAGGGAAGACTCTCAGATGCTAGGCAACACTCTCAGACTCCAGGCAAGACTCTCTGATTCTAGGCAACACTCTCAGACCCCAGGCAAGACTCTCAGATGCTAGGCAAGACTCTCAGACCACAGGAAAGAATCTCAGATGATAGGCAACACTCTCAGACTCCAGGCAAGACTCTCAGATGCTAGGCAACACTCTCAGACCCCAGGCAAGACTCTTAGACGCTAGGCAAGACTCTCAGACCCCAGGCAAGACTCTCAGACGCTAGGCAACACTCTCAGACCCCAGGCAAGACTCTCAGACGCTAGGCAACACTCTCAGACCCCAGGCAAGACTCTCAGACGCTAGGCAACACTCTCAGACTCCAGGCAAGACTCTCAGACGCTAGGCAACACTCTCAGACCCCAGGCAAGACTCTCAGACGCTAGGCAACACTCTCAGACCCCAGGCAAGACTCTCAGACGCTAGGCAGGACTCTCAGACTCCAGGCAAGACTCTCAGACGCTAGGCAAGACTCTCAGACTCCAGGCAAGACTCTCAGACCCCAGGCAAGACTCTCAGATGCTAGGCAAGACTCTCAGACTCCAGGCAAGACTCCCAGATGCTAGGCAAGACTCTCAGACTCCAGGCAAGACTCCCAGATGCTAGGCAAGACTCTCAGACCCCAGCCAAGACTCTCAGATGCTAGGCAACACTCTTAGACCCCAGGCAAGACTCTCAGATGCTAGGCAAGACTCTCAGACCCCAGGCAAGACTCTCAGATGCTAGGCAAGACTCTCAGACTCCAGGCAAGACTCTCAGATGCTAGGCAACACTCTCAGACTCCAGGCAAGACTCTCAGATGCTAGGCAAGACTCTCAGACCCCAGGGAAGACTTTCAGATGCTTGGCAAGATTTTCAGATGCTAGGCAAGACTCTCAGACCCCAGGCAAGACTCTCAGATGCGAGGCAACACTCTCAGACTCCAGGCAAGACTCTCAGATGCTAGGCAAGACTCTCAGACTCCAGGCAAGACTCTCAGATGCTAGGCAACACTCTCAGACTCCAGGCAAGACTCTCAGATGCTAGGCAAGACTCTCAGATGCTAGGCAAGACTCTCAGACCCCAGGCAAGACTCTCAGATGCTAGGCAAGACTCTCAGATGCTAGGCAAGACTCTCAGACCCCAGGCAAGACTCTCAGATGCTAGGCAACACTCTCAGACTCCAGGCAAGACTCTCAGATGCTAGGCAAGACTCTCAGACTCCAGGCAAGACTCTCAGATGCTGGGCAAGACTCTCAGATGCTAGGCAAGACTCTCAGACCCCAGGCAAGACTCTCAGATGCTAGGCAAGACTCTCAGATGCTAGGCAAGACTCTCAGACCCCAGGGAAGACTCTCAGATGCTTGGCAAGATTTTAAGATGCTAGGCAAGACTCTCAGATCCCAGGCAAGACTCTCAGATGCTAGGCAAGACTCTGAGACTCCAGGCAAGACTCCCAGATGCTAGGCAAGACTCTCAGACCCCATGCAAGGCTCTCAGATGCTGGGCAAGACTCTCAGACCCCTGGCAAGACTCTCAGATGCTAGGCAAGACTCTCAGACCCCAGGCAAGACTCTCAGATGCTAGGCAAGACTCTCAGACTCCAGGCAAGACTCCCAGATGCTAGGCAAGACTCTCAGACTCCAGGCAAGACTCCCAGATGCTAGGCAAGACTCTCACACCCCAGCCAAGACTCTCAGATGCTAGGCAACACTCTCAGACCCCAGGCAAGACTCTCAGATGCTAGGCAAGACTCTCAGACCCCAGGCAAGACTCTCAGATGCTAGGCAAGACTCTCAGACTCCAGGCAAGACTCTCAGATGTTAGGCAACACTCTCAGACTCCAGGCAAGACTTTCAGATGCTAGGCAAGACTCTCAGACCCCAGGGAAGACTCTCAGATGCTTGGCAAGATTTTCAGATGCTAGGCAAGACTCTCAGACCCCAGGCAAGACTCTCAGATGCTAGGCAAGACTCTCAGACCCCAGGCAAGACTCTCAGATGCTAGGCAAGACTCTCAGACCCCAGGCAAGACTCCCAGATGCTAGGCAAGACTCTCAGACCCCAGGCAAGACTCTCAGATGGAAGGCCAGATTCTCAGATCCCAGGCAAGACTCTCAGATGCCAGGCAAGTATCTCAGACCCCAGGCAAGACTCTCAGATGCCAGGCAAGACTCTCAGACCCCAGGAAAGACTCTCAGATGCCAGGCAAGACTCTCAGACCCCAGGCAAGACTCTCAGATGCTAGGCAAGTATCTCAGACTCCAGGCAAGACTCTCAGATGCTAGGCAAGACTCTCAGACCCCAGGCAAGACTCTCAGATGCTAGGCAACACTCTCAGACCCCAGGCAAGACTCTCAGATGCTAGGCAAGACTCTCAGACCCCAGGCAAGACTCTCAGATGCCAGGCCAGACTCTCAGACCCCAGGCAAGACTCCCAGATGCTAGGCAAGACTCTCAGATGCTAGGCAAGACTCTCAGACCCCAGGGAAGACTCTCAGATGCTAGGCAACACTCTCAGACTCCAGGCAAGACTCTCTGATTCTAGGCAACACTCTCAGACCCCAGGCAAGACTCTTAGATGCTAGGCAAGACTCTCAGACCACAGGAAAGAATCTCAGATGATAGGCAACACTCTCAGACTCCAGGCAAGACTCTCAGATGCTAGGCAACACTCTCAGACCCCAGGCAAGACTCTTAGACGCTAGGCAATACTCTCAGACCCCAGGCAAGACTCTCAGACGCTGGGCAACACTCTCAGACCCCAGGCAAGACTCTCAGACGCTAGGCAACACTCTCAGACCCCAGGCAAGACTCTCAGACGCTAGGCAACACTCTCAGACTCCAGGCAAGACTCTCAGACGCTAGGCAACACTCTCAGACCCCAGGCAAGACTCTCAGACGCTAGGCAACACTCTCAGACCCCAGGCAAGACTCTCAGACGCTACGCAGGACTCTCAGACTCCAGGCAAGACTCTCAGACGCTAGGCAAGACTCTCAGACTCCAGGCAAGACTCTCAGACCCCAGGCAAGACTCTCAGATGCTAGGCAAGACTCTCAGACTCCAGGCAAGACTCCCAGATGCTAGGCAAGACTCTCAGACTCCAGGCAAGACTCCCAGATGCTAGGCAAGACTCTCAGACCCCAGCCAAGACTCTCAGATGCTAGGCAACACTCTTAGACCCCAGGCAAGACTCTCAGATGCTAGGCAAGACTCTCAGACCCCAGGCAAGACTCTCAGATGCTAGGCAAGACTCTCAGACTCCAGGCAAGACTCTCAGATGCTAGGCAACACTCTCAGACTCCAGGCAAGACTCTCAGATGCTAGGCAAGACTCTCAGACCCCAGGGAAGACTTTCAGATGCTTGGCAAGATTTTCAGATGCTAGGCAAGACTCTCAGACCCCAGGCAAGACTCTCAGATGCGAGGCAACACTCTCAGACTCCAGGCAAGACTCTCAGATGCTAGGCAAGACTCTCAGACTCCAGGCAAGACTCTCAGATGCTAGGCAACACTCTCAGACTCCAGGCAAGACTCTCAGATGCTAGGCAAGACTCTCAGATGCTAGGCAAGAGTCTCAGACCCCAGGAAAGACTCTCAGATGCTAGGCAAGAATCTCAGATGCTAGGCAAGACTCTCAGACCCCAGGCAAGACTCTCAGATGCTAGGCAACACTCTCAGACTCCAGGCAAGACTCTCAGATGCTAGGCAAGACTCTCAGATCCCAGGGAAGACTTTCAGATGCTTGGCAAGATTTTCAGATGCTAGGCAAGACTCTCAGACCCCAGGCAAGACTCTCAGATGCGAGGCAACACTCTCAGACTCCAGGCAAGACTCTCAGATGCTAGGCAAGACTCTCAGACTCCAGGCAAGACTCTCAGATGCTAGGCAACACTCTCAGACTCCAGGCAAGACTCTCAGATGCTGGGCAAGACTCTCAGATGCTAGGCAAGACTCTCAGACCCCAGGCAAGACTCTCAGATGCTAGGCAAGACTCTCAGATGCTAGGCAAGACTCTCAGACCCCAGGGAAGACTCTCAGATGCTTGGCAAGATTTTCAGATGCTAGGCAAGACTCTCAGATCCCAGGCAAGACTCTCAGATGCTAGGCAAGACTCTCAGACTCCAGGCAAGACTCCCAGATGCTAGGCAAGACTCTCAGACCCCAGGCAAGACTCTCAGATGCTAGGCAACACTCTCAGACCCCAGGCAAGACTCTCAGATGCTAGGCAACACTCTCAGACTCCAGGCAAGACTCTCAGATGCTAGGCAACACTCTCAGACTCCAGGCAAGACTCTCAGATGCTAGGCAAGACTCTCAGACCCCAGGCAAGACTCTCAGATGCTAGGCAAGACTCTCAGACCCCAGGCAAGACTCTCAGATGCTAGGCAAGACTCTCAGACTCCAGGCAAGACTCTCAGATGCTAGGCAAGACTCTCAGACTCCAGGCAAGACTCTCAGATGCTAGGCAAGACTCTCAGACCCCAGGCAAGACTCTCAGACGCCAGGCAAGACTCTCAGATGCTAGGCAAGACTCTCAGACCCCAGGCAAGACTCTCAGATGCTAGGCAAGACTCTCAGACTCCAGGCAAGACTCTCAGATGTTAGGCAACACTCTCAGACTCCAGGCAAAACTCTCAGATGCTAGGCAAGACTCTCAGACCCCAGGGAAGACTCTCATATGCTTGGCAAGATTTTCAGATGCTAGGCAAGACTCTCAGACCCCAGGCAAGACTCTCAGATGCTAGGCAAGACTCTCAGACCCCAGGCAAGACTCTCAGATGCTAGGCAAGACTCTCAGACCCCAGGCAAGACTCCCAGATGCTAGGCAAGACTCTCAGACCCCAGGCAAGACTCTCAGACGCTAGGCAACACTCTCAGACCCCAGGCAAGACTCTCAGACGCTAGGCAACACTCTCAGACCCCAGGCAAGACTCTCAGACGCTAGGCAACACTCTCAGACTCCAGGCAAGACTCTCAGACGCTAGGCAACACTCTCAGACCCCAGGCAAGACTCTCAGATGCTAGGCAACACTCTCAGACCCCAGGTAAGACTCTCAGACGCTAGGCAGGACTCTCAGACTCCAGGCAAGACTCTCAGACGCTAGGCAAGACTCTCAGACTCCAGGCAAGACTCTCAGACCCCAGGCAAGACTCTCATATGCTAGGCAAGACTCTCAGACTCCAGGCAAGACTCCCAGATGCTAGGCAAGACTCTCAGACTCCAGGCAAGACTCCCACATGCTAGGCAAGACTCTCAGACCCCAGGCAAGACTCTCAGATGCTAGGCAAGACTCTCAGACCCCAGGCAAGACTCTCAGATGCTAGGCAAGACTCTCAGACTCCAGGCAAGACTCTCAGATGCTAGGCAACACTCTCAGACTCCAGGCAAGACTCTCAGATGCTAGGCAAGACTCTCAGACCCCAGGGAAGACTTTCAGATGCTTGGCAAGATTTTCAGATGCTAGGCAAGACTCTCAGACCCCAGGCAAGACTTTCAGATGCTAGGCAAGACTCTCAGACCCCAGGCAAGACTCTCAGATGCTCGGCAAGACTCTCAGTCTCCAGGCAAGACTCTCAGATGCTAGGCAAGACTCTCAGACTCCAGGCAAGACTCTCAGATGCTAGGCAAGACTCTCAGACCCCAGGCAAGACTCTCAGATGCTAGGCAAGACTCTCACATGCTAGGCAAGACTCTCAGACCCCAAGCAAGACTCTCAGATGCTAGGCAAGACTCTCAGATGCTAGGCAACACTCTCAGACCCCAGGCAAGACTCTCAGATGCTAGGCAAGACTCTCAGACCCCAGGAAAGACTCTCAGATGCTAGGCAACACTCTCAGACTCCAGGCAAGACTCTCAGATGCTAGGCAAGACTCTCAGACCCCAGGCAAGACTCTCAGATGCTAGGCAAGACTCTCAGATGCTAGGCAAGACTCTCAGATGCTAGGCAATACTCTCAGATGCTAGGCAAGACTCTCAGATGCTAGAAAAGACTCTCAGATGCTAGGCAAGACTCTCAGAACCCACGCAACACTCTCAGATGCAAGGCAAGACTCTCAGATGCTAGGCAACACTCTCAGACCCTAGGGAAGTCTCTCAGATGCTAGGCAAGACTCTCAGATGCTAGGCAAGACTCTCAGACCCCAGGCAACACTATCAGATGCAAGGCAAGACTCTCAGATGCTAGGCAACACTCTCAGACTCCAGGCAAGACTCTCAGATGCTAGGCAAGACTCTCAGACCCCAGGCAAGACTCTCTGATGCTAGGCAACACTCTCAGACCCCAGGCAAGACTCTCAGATGCTAGGCAAGACTCTCAGACCCCAGGCAAGACTCTCAGATGCAAGGCAAGACTCTCAGATGCTAGGCAAGAATCTCAGATGCCAGGCAAGTATCTCAGACCCCAGGCAAGACTCTCAGATGCCAGGCAAGACTCTCAGACCCCAGGCAAGACTCTCAGATGCCAGGCAAGACTCTCAGACCCCCGGCAAGACTCTCAGAGGCTAGGCAAGTATCTCAGGCTCCAGGCAAGACTCTCAGATGCTAGGCAACACTCTCAGACCCCAGGCAAGACTCTCAGATGGTAGGCAACACTCTCAGACCCCAGGCAAGACTCTCAGATGCTAGGCAAGACTCTCAGACCCCAGGCAAGACTCTCAGATGCTAGGCAACACTCTCAGACTCCAGGCAAGACTCTCAGATGCTAGGCAACACTCTCAGACTCCAGGAAAGACTCTCAGATGCTAGGCAACACTCTCAGACCCCAGGGAAGACTCTCAGATGCTTGGCAAGATTCTCAGATGCTAGGCAAGACTCTCAGACCCCAGGCAAGACTCTCAGATGCTAGGAAAGACCCTCAGACCACAGGCAAGACTCTCAGATGGTAGGCAACACTCTCAGACTCCAGGCAAGACTCTCAGATGCTAGGCAAGACTCTCAGTCTCCAGGCAAGACTCTCAGATGCTAGGCAACACTCTCAGACTCCAGGCAAGACTCTCAGATGGTAGGCAAGACTCTCAGACCCCAGGCAAGACTCTCAGATGCTAGGCAAGACTCTCACATGCTAGGCAAGACTCTCAGACCCCAAGCAAGACTCTCAGATGCTAGGCAAGACTCTCAGATGCTAGGCAACACTCTCAGACCCCAGGCAAGACTCTCAGATGCTAGGCAAGACTCTCAGACCCCAGGAAAGACGCTCAGATGCTAGGCAACACTCTCAGACTCCAGGCAAGACTCTCAGATGCTAGGCAACACTCTCAGACCCCAGGCAAGACTCTCAGACGCTAGGCAACACTCTCAGACCCCAGGCAAGACTCTCAGACGCTAGGCAACACTCTCAGACTCCAGGCAAGACTCTCAGACGCTAGGCAACACTCTCAGACCCCAGGCAAGACTCTCAGATGCTAGGCAACACTCTCAGACCCCAGGTAAGACTCTCAGACGCTAGGCAGGACTCTCAGACTCCAGGCAAGACTCTCAGACGCTAGGCAAGACTTTCAGATGCTAGGCAACACTCTCAGACTCCAGGCAAGACTCTCAGACGCTAGGCAACACTCTCAGACCCCAGGCAAGACTTTCAGATGCTAGGCAACACTCTCAGACTCCAGGTAAGACTCTCAGATGCTAGGCAACACTCTCAGACTCCAGGCAAGACTCTCAGATGCTAGGCAAGACTCTCAGACCCCAGGGAAGACTTTCAGATGCTTGGCAAGATTTTCAGATACTAGGCAAGACTCTCAGACCCCAGGCAAGACTTTCAGATGCTAGGCAAGACTCTCAGACCCCAGGCAAGACTCTCAGATGCTCGGCAAGACTCTCAGTCTCCAGGCAAGACTCTCAGATGCTAGGCAAGACTCTCAGACTCCAGGCAAGACTCTCAGATGCTAGGCAAGACTCTCAGACCCCAGGCAAGACTCTCAGATGCTAGGCAAGACTCTCACATGCTAGGCAAGACTCTCAGACCCCAAGCAAGACTCTCAGATGCTAGGCAAGACTCTCAGATGCTAGGCAACACTCTCAGACCCCAGGCAAGACTCTCAGATGCTAGGCAAGACTCTCAGACCCCAGGAAAGACTCTCAGATGCTAGGCAACACTCTCAGACTCCAGGCAAGACTCTCAGATGCTAGGCAAGACTCTCAGACCCCAGGCAAGACTCTCAGATGCTAGGCAAGACTCTCATATGCTAGGCAAGACTCTCAGATGCTAGGCAAGACTCTCAGATGCTATGCAATACTCTCAGATGCTAGGCAAGACTCTCAGATGCTAGAAAAGACTCTCAGATGCTAGGCAAGACTCTCAGAACCCACGCAACACTCTCAGATGCAAGGCAAGACTCTCAGATGCTAGGCAACACTCTCAGACCCTAGGGAAGTCTCTCAGATGCTAGGCAAGACTCTCAGATGCTTGGCAAGACTCTCAGACCCCAGGCAACACTATCAGATGCAAGGCAAGACTCTCAGATGCTAGGCAACACTCTCAGACTCCAGGCAAGACTCTCAGATGCTAGGCAAGACTCTCAGACCCCAGGCAAGACTCTCTGATGCTAGGCAACACTCTCAGACCCCAGGCAAGACTCTCAGATGCTAGGCAAGACTCTCAGACCCCAGGCAAGACTCTCAGATGCAAGGCAAGACTCTCAGATGCTAGGCAAGAATCTCAGATGCCAGGCAAGTATCTCAGACCCCAGGCAAGACTCTCAGATGCCAGGCAAGACTCTCAGACCCCAGGCAAGACTCTCAGATGCCAGGCAAGACTCTCAGACCCCCGGCAAGACTCTCAGATGCTAGGCAAGTATCTCAGGCTCCAGGCAAGACTCTCAGATGCTAGGCAACACTCTCAGACCCCAGGCAAGACTCTCAGATGTTAGGCAACACTCTCAGACCCCAGGCAAGACTCTCAGATGCTAGGCAAGACTCTCAGACCCCAGGCAAGACTCTCAGATGCTAGGCAACACTCTCAGACTCCAGGCAAGACTCTCAGATGCTAGGCAACACTCTCAGACTCCAGGAAAGACTCTCAGATGCTAGGCAACACTCTCAGACCCCAGGGAAGACTCTCAGATGCTTGGCAAGATTCTCAGATGCTAGGCAAGACTCTCAGACCCCAGGCAAGACTCTCAGATGCTAGGAAAGACCCTCAGACCACAGGCAAGACTCTCAGATGGTAGGCAACACTCTCAGACTCCAGGCAAGACTCTCAGATGCTAGGCAAGACTCTCAGTCTCCAGGCAAGACTCTCAGATGCTAGGCAACACTCTCAGACTCCAGGCAAGACTCTCAGATGGTAGGCAAGACTCTCAGACCCCAGGCAAGACTCTCAGATGCTAGGCAAGACTCTCAGATGCTAGGCAAGACTCTCAGACCCCAAGCAAGACTCTCAGATGCTAGGCAAGACTCTCAGATGCTAGGCAACACTCTCAGACCCCAGGCAAGACTCTCAGATGCTAGGCAAGACTCTCAGACCCCAGGAAAGACGCTCAGATGCTAGGCAACACTCTCAGACTCCAGGCAAGACTCTCAGATGCTAGGCAACACTCTCAGACCCCAGGCAAGACTCTCAGATGCTAGGCAAGACTCTCAGATGTTAGGCAAGACTCTCAGATGCTAGGCAAGACTCTCAGACCCCATGGAAGACTCTTAGATGCTAGGCAACACTCTCAGACCCCAGGCAAGACTCTCAGATGCTAGGCAACACTCTCAGACCCCAGGCAAGACTCTCAGATGCTAGGCAAGACTCTCAGACCCCATGCAAGGCTCTCAGATGCTAGGCAAGACTCTCAGACCCCAGGCAAGACTCTCAGATGCTAGGCAAGACTCTCAGACCCCAGGCAAGACTCTCAGATGCTAGGCAAGACTCTCAGACTCCAGGCAAGACTCTCAGATGTTAGGCAACACTCTCAGACCCCAGGGAAGACTCTCAGATGCTTGGCAAGATTTTCAGATGCTAGGCAAGACTCTCAGACCCCAGGCAAGACTCTCAGATGCTAGGCAAGACTCTCAGACCCCAGGCAAGACTCTCAGTTGCTAGGCAAGACTCTCAGACCCCAGGCAAGACTCCCAGATGCTAGGCAAGACTCTCAGACCCCAGGCAAGACTCTCAGATGGAAGGCCAGATTCTCAGATCCCAGGCAAGACTCTCAGATGCCAGGCAAGTATCTCAGATCCCAGGCAAGACTCTCAGATGCCAGGCAAGACTCTCAGACCCCAGGCAAGACTCTCAGATGCCAGGCAAGACTCTCAGACCCCAGGCAAGACTCTCAGATGCTAGGCAAGTATCTCAGACTCCAGGCAAGACTCTCAGATGCTAGGCAAGACTCTCAGACCCCAGGCAAGACTCTCAGATGCTAGGCAACACTCTCAGACCCCAGGCAAGACTCTCAGATGCTAGGCAAGACTCTCAGACCCCAGGCAAGACTCTCAGATGCTAGGCAACACTCTCAGTCTCCAGGCAAGACTCTCAGATGCTAGGCAAGACTCTCAGACCCCAGGCAAGACTCTCAGATGCTAGGAAAGACCCTCAGACCACAGGCAAGACTCTCAGATGGTAGGCAACACTCTCAGACTCCAGGCAAGACTCTCAGATGCTAGGCAAGACTCTCAGACTCCAGGCAAGACTCTCAGATGCTAGGCAAGACTCTCAGACCCCAGGCAAGACTCTCAGATGCTAGGCAACACTCTCAGACTCCAAGCAAGACTCTCAGATGCTAGGCAAGACTCTCAGACCCCAGGCAAGACTCTCAGATGCTAGGCAAGACTCTCAGATGCCAGGCAAGTCTCTCAGACCCCAGGCAAGACTCTCAGATGCTAGGCAAGTATCTCAGACTCCAGGCAAGACTCTCAGACCCCCGGCAAGACTCTCAGATGCTAGGCAAGTATCTCAGGCTCCAGGCAAGACTCTCAGATGCTAGGCAACACTCTCAGACCCCAGGCAAGACTCTCAGATGGTAGGCAACACTCTCAGACTCCAGGCAAGACTCTCAGATGCTAGGCAACACTCTCAGACTCCAGGAAAGACTCTCAGATGCTAGGCAACACTCTCAGACCCCAGGGAAGACTCTCAGATGCTTGGCAAGATTCTCAGATGCTAGGCAAGACTCTCAGACCCCAGGCAAGACTCTCAGATGCTAGGAAAGACCCTCAGACCACAGGCAAGACTCTCAGATGGTAGGCAACACTCTCAGACTCCAGGCAAGACTCTCAGATGCTAGGCAAGACTCTCAGTCTCCAGGCAAGACTCTCAGATGCTAGGCAACACTCTCAGACTCCAGGCAAGACTCTCAGATGGTAGGCAAGACTCTCAGACCCCAGGCAAGACTCTCAGATGCTAGGCAAGACTCTCACATGCTAGGCAAGACTCTCAGACCCCAAGCAAGACTCTCAGATGCTAGGCAAGACTCTCAGATGCTAGGCAACACTCTCAGACCCCAGGCAAGAATCTCAGATGCTAGGCAAGACTCTCAGACCCCAGGAAAGACGCTCAGATGCTAGGCAACACTCTCAGACTCCAGGCAAGACTCTCAGATGCTAGGCAACACTCTCAGACCCCAGGCAAGACTCTCAGATACTAGGCAAGACTCTCAGATGCTAGGCAAGACTCTCAGATGCTAGGCAAGACTCTCAGACCCCATGGAAGACTCTTAGATGCTAGGCAACACTCTCAGACCCCAGGCAAGACTCTCAGATGCTAGGCAACACTCTCAGACCCCAGGCAAGACTCTCAGATGCTAGGCAAGACTCTCAGACCCCATGCAAGGCTCTCAGATGCTAGGCAAGACTCTCAGACCCCAGGCAAGACTCTCAGATGCTAGGCAAGACTCTCAGACCCCAGGCAAGACTCTCAGATGCTAGGCAAGACTCTCAGACTCCAGGCAAGACTCTCAGATGTTAGGCAACACTCTCAGACCCCAGGGAAGACTCTCAGATGCTTGGCAAGATTTTCAGATGCTAGGCAAGACTCTCAGACCCCAGGCAAGACTCTCAGATGCTAGGCAAGACTCTCAGACCCCAGGCAAGACTCTCAGATGCTAGGCAAGACTCTCAGACCCCAGGCAAGACTCCCAGATGCTAGGCAAGACTCTCAGACCCCAGGCAAGACTCTCAGATGGAAGGCCAGATTCTCAGATCCCAGGCAAGACTCTCAGATGCCAGGCAAGTATCTCAGATCCCAGGCAAGACTCTCAGATGCCAGGCAAGACTCTCAGACCCCAGGCAAGACTCTCAGATGCCAGGCAAGACTCTCAGACCCCAGGCAAGACTCTCAGATGCTAGGCAAGTATCTCAGACTCCAGGCAAGACTCTCAGATGCTAGGCAAGACTCTCAGACCCCAGGCAAGACTCTCAGATGCTAGGCAACACTCTCAGACCCCAGGCAAGACTCTCAGATGCTAGGCAAGCCTCTCAGACCCCAGGCAAGACTCTCAGATGCTAGGCAACACTCTCAGACTCCAGGCAAGACTCTCAGATGCTAGGCAAGACTCTCAGACCCCAGGCAAGACTCTCAGATGCTAGGAAAGACCCTCAGACCACAGGCAAGACTCTCAGATGGTAGGCAACACTCTCAGACTTCAGGCAAGACTCTCAGATGCTAGGCAAGACTCTCAGACTCCAGGCAAGACTCTCAGATGCTAGGCAACACTCTCAGACTCCAAGCAAGACTCTCAGATGCTAGGCAAGACTCTCAGACCCCAGGCAAGACTCTCAGATGCTAGGCAAGACTCTCAGATGCCAGGCAAGTCTCTCAGACCCCAGGCAAGACTCTCAGATGCTAGGCAAGACTCTCAGACCCCAGGCAAGACTCTCAGATGCTAGGCAAGACTCTCAGACTCCAGGCAAGACTCTCAGATGTTAGGCAACACTCTCAGACCCCAGGGAAGACTCTCAGATGCTTGGCAAGATTTTCAGATGCTAGGCAAGACTCTCAGACCCCAGGCAAGACTCTCAGATGCTAGGCAAGACTCTCAGACCCCAGGCAAGACTCTCAGTTGCTAGGCAAGACTCTCAGACCCCAGGCAAGACTCCCAGATGCTAGGCAAGACTCTCAGACCCCAGGCAAGACTCTCAGATGGAAGGCCAGATTCTCAGATCCCAGGCAAGACTCTCAGATGCCAGGCAAGTATCTCAGATCCCAGGCAAGACTCTCAGATGCCAGGCAAGACTCTCAGACCCCAGGCAAGACTCTCAGATGCCAGGCAAGACTCTCAGACCCCAGGCAAGACTCTCAGATGCTAGGCAAGTATCTCAGACTCCAGGCAAGACTCTCAGATGCTAGGCAAGACTCTCAGACCCCAGGCAAGACTCTCAGATGCTAGGCAACACTCTCAGACCCCAGGCAAGACTCTCAGATGCTAGGCAAGACTCTCAGACCCCAGGCAAGACTCTCAGATGCTAGGCAACACTCTCAGTCTCCAGGCAAGACTCTCAGATGCTAGGCAAGACTCTCAGACCCCAGGCAAGACTCTCAGATGCTAGGAAAGACCCTCAGACCACAGGCAAGACTCTCAGATGGTAGGCAACACTCTCAGACTCCAGGCAAGACTCTCAGATGCTAGGCAAGACTCTCAGACTCCAGGCAAGACTCTCAGATGCTAGGCAAGACTCTCAGACCCCAGGCAAGACTCTCAGATGCTAGGCAACACTCTCAGACTCCAAGCAAGACTCTCAGATGCTAGGCAAGACTCTCAGACCCCAGGCAAGACTCTCAGATGCTAGGCAAGACTCTCAGATGCCAGGCAAGTCTCTCAGACCCCAGGCAAGACTCTCAGATGCTAGGCAAGTATCTCAGACTCCAGGCAAGACTCTCAGACCCCCGGCAAGACTCTCAGATGCTAGGCAAGTATCTCAGGCTCCAGGCAAGACTCTCAGATGCTAGGCAACACTCTCAGACCCCAGGCAAGACTCTCAGATGGTAGGCAACACTCTCAGACTCCAGGCAAGACTCTCAGATGCTAGGCAACACTCTCAGACTCCAGGAAAGACTCTCAGATGCTAGGCAACACTCTCAGACCCCAGGGAAGACTCTCAGATGCTTGGCAAGATTTTCAGATGCTAGGCAAGACTCTCAGACCCCAGGCAAGACTCTCAGATGCTAGGAAAGACCCTCAGACCACAGGCAAGACTCTCAGATGGTAGGCAACACTCTCAGACTCCAGGCAAGACTCTCAGATGCTAGGCAAGACTCTCAGTCTCCAGGCAAGACTCTCAGATGCTAGGCAACACTCTCAGACTCCAGGCAAGACTCTCAGATGGTAGGCAAGACTCTCAGACCCCAGGCAAGACTCTCAGATGCTAGGCAAGACTCTCACATGCTAGGCAAGACTCTCAGACCCCAAGCAAGACTCTCAGATGCTAGGCAAGACTCTCAGATGCTAGGCAACACTCTCAGACCCCAGGCAAGAATCTCAGATGCTAGGCAAGACTCTCAGACCCCAGGAAAGACGCTCAGATGCTAGGCAACACTCTCAGACTCCAGGCAAGACTCTCAGATGCTAGGCAACACTCTCAGACCCCAGGCAAGACTCTCAGATACTAGGCAAGACTCTCAGATGCTAGGCAAGACTCTCAGATGCTAGGCAAGACTCTCAGACCCCATGGAAGACTCTTAGATGCTAGGCAACACTCTCAGACCCCAGGCAAGACTCTCAGATGCTAGGCAACACTCTCAGACCCCAGGCAAGACTCTCAGATGCTAGGCAAGACTCTCAGACCCCATGCAAGGCTCTCAGATGCTAGGCAAGACTCTCAGACCCCAGGCAAGACTCTCAGATGCTAGGCAAGACTCTCAGACCCCAGGCAAGACTCTCAGATGCTAGGCAAGACTCTCAGACTCCAGGCAAGACTCTCAGATGTTAGGCAACACTCTCAGACCCCAGGGAAGACTCTCAGATGCTTGGCAAGATTTTCAGATGCTAGGCAAGACTCTCAGACCCCAGGCAAGACTCTCAGATGCTAGGCAAGACTCTCAGACCCCAGGCAAGACTCTCAGATGCTAGGCAAGACTCTCAGACCCCAGGCAAGACTCCCAGATGCTAGGCAAGACTCTCAGACCCCAGGCAAGACTCTCAGATGGAAGGCCAGATTCTCAGATCCCAGGCAAGACTCTCAGATGCCAGGCAAGTATCTCAGATCCCAGGCAAGACTCTCAGATGCCAGGCAAGACTCTCAGACCCCAGGCAAGACTCTCAGATGCCAGGCAAGACTCTCAGACCCCAGGCAAGACTCTCAGATGCTAGGCAAGTATCTCAGACTCCAGGCAAGACTCTCAGATGCTAGGCAAGACTCTCAGACCCCAGGCAAGACTCTCAGATGCTAGGCAACACTCTCAGACCCCAGGCAAGACTCTCAGATGCTAGGCAAGCCTCTCAGACCCCAGGCAAGACTCTCAGATGCTAGGCAACACTCTCAGACTCCAGGCAAGACTCTCAGATGCTAGGCAAGACTCTCAGACCCCAGGCAAGACTCTCAGATGCTAGGAAAGACCCTCAGACCACAGGCAAGACTCTCAGATGGTAGGCAACACTCTCAGACTCCAGGCAAGACTCTCAGATGCTAGGCAAGACTCTCAGACTCCAGGCAAGACTCTCAGATGCTAGGCAACACTCTCAGACTCCAAGCAAGACTCTCAGATGCTAGGCAAGACTCTCAGACCCCAGGCAAGACTCTCAGATGCTAGGCAAGACTCTCACATGCTAGGCAAGACTCTCAGACCCCAAGCAAGACTCTCAGATGCTAGGCAAGACTCTCAGATGCTAGGCAAGACTCTCAGATGCTAGGCAAGACTCTCAGATGCTAGGCAAGACTCTCAGACCCCAGGGAAGACTCTCAGATGCTAGGCAACACTCTCAGACTCCAGGCAAGAATCTCAGATTCTAGGCAACACTCTCAGACTCCAGGCAAGACTCTCAGATGGTAGGCAACACTCTCAGACCCCAGGCAAGACTCTTAGACGCTAGGCAAGACTCTCAGACCCCAGGCAAGACTCTCAGACGCTAGGCAACACTCTCAGACCCCAGGCAAGACTCTCAGATGCTAGGCAAGACTCTCAGACTCCAGGCAAGACTCTCAGATGTTAGGCAACACTCTCAGACCCCAGGGAAGACTCTCAGATGCTTGGCAAGATTTTCAGATGCTAGGCAAGACTCTCAGACCCCAGGCAAGACTCTCAGATGCTAGGCAAGACTCTCAGACCCCAGGCAAGACTCTCAGTTGCTAGGCAAGACTCTCAGACCCCAGGCAAGACTCCCAGATGCTAGGCAAGACTCTCAGACCCCAGGCAAGACTCTCAGATGGAAGGCCAGATTCTCAGATCCCAGGCAAGACTCTCAGATGCCAGGCAAGTATCTCAGATCCCAGGCAAGACTCTCAGATGCCAGGCAAGACTCTCAGACCCCAGGCAAGACTCTCAGATGCCAGGCAAGACTCTCAGACCCCAGGCAAGACTCTCAGATGCTAGGCAAGTATCTCAGACTCCAGGCAAGACTCTCAGATGCTAGGCAAGACTCTCAGACCCCAGGCAAGACTCTCAGATGCTAGGCAACACTCTCAGACCCCAGGCAAGACTCTCAGATGCTAGGCAAGACTCTCAGACCCCAGGCAAGACTCTCAGATGCTAGGCAACACTCTCAGACTCCAGGCAAGACTCTCAGATGCTAGGCAAGACTCTCAGACCCCAGGCAAGACTCTCAGATGCTAGGAAAGACCCTCAGACCACAGGCAAGACTCTCAGATGGTAGGCAACACTCTCAGACTCCAGGCAAGACTCTCAGATGCTAGGCAAGACTCTCAGACTCCAGGCAAGACTCTCAGATGCTAGGCAACACTCTCAGACTCCAAGCAAGACTCTCAGATGCTAGGCAAGACTCTCAGACCCCAGGCAAGACTCTCAGATGCTAGGCAAGACTCTCAGATGCCAGGCAAGACTCTCAGACCCCAGGCAAGACTCTCAGATGCTAGGCAAGTATCTCAGACTCCAGGCAAGACTCTCAGACCCCCGGCAAGACTCTCAGATGCTAGGCAAGTATCTCAGGCTCCAGGCAAGACTCTCAGATGCTAGGCAACACTCTCAGACCCCAGGCAAGACTCTCAGATGGTAGGCAACACTCTCAGACCCCAGGCAAGACTCTCAGATGCTAGGCAAGACTCTCAGACCCCAGGCAAGACTCTCAGATGCTAGGCAACACTCTCAGACTCCAGGCAAGACTCTCAGATGCTAGGCAACACTCTCAGACTCCAGGAAAGACTCTCAGATGCTAGGCAACACTCTCAGACCCCAGGGAAGACTCTCAGATGCTTGGCAAGATTCTCAGATGCTAGGCAAGACTCTCAGACCCCAGGCAAGACTCTCAGATGCTAGGAAAGACCCTCAGACCACAGGCAAGACTCTCAGATGGTAGGCAACACTCTCAGACTCCAGGCAAGACTCTCAGATGCTAGGCAAGACTCTCAGTCTCCAGGCAAGACTCTCAGATGCTAGGCAACACTCTCAGACTCCAGGCAAGACTCTCAGATGGTAGGCAAGACTCTCAGACCCCAGGCAAGACTCTCAGATGCTAGGCAAGACTCTCACATGCTAGGCAAGACTCTCAGACCCCAAGCAAGACTCTCAGATGCTAGGCAAGACTCTCAGATGCTAGGCAACACTCTCAGACCCCAGGCAAGAATCTCAGATGCTAGGCAAGACTCTCAGACCCCAGGAAAGACGCTCAGATGCTAGGCAACACTCTCAGACTCCAGGCAAGACTCTCAGATGCTAGGCAACACTCTCAGACCCCAGGCAAGACTCTCAGATACTAGGCAAGACTCTCAGATGCTAGGCAAGACTCTCAGATGCTAGGCAAGACTCTCAGACCCCATGGAAGACTCTTAGATGCTAGGCAACACTCTCAGACCCCAGGCAAGACTCTCAGATGCTAGGCAACACTCTCAGACCCCAGGCAAGACTCTCAGATGCTAGGCAAGACTCTCAGACCCCATGCAAGGCTCTCAGATGCTAGGCAAGACTCTCAGACCCCAGGCAAGACTCTCAGATGCTAGGCAAGACTCTCAGACCCCAGGCAAGACTCTCAGATGCTAGGCAAGACTCTCAGACTCCAGGCAAGACTCTCAGATGTTAGGCAACACTCTCAGACCCCAGGGAAGACTCTCAGATGCTTGGCAAGATTTTCAGATGCTAGGCAAGACTCTCAGACCCCAGGCAAGACTCTCAGATGCTAGGCAAGACTCTCAGACCCCAGGCAAGACTCTCAGATGCTAGGCAAGACTCTCAGACCCCAGGCAAGACTCCCAGATGCTAGGCAAGACTCTCAGACCCCAGGCAAGACTCTCAGATGGAAGGCCAGATTCTCAGATCCCAGGCAAGACTCTCAGATGCCAGGCAAGTATCTCAGATCCCAGGCAAGACTCTCAGATGCCAGGCAAGACTCTCAGACCCCAGGCAAGACTCTCAGATGCCAGGCAAGACTCTCAGACCCCAGGCAAGACTCTCAGATGCTAGGCAAGTATCTCAGACTCCAGGCAAGACTCTCAGATGCTAGGCAAGACTCTCAGACCCCAGGCAAGACTCTCAGATGCTAGGCAACACTCTCAGACCCCAGGCAAGACTCTCAGATGCTAGGCAAGACTCTCAGACCCCAGGCAAGACTCTCAGATGCTAGGCAACACTCTCAGACTCCAGGCAAGACTCTCAGATGCTAGGCAAGACTCTCAGACCCCAGGCAAGACTCTCAGATGCTAGGAAAGACCCTCAGACCACAGGCAAGACTCTCAGATGGTAGGCAACACTCTCAGACTCCAGGCAAGACTCTCAGATGCTAGGCAAGACTCTCAGACTCCAGGCAAGACTCTCAGATGCTAGGCAACACTCTCAGACTCCAAGCAAGACTCTCAGATGCTAGGCAAGACTCTCAGACCCCAGGCAAGACTCTCAGATGCTAGGCAAGACTCTCACATGCTAGGCAAGACTCTCAGACCCCAAGCAAGACTCTCAGATGCTAGGCAAGACTCTCAGATGCTAGGCAAGACTCTCAGATGCTAGGCAAGACTCTCAGATGCTAGGCAAGACTCTCAGACCCCAGGGAAGACTCTCAGATGCTAGGCAACACTCTCAGACTCCAGGCAAGAATCTCAGATTCTAGGCAACACTCTCAGACTCCAGGCAAGACTCTCAGATGGTAGGCAACACTCTCAGACCCCAGGCAAGACTCTTAGACGCTAGGCAAGACTCTCAGACCCCAGGCAAGACTCTCAGACGCTAGGCAACACTCTCAGACCCCAGGCAAGACTCTCAGATGCTAGGCAACACTCTCAGACTCCAGGCAAGACTCTCAGATGCTAGGCAAGACTTTCAGATGCTAGGCAAGACTCTCAGACCCCAGGCAAGACTCTCAGATGCTAGGCAAGACTCTCAGATGCTAGGCAAGACTCTCAGACCCCAGGCAAGACTCTCAGATGCTAGGCAACACTCTCAGACTCCAGGCAAGACTCTCAGATGCTAGGCAAGACTCTCAGACCCCAGGGAAGACTTTCAGATGCTTGGCAAGATTTTCAGATGCTAGGCAAGACTCTCAGACCCCAGGCAAGACTCTCAGATGCGAGGCAACACTCTCAGACTCCAGGCAAGACTCTCAGATGCTAGGCAAGACTCTCAGACTCCTGGCAAGACTCTCAGATGCTAGGCAACACTCTCAGACTCCAGGCAAGACTCTCAGATGCTGGCAAGACTCTCAGATGCTAGGCAAGACTCTCAGACCCCAGGCAAGACTCTGAGATGCTAGGCAAGACTCTCAGATGCTAGGCAAGACTCTCAGACCCCAGGCAAGACTCTCCGATGCTAGGCAAGACTCTCAGATGCTAGGCAAGACTCTCAGATGCTAGGCAAGACTCTCAGACCCCAGGGAAGACTCTCAGATGCTAGGCAACACTCTCAGACTCCAGGCAAGACTCTCAGATTCTAGGCAACACTCTCAGACCCCAGGCAAGACTCTCAGATGCTAGGCAAGACTCTCAGACCACAGGCAAGAATCTCAGATGATAGGCAACACTCTCAGACTCCAGGCAAGACTCTCAGATGCTAGGCAACACTCTCAGACCCCAGGCAAGACTCTCAGACGCTAGGCAAGACTCTCAGACCCCAGGCAAGACTCTCAGATGCTAGGCAACACTCTCAGACCCCAGGCAAGACTCTCAGACGCTAGGCAACACTCTCAGACCCCAGGCAAGACTCTCAGACGCTAGGCAACACTCTCAGACCCCAGGCAAGACTCTCAGACGCTAGGCAACACTCTCAGACCCCAGGCAAGACTCTCAGACGCTAGGCAACACTCTCAGACCCCAGGCAAGACTCTCAGATGCTAGGCAAGACTCTCAGACTCCAGGCAAGACTCTCAGACTCCAGGCAACACTCTCAGACCCCAGGCAAGACTCTCAGACGCTAGGCAACACTCTCAGACCCCAGGCAAGACTCTCAGACGCTAGGCAACACTCTCAGACTCCAGGCAAGACTCTCAGATGCTAGGCAGGACTCTCAGACTCCAGGCAAGACTCCCAGATGCTAGGCAAGACTCTCAGACTCCAGGCAAGACTCCCAGATGCTAGGCAACACTCTCAGACCCCAGGCAAGACTCTCAGATGCTAGGCAAGACTCTCAGACCCCAGGCAGGACTCTCAGATGCTAGGCAACACTCTCAGACTCCAGGCAAGACTCTCAGATGCTAGGCAACACTCTCAGACTCCAGGCAAGACTGTCAGATGCTAGGCAAGACTCTCAGACCCCAGGCAAGACTCTCAGATGCTAGGCAAGACTCTCAGACCCCAGGCAAGACTCTCAGATGCTAGGCAAGACTCTCAGATCCCAGGCAAGACTCTCAGATGCCAGGCAAGTATCTCAGACCCCAGGCAAGACTCTCAGATGCCAGGCAAGACTCTCAGACCCCAGGCAAGACTCTCAGATGCCAGGCAAGACTCTCAGACCCCAGGCAAGACTCTCAGATGCTAGGCAAGTATCTCAGACCCCAGGCAAGACTCTCAGATGCTAGGCAAGACTCTCAGACCCCAGGCAAGACTCTCAGATGCTAGGCAACACTCTCAGACCCCAGGCAAGACTCTCAGATGCTAGGCAAGACTCTCAGACCCCAGGCAAGACTCTCAGATCCTAGGCAACACTCTCAGACTCCAGGCAAGACTCTCAGATGCTAGGCAAGACTCTCAGACCCCAGGCAAGACTCTCAGATGCTAGGAAAGACCCTCAGACCACAGGCAAGACTCTCAGATGGTAGGCAACACTCTCAGACTCCAGGCAAGACTCTCAGATGCTAGGCAAGACTCTCAGACTCCAGGCAAGACTCTCAGATGCTAGGCAACACTCTCAGACTCCAGGCAAGACTCTCAGATGCTAGGCAAGACTCTCAGACCCCAGGCAAGACTCTCAGATGCTAGGCAAGACTCTCAGACCCCAGGCAAGACTCCCAGATGCTAGGCAAGACTCTCAGACCCCAGGCAAGACTCTCAGACGCTAGGCAACACTCTCAGACCCCAGGCAAGACTCTCAGACGCTAGGCAACACTCTCAGACCCCAGGCAAGACTCTCAGATGCTAGGCAACACTCTCAGACTCCAGGCAAGACTCTCAGACGCTAGGCAACACTCTCAGACCCCAGGCAAGACTCTCAGATGCTAGGCAACACTCTCAGACCACAGGAAAGAATCTCAGATGATAGGCAACACTCTCAGACTCCAGGCAAGACTCTCAGACGCTAGGCAAGACTCTCAGACTCCAGGCAAGACTCTCAGACCCCAGGCAAGACTCTCATATGCTAGGCAAGACTCTCAGACTCCAGGCAAGACTCCCAGATGCTAGGCAAGACTCTCAGACTCCAGGCAAGACTCCCACATGCTAGGCAAGACTCTCAGACCCCAGGCAAGACTCTCAGATGCTAGGCAAGACTCTCAGACCCCAGGCAAGACTCTCAGATGCTAGGCAAGACTCTCAGACTCCAGGCAAGACTCTCAGATGCTAGGCAACACTCTCAGACTCCAGGCAAGACTCTCAGATGCTAGGCAAGACTCTCAGACCCCAGGGAAGACTTTCAGATGCTTGGCAAGATTTTCAGATGCTAGGCAAGACTCTCAGACCCCAGGCAAGACTTTCAGATGCTAGGCAAGACTCTCAGACCCCAGGCAAGACTCTCAGATGCTCGGCAAGACTCTCAGTCTCCAGGCAAGACTCTCAGATGCTAGGCAAGACTCTCAGACTCCAGGCAAGACTCTCAGATGCTAGGCAAGACTCTCACATGCTAGGCAAGACTCTCAGACCCCAAGCAAGACTCTCAGATGCTAGGCAAGACTCTCAGATGCTAGGCAACACTCTCAGACCCCAGGCAAGACTCTCAGATGCTAGGCAAGACTCTCAGACCCCAGGAAAGACTCTCAGATGCTAGGCAACACTCTCAGACTCCAGGCAAGACTCTCAGATGCTAGGCAAGACTCTCAGACCCCAGGCAAGACTCTCAGATGCTAGGCAAGACTCTCAGATGCTAGGCAAGACTCTCAGATGCTAGGCAAGACTCTCAGATGCTATGCAATACTCTCAGATGCTAGGCAAGACTCTCAGACCCCAGGCAAGACTCTCAGATGCCAGGCAAGACTCTCAGACCCCAGGCAAGACTCTCAGATGCTAGGCAAGTATCTCAGACTCCAGGCAAGACTCTCAGATGCTAGGCAAGACTCTCAGACCCCAGGCAAGACTCTCAGATGCTAGGCAACACTCTCAGACCCCAGGCAAGACTCTCAGATGCTAGGCAAAACTCTCAGACCCCAGGCAAGACTCTCAGATCCTAGGCAACACTCTCAGACTCCAGGCAAGACTCTCAGATGCTAGGCAAGACTCTCAGACCCCAGGCAAGACTCTCAGATGCTAGGAAAGACCCTCAGACCACAGGCAAGACTCTCAGATGGTAGGCAACACTCTCAGACTCCAGGCAAGACTCTCAGATGCTAGGCAAGACTCTCAGACTCCAGGCAAGACTCTCAGATGCTAGGCAAGACTCTCAGATGCTAGGCAAGACTCTCAGACCCCAGGCAAGACTCTCAGATGCTAGGCAAGACTCTCAGACCCCAGGCAAGACTCCCAGATGCTAGGCAAGACTCTCAGACCCCAGGCAAGACTCTCAGACGCTAGGCAACACTCTCAGACCCCAGGCAAGACTCTCAGACGCTAGGCAACACTCTCAGACCCCAGGCAAGACTCTCAGACGCTAGGCAACACTCTCAGACTCCAGGCAAGACTCTCAGACGCTAGGCAACACTCTCAGACCCCAGGCAAGACTCTCAGATGCTAGGCAACACTCTCAGACCCCAGGTAAGACTCTCAGACGCTAGGCAGGACTCTCAGACTCCAGGCAAGACTCTCAGACGCTAGGCAAGACTCTCAGACTCCAGGCAAGACTCTCAGACCCCAGGCAAGACTCTCATATGCTAGGCAAGACTCTCAGACTCCAGGCAAGACTCCCAGATGCTAGGCAAGACTCTCAGACCCCAGGCAAGACTCTCAGATGCTAGGCAAGACTCTCAGACCCCAGGCAAGACTCTCAGATGCTAGGCAAGACTCTCAGACTCCAGGCAAGACTCTCAGATGCTAGGCAACACTCTCAGACTCCAGGCAAGACTCTCAGATGCTAGGCAAGACTCTCAGACCCCAGGGAAGACTTTCAGATGCTTGGCAAGATTTTCAGATGCTAGGCAAGACTCTCAGACCCCAGGCAAGACTTTCAGATGCTAGGCAAGACTCTCAGACCCCAGGCAAGACTCTCAGATGCTCGGCAAGACTCTCAGTCTCCAGGCAAGACTCTCAGATGCTAGGCAAGACTCTCAGACTCCAGGCAAGACTCTCAGATGCTAGGCAAGACTCTCAGACCCCAGGCAAGACTCTCAGATGCTAGGCAAGACTCTCACATGCTAGGCAAGACTCTCAGACCCCAAGCAAGACTCTCAGATGCTAGGCAAGACTCTCAGATGCTAGGCAACACTCTCAGACCCCAGGCAAGACTCTCAGATGCTAGGCAAGACTCTCAGACCCCAGGAAAGACTCTCAGATGCTAGGCAACACTCTCAGACTCCAGGCAAGACTCTCAGATGCTAGGCAAGACTCTCAGACCCCAGGCAAGACTCTCAGATGCTAGGCAAGACTCTCAGATGCTAGGCAAGACTCTCAGATGCTAGGCAAGACTCTCAGATGCTATGCAATACTCTCAGATGCTAGGCAAGACTCTCAGATGCTAGAAAAGACTCTCAGATGCTAGGCAAGACTCTCAGAACCCACGCAACACTCTCAGATGCAAGGCAAGACTCTCAGATGCTAGGCAACACTCTCAGACCCTAGGGAAGTCTCTCAGATGCTAGGCAAGACTCTCAGATGCTAGGCAAGACTCTCAGACCCCAGGCAACACTATCAGATGCAAGGCAAGACTCTCAGATGCTAGGCAACACTCTCAGACTCCAGGCAAGACTCTCAGATGCTAGGCAAGACTCTCAGACCCCAGGCAAGACTCTCTGATGCTAGGCAACACTCTCAGACCCCAGGCAAGACTCTCAGATGCTAGGCAAGACTCTCAGACCCCAGGCAAGACTCTCAGATGCAAGGCAAGACTCTCAGATGCTAGGCAAGAATCTCAGATGCCAGGCAAGTATCTCAGACCCCAGGCAAGACTCTCAGATGCCAGGCAAGACTCTCAGACCCCAGGCAAGACTCTCAGATGCCAGGCAAGACTCTCAGACCCCCGGCAAGACTCTCAGATGCTAGGCAAGTATCTCAGGCTCCAGGCAAGACTCTCAGATGCTAGGCAACACTCTCAGACCCCAGGCAAGACTCTCAGATGGTAGGCAACACTCTCAGACCCCAGGCAAGACTCTCAGATGCTAGGCAAGACTCTCAGACCCCAGGCAAGACTCTCAGATGCTAGGCAACACTCTCAGACTCCAGGCAAGACTCTCAGATGCTAGGCAACACTCTCAGACTCCAGGAAAGACTCTCAGATGCTAGGCAACACTCTCAGACCCCAGGGAAGACTCTCAGATGCTTGGCAAGATTCTCAGATGCTAGGCAAGACTCTCAGACCCCAGGCAAGACTCTCAGATGCTAGGAAAGACCCTCAGACCACAGGCAAGACTCTCAGATGGTAGGCAACACTCTCAGACTCCAGGCAAGACTCTCAGATGCTAGGCAAGACTCTCAGTCTCCAGGCAAGACTCTCAGATGCTAGGCAACACTCTCAGACTCCAGGCAAGACTCTCAGATGGTAGGCAAGACTCTCAGACCCCAGGCAAGACTCTCAGATGCTAGGCAAGACTCTCACATGCTAGGCAAGACTCTCAGACCCCAAGCAAGACTCTCAGATGCTAGGCAAGACTCTCAGATGCTAGGCAACACTCTCAGACCCCAGGCAAGACTCTCAGATGCTAGGCAAGACTCTCAGACCCCAGGAAAGACGCTCAGATGCTAGGCAACACTCTCAGACTCCAGGCAAGACTCTCAGATGCTAGGCAACACTCTCAGACCCCAGGCAAGACTCTCAGACGCTAGGCAACACTCTCAGACCCCAGGCAAGACTCTCAGACGCTAGGCAACACTCTCAGACTCCAGGCAAGACTCTCAGACGCTAGGCAACACTCTCAGACCCCAGGCAAGACTCTCAGATGCTAGGCAACACTCTCAGACCCCAGGTAAGACTCTCAGACGCTAGGCAGGACTCTCAGACTCCAGGCAAGACTCTCAGACGCTAGGCAAGACTCTCAGACTCCAGGCAAGACTCTCAGACCCCAGGCAAGACTCTCATATGCTAGGCAAGACTCTCAGACTCCAGGCAAGACTCCCAGATGCTAGGCAAGACTCTCAGACTCCAGGCAAGACTCCCACATGCTAGGCAAGACTCTCAGACCCCAGGCAAGATTCTCAGATGCTAGGCAAGACTCTCAGACCCCAGGCAAGACTCTCAGATGCTAGGCAAGACTCTCAGACTCCAGGCAAGACTCTCAGATGCTAGGCAACACTCTCAGACTCCAGGCAAGACTCTCAGATGCTAGGCAAGACTCTCAGACCCCAGGGAAGACTTTCAGATGCTTGGCAAGATTTTCAGATGCTAGGCAAGACTCTCAGACCCCAGGCAAGACTTTCAGATGCTAGGCAAGACTCTCAGACCCCAGGCAAGACTCTCAGATGCTCGGCAAGACTCTCAGTCTCCAGGCAAGACTCTCAGATGCTAGGCAAGACTCTCAGACTCCAGGCAAGACTCTCAGATGCTAGGCAAGACTCTCAGACCCCAGGCAAGACTCTCAGATGCTAGGCAAGACTCTCACATGCTAGGCAAGACTCTCAGACCCCAAGCAAGACTCTCAGATGCTAGGCAAGACTCTCAGATGCTAGGCAACACTCTCAGACCCCAGGCAAGACTCTCAGATGCTAGGCAAGACTCTCAGACCCCAGGAAAGACTCTCAGATGCTAGGCAACACTCTCAGACTCCAGGCAAGACTCTCAGATGCTAGGCAAGACTCTCAGACCCCAGGCAAGACTCTCAGATGCTAGGCAAGACTCTCATATGCTAGGCAAGACTCTCAGATGCTAGGCAAGACTCTCAGATGCTATGCAATACTCTCAGATGCTAGGCAAGACTCTCAGATGCTAGAAAAGACTCTCAGATGCTAGGCAAGACTCTCAGAACCCACGCAACACTCTCAGATGCAAGGCAAGACTCTCAGATGCTAGGCAACACTCTCAGACCCTAGGGAAGTCTCTCAGATGCTAGGCAAGACTCTCAGATGCTAGGCAAGACTCTCAGACCCCAGGCAACACTATCAGATGCAAGGCAAGACTCTCAGATGCTAGGCAACACTCTCAGACTCCAGGCAAGACTCTCAGATGCTAGGCAAGACTCTCAGACCCCAGGCAAGACTCTCTGATGCTAGGCAACACTCTCAGACCCCAGGCAAGACTCTCAGATGCCAGGCAAGACTCTCAGACCCCAGGCAAGACTCTCAGATGCCAGGCAAGACTCTCAGACCCCCGGCAAGACTCTCAGATGCTAGGCAAGTATCTCAGGCTCCAGGCAAGACTCTCAGATGCTAGGCAACACTCTCAGACCCCAGGCAAGACTCTCAGATGGTAGGCAACACTCTCAGACCCCAGGCAAGACTCTCAGATGCTAGGCAAGACTCTCAGACCCCAGGCAAGACTCTCAGATGCTAGGCAACACTCTCAGACTCCAGGCAAGACTCTCAGATGCTAGGCAACACTCTCAGACTCCAGGAAAGACTCTCAGATGCTAGGCAACACTCTCAGACCCCAGGGAAGACTCTCAGATGCTTGGCAAGATTCTCAGATGCTAGGCAAGACTCTCAGACCCCAGGCAAGACTCTCAGATGCTAGGAAAGACCCTCAGACCACAGGCAAGACTCTCAGATGGTAGGCAACACTCTCAGACTCCAGGCAAGACTCTCAGATGCTAGGCAAGACTCTCAGTCTCCAGGCAAGACTCTCAGATGCTAGGCAACACTCTCAGACTCCAGGCAAGACTCTCAGATGGTAGGCAAGACTCTCAGACCCCAGGCAAGACTCTCAGATGCTAGGCAAGACTCTCACATGCTAGGCAAGAATCTCAGACCCCAAGCAAGACTCTCAGATGCTAGGCAAGACTCTCAGATGCTAGGCAAGACTCTCAGACCCCAGGCAAGACTCTCAGATGCTAGGCAAGACTCTCAGACCCCAGGAAAGACGCTCAGATGCTAGGCAACACTCTCAGACTCCAGGCAAGACTCTCAGATGCTAGGCAACACTCTCAGACCCCAGGCAAGACTCTCAGATGCTAGGCAAGACTCTCAGATGCTAGGCAAGACTCTCAGATGCTAGGCAAGACTCTCAGACCCCATGGAAGACTCTTAGATGCTAGGCAACACTCTCAGACCCCAGGCAAGACTCTCAGATGCTAGGCAACACTCTCAGACCCCAGGCAAGACTCTCAGATGCTAGGCAAGACTCTCAGACCCCATGCAAGGCTCTCAGATGCTAGGCAAGACTCTCAGACCCCAGGCAAGACTCTCAGATGCTAGGCAAGACTCTCAGACCCCAGGCAAGACTCTCAGATGCTAGGCAAGACTCTCAGACTCCAGGCAAGACTCTCAGATGTTAGGCAACACTCTCAGACCCCAGGGAAGACTCTCAGATGCTTGGCAAGATTTTCAGATGCTAGGCAAGACTCTCAGACCCCAGGCAAGACTCTCAGATGCTAGGCAAGACTCTCAGACCCCAGGCAAGACTCTCAGATGCTAGGCAAGACTCTCAGACCCCAGGCAAGACTCCCAGATGCTAGGCAAGACTCTCAGACCCCAGGCAAGACTCTCAGATGGAAGGCCAGATTCTCAGATCCCAGGCAAGACTCTCAGATGCCAGGCAAGTATCTCAGATCCCAGGCAAGACTCTCAGATGCCAGGCAAGACTCTCAGACCCCAGGCAAGACTCTCAGATGCCAGGCAAGACTCTCAGACCCCAGGCAAGACTCTCAGATGCTAGGCAAGTATCTCAGACTCCAGGCAAGACTCTCAGATGCTAGGCAAGACTCTCAGACCCCAGGCAAGACTCTCAGATGCTAGGCAACACTCTCAGACCCCAGGCAAGACTCTCAGATGCTAGGCAAGACTCTCAGACCCCAGGCAAGACTCTCAGATGCTAGGCAACACTCTCAGACTCCAGGCAAGACTCTCAGATGCTAGGCAAGACTCTCAGACCCCAGGCAAGACTCTCAGATGCTAGGAAAGACCCTCAGACCACAGGCAAGACTCTCAGATGGTAGGCAACACTCTCAGACTCCAGGCAAGACTCTCAGATGCTAGGCAAGACTCTCAGACTCCAGGCAAGACTCTCAGATGCTAGGCAACACTCTCAGACTCCAAGCAAGACTCTCAGATGCTAGGCAAGACTCTCAGACCCCAGGCAAGACTCTCAGATGCTAGGCAAGACTCTCAGATGCCAGGCAAGACTCTCAGACCCCAGGCAAGACTCTCAGATGCTAGGCAAGTATCTCAGACTCCAGGCAAGACTCTCAGACCCCCGGCAAGACTCTCAGATGCTAGGCAAGTATCTCAGGCTCCAGGCAAGACTCTCAGATGCTAGGCAACACTCTCAGACCCCAGGCAAGACTCTCAGATGGTAGGCAACACTCTCAGACCCCAGGCAAGACTCTCAGATGCTAGGCAAGACTCTCAGACCCCAGGCAAGACTCTCAGATGCTAGGCAACACTCTCAGACTCCAGGCAAGACTCTCAGATGCTAGGCAACACTCTCAGACCCCAGGGAAGACTCTCAGATGCTTGGCAAGATTCTCAGATGCTAGGCAAGACTCTCAGACCCCAGGCAAGACTCTCAGATGCTAGGAAAGACCCTCAGACCACAGGCAAGACTCTCAGATGGTAGGCAACACTCTCAGACTCCAGGCAAGACTCTCAGATGCTAGGCAAGACTCTCAGTCTCCAGGCAAGACTCTCAGATGCTAGGCAACACTCTCAGACTCCAGGCAAGACTCTCAGATGGTAGGCAAGACTCTCAGACCCCAGGCAAGACTCTCAGATGCTAGGCAAGACTCTCACATGCTAGGCAAGACTCTCAGACCCCAAGCAAGACTCTCAGATGCTAGGCAAGACTCTCAGATGCTAGGCAACACTCTCAGACCCCAGGCAAGACTCTCAGATGCTAGGCAAGACTCTCAGACCCCAGGAAAGACGCTCAGATGCTAGGCAACACTCTCAGACTCCAGGCAAGACTCTCAGATGCTAGGCAACACTCTCAGACCCCAGGCAAGACTCTCAGATGCTAGGCAAGACTCTCAGATGCTAGGCAAGACTCTCAGATGCTAGGCAAGACTCTCAGACCCCATGGAAGACTCTTAGATGCTAGGCAACACTCTCAGACCCCAGGCAAGACTCTCAGATGCTAGGCAACACTCTCAGACCCCAGGCAAGACTCTCAGATGCTAGGCAAGACTCTCAGACCCCATGCAAGGCTCTCAGATGCTAGGCAAGACTCTCAGACCCCAGGCAAGACTCTCAGATGCTAGGCAAGACTCTCAGACCCCAGGCAAGACTCTCAGATGCTAGGCAAGACTCTCAGACTCCAGGCAAGACTCTCAGATGTTAGGCAACACTCTCAGACCCCAGGGAAGACTCTCAGATGCTTGGCAAGATTTTCAGATGCTAGGCAAGACTCTCAGACCCCAGGCAAGACTCTCAGATGCTAGGCAAGACTCTCAGACCCCAGGCAAGACTCTCAGATGCTAGGCAAGACTCTCAGACCCCAGGCAAGACTCCCAGATGCTAGGCAAGACTCTCAGACCCCAGGCAAGACTCTCAGATGGAAGGCCAGATTCTCAGATCCCAGGCAAGACTCTCAGATGCCAGGCAAGTATCTCAGATCCCAGGCAAGACTCTCAGATGCCAGGCAAGACTCTCAGACCCCAGGCAAGACTCTCAGATGCCAGGCAAGACTCTCAGACCCCAGGCAAGACTCTCAGATGCTAGGCAAGTATCTCAGACTCCAGGCAAGACTCTCAGATGCTAGGCAAGACTCTCAGACCCCAGGCAAGACTCTCAGATGCTAGGCAACACTCTCAGACCCCAGGCAAGACTCTCAGATGCTAGGCAAGACTCTCAGACCCCAGGCAAGACTCTCAGATGCTAGGCAACACTCTCAGACTCCAGGCAAGACTCTCAGATGCTAGGCAAGACTCTCAGACCCCAGGCAAGACTCTCAGATGCTAGGAAAGACCCTCAGACCACAGGCAAGACTCTCAGATGGTAGGCAACACTCTCAGACTCCAGGCAAGACTCTCAGATGCTAGGCAAGACTCTCAGACTCCAGGCAAGACTCTCAGATGCTAGGCAACACTCTCAGACTCCAAGCAAGACTCTCAGATGCTAGGCAAGACTCTCAGACCCCAGGCAAGACTCTCAGATGCTAGGCAAGACTCTCACATGCTAGGCAAGACTCTCAGACCCCAAGCAAGACTCTCAGATGCTAGGCAAGACTCTCAGATGCTAGGCAAGACTCTCAGATGCTAGGCAAGACTCTCAGATGCTAGGCAAGACTCTCAGACCCCAGGGAAGACTCTCAGATGCTAGGCAACACTCTCAGACTCCAGGCAAGAATCTCAGATTCTAGGCAACACTCTCAGACTCCAGGCAAGACTCTCAGATGCTAGGCAACACTCTCAGACCCCAGGCAAGACTCTTAGACGCTAGGCAAGACTCTCAGACCCCAGGCAAGACTCTCAGACGCTAGGCAACACTCTCAGACCCCAGGCAAGACTCTCAGATGCTAGGCAACACTCTCAGACTCCAGGCAAGACTCTCAGATGCTAGGCAAGACTTTCAGATGCTAGGCAAGACTCTCAGACCCCAGGCAAGACTCTCAGATGCTAGGCAAGACTCTCAGATGCTAGGCAAGACTCTCAGACCCCAGGCAAGACTCTCAGATGCTAGGCAACACTCTCAGACTCCAGGCAAGACTCTCAGATGCTAGGCAAGACTCTCAGACCCCAGGGAAGACTTTCAGATGCTTGGCAAGATTTTCAGATGCTAGGCAAGACTCTCAGACCCCAGGCAAGACTCTCAGATGCGAGGCAACACTCTCAGACTCCAGGCAAGACTCTCAGATGCTAGGCAAGACTCTCAGACTCCTGGCAAGACTCTCAGATGCTAGGCAACACTCTCAGACTCCAGGCAAGACTCTCAGATGCTGGCAAGACTCTCAGATGCTAGGCAAGACTCTCAGACCCCAGGCAAGACTCTCAGATGCTAGGCAAGACTCTCAGATGCTAGGCAAGACTCTCAGACCCCAGGCAAGACTCTCCGATGCTAGGCAAGACTCTCAGATGCTAGGCAAGACTCTCAGATGCTAGGCAAGACTCTCAGACCCCAGGGAAGACTCTCAGATGCTAGGCAACACTCTCAGACTCCAGGCAAGACTCTCAGATTCTAGGCAACACTCTCAGACCCCAGGCAAGACTCTCAGATGCTAGGCAAGACTCTCAGACCACAGGCAAGAATCTCAGATGATAGGCAACACTCTCAGACTCCAGGCAAGACTCTCAGATGCTAGGCAACACTCTCAGACCCCAGGCAAGACTCTCAGACGCTAGGCAAGACTCTCAGACCCCAGGCAAGACTCTCAGATGCTAGGCAACACTCTCAGACCCCAGGCAAGACTCTCAGACGCCAGTCAACACTCTCAGACCCCAGGCAAGACTCTCAGACGCTAGGCAACACTCTCAGACCCCAGGCAAGACTCTCAGACGCTAGGCAACACTCTCAGACCCCAGGCAAGACTCTCAGACGCTAGGCAACACTCTCAGACCCCAGGCAAGACTCTCAGATGCTAGGCAAGACTCTCAGACTCCAGGCAAGACTCTCAGACTCCAGGCAACACTCTCAGACCCCAGGCAAGACTCTCAGACGCTAGGCAACACTCTCAGACCCCAGGCAAGACTCTCAGACGCTAGGCAACACTCTCAGACTCCAGGCAAGACTCTCAGATGCTAGGCAGGACTCTCAGACTCCAGGCAAGACTCCCAGATGCTAGGCAACACTCTCAGACCCCAGGCAAGACTCTCAGATGCTAGGCAAGACTCTCAGACCCCAGGCAGGACTCTCAGATGCTAGGCAACACTCTCAGACTCCAGGCAAGACTCTCAGATGCTAGGCAACACTCTCAGACTCCAGGCAAGACTCTCAGATGCTAGGCAAGACTCTCAGACCCCAGGCAAGACTCTCAGATGCTAGGCAAGACTCTCAGACCCCAGGCAAGACTCTCAGATGCTAGGCAAGACTCTCAGATCCCAGGCAAGACTCTCAGATGCCAGGCAAGTATCTCAGACCCCAGGCAAGACTCTCAGATGCCAGGCAAGACTCTCAGACCCCAGGCAAGACTCTCAGATGCCAGGCAAGACTCTCAGACCCCAGGCAAGACTCTCAGATGCTAGGCAAGTATCTCAGACTCCAGGCAAGACTCTCAGATGCTAGGCAAGACTCTCAGACCCCAGGCAAGACTCTCAGATGCTAGGCAACACTCTCAGACCCCAGGCAAGACTCTCAGATGCTAGGCAAGACTCTCAGGCCCCAGGCAAGACTCTCAGATCCTAGGCAACACTCTCAGACTCCAGGCAAGACTCTCAGATGCTAGGCAAGACTCTCAGACCCCAGGCAAGACTCTCAGATGCTAGGAAAGACCCTCAGACCACAGGCAAGACTCTCAGATGGTAGGCAACACTCTCAGACTCCAGGCAAGACTCTCAGATGCTAGGCAAGACTCTCAGACTCCAGGCAAGACTCTCAGATGCTAGGCAACACTCTCAGACTCCAGGCAAGACTCTCAGATGCTAGGCAAGACTCTCAGACCCCAGGCAAGACTCTCAGATGCTAGGCAAGACTCTCACATGCTAGGCAAGACTCTCAGACCCCTAGCAAGACTCTCAGATGCTAGGCAAGACTCTCATATGCTAGGCAAGACTCTCAGATGCTAGGCAAGACTCTCAGACCCCAGGGAAGACTCTCAGATGCTAGGCAACACTCTCAGACTCCAGGCAAGAATCTCAGATTCTAGGCAACACTCTCAGACCCCAGGCAAGACTCTCATATGCTAGGCAAGACTCTCAGACCACAGGAAAGAATCTCAGATGATAGGCAACACTCTCAGACTCCAGGCAAGACTCTCAGATGCTAGGCAACACTCTCAGACCCCAGGCAAGACTCTTAGACGCTAGGCAAGACTCTCAGACCCCAGGCAAGACTCTCAGACACTAGGCAACACTCTCAGACCCCAGGCAAGACTCTCAGACGCTAGGCAACACTCTCAGACCCCAGGCAAGACTCTCAGACGCTAGGCAACACTCTCAGACTCCAGGCAAGACTCTCAGACGCTAGGCAACACTCTCAGACCCCAGGCAAGACTCTCAGACGCTAGGCAACACTCTCAGACCCCAGGCAAGACTCTCAGACGCTAGGCAGGACTCTCAGACTCCAGGCAAGACTCTCAGACGCTAGGCAAGACTCTCAGACTCCAGGCAAGACTCTCAGACCCCAGGCAAGACTCTCAGATGCTAGGCAAGACTCTCAGACTCCAGGCAAGACTCCCAGATGCTAGGCAAGACTCTCAGACTCCAGGCAAGACTCCCAGATGCTAGGCAAGACTCTCAGACCCCAGCCAAGACTCTCAGATGCTAGGCAACACTCTCAGACCCCAGGCAAGACTCTCAGATGCTAGGCAAGACTCTCAGACCCCAGGCAAGACTCTCAGATGCTAGGCAAGACTCTCAGACTCCAGGCAAGCCTCTCAGATGCTAGGCAACACTCTCAGACTCCAGGCAAGACTCTCAGATGCTAGGCAAGACTCTCAGACCCCAGGCAAGACTCTCAGATGCTAGGCAAGACTCTCAGACCCCAGGGAAGACTTTCAGATGCTTGGCAAGATTTTCAGATGCTAGGCAAGACTCTCAGACCCCAGGCAAGACTCTCAGATGCGAGGCAACACTCTCAGACTCCAGGCAAGACTCTCAGATGCTAGGCAAGACTCTCAGACTCCAGGCAAGACTCTCAGATGCTAGGCAACACTCTCAGACTCCAGGCAAGACTCTCAGATGCTAGGCAAGACTCTCAGATGCTAGGCAAGACTCTCAGACCCCAGGCAAGACTCTCAGACCCCAGGCAAGACTCTCAGATGCTAGGCAACACTCTCAGACTCCAGGCAAGACTCTCAGATGCTAGGCAAGACTCTCAGACCCCAGGGAAGACTTTCAGATGCTTGGCAATATTTTCAGATGCTAGGCAAGACTCTCAGACTACAGGCAAGACTCTCAGATGCGAGGCAACACTCTCAGACTCCAGACAAGACTCTCAGATGCTAGGCAAGACTCTCAGACTCCAGGCAAGACTCTCAGATGCTAGGCAACACTCTCAGACTCCAGGCAAGACTCTCAGATGCTGGCAAGACTCTCAGATGCTAGGCAAGACTCTCAGACCCCAGGCAAGACTCTCAGATGCTAGGCAAGACTCTCAGATGCTAGGCAAGACTCTCAGACCCCAGGCAAGACTCTCCGATGCTAGGCAAGACTCTCAGATGCTAGGCAAGACTCTCAGACCCCAGGGAAGACTCTCAGATGCTAGGCAACACTCTCAGACTCCAGGCAAGACTCTCAGATTCTAGGCAACACTCTCAGACCCCAGGCAAGACTCTCAGATGCTAGGCAAGACTCTCAGACCACAGGCAAGAATCTCAGATGATAGGCAACACTCTCAGACTCCAGGCAAGACTCTCAGATGCTAGGCAACACTCTCAGACCCCAGGCAAGACTCTCAGACGCTAGGCAAGACTCTCAGACCCCAGGCAAGACTCTCAGATGCTAGGCAACACTCTCAGACCCCAGGCAAGACTCTCAGACGCCAGTCAACACTCTCAGACCCCAGGCAAGACTCTCAGACGCTAGGCAAGACTCTCAGACTCCAGGCACGACTCTCAGACGCTAGGCAACACTCTCAGACCCCAGGCAAGACTCTCAGACGCTAGGCAACACTCTCAGACCCCAGGCAAGACTCTCAGATGCTAGGCAAGACTCTCAGACTCCAGGCAAGACTCTCAGACTCCAGGCAACACTCTCAGACCCCAGGCAAGACTCTCAGACGCTAGGCAACACTCTCAGACCCCAGGCAAGACTCTCAGACGCTAGGCAACACTCTCAGACTCCAGGCAAGACTCTCAGATGCTAGGCAGGACTCTCAGACTCCAGGCAAGACTCCCAGATGCTAGGCAAGACTCTCAGACTCCAGGCAAGACTCCCAGATGCTAGGCAACACTCTCAGACCCCAGGCAAGACTCTCAGATGCTAGGCAACACTCTCAGACCCCAGGCAAGACTCTCAGATGCTAGGCAACACTCTCAGACTCCAGGCAAGACTCTCAGATGCTAGGCAACACTCTCAGACTCCAGGCAAGACTCTCAGATGCTAGGCAAGACTCTCAGACCCCAGGCAAGACTCTCAGATGCTAGGCAAGACTCTCAGACCCCAGGCAAGACTCTCAGATGCTAGGCAAGACTCTCAGACTCCAGGCAAGACCCTCAGATGCTAGGCAAGACTCTCAGACTCCAGGCAAGACTCTCAGATGCTAGGCAAGACTCTCGGACCCCAGGCAAGACTCTCAGACGCCAGGCAAGACTCTCAGATGCTAGGCAACACTCTCAGACTCCTGGCAAGACTCTCAGATGCTATGCAACACTCTCAGACTACAGGCAAGACTCTCAGATGCTAGGCAAGACTCTCAGACCCCAGGGAAGACTCTCAGATGATAGGCAACACTCTCAGACCCCAGGCAAGACTCTCAGATGCTAGGCAAGACTCTCAGACCCCAGGCAAGACTCTCAGATGGTTGGCAACACTCTCAGAGCCCAGGCAAGACTCTCAGACACTAGGCAGGACTCGCAGACTCCAGGCAAGACTCTCAGACGCTAGGCAAGACTCTCAGACTCCAGGCAAGACTCTCAGACTCCAGGCAAGACTCTCAGACCCCAGGCAAGACTCCCAGATGCTAGGCAAGACTCTCAGACTCCAGGCAAGACTCCCAGATGCTAGGCAAGACTCTCAGACTCCAGGCAAGACTCTCAGATGCTAGGTAACACTCTCAGACCCCAGGCAAGACTCTCAGACGGTAGGCAACACTCTCAGACCCCAGGCAAGACTCTCAGACACTAGGCAGGACTCGCAGACTCCAGGCAAGACTCTCAGACGCTAGGCAAGACTCTCAGACTCCAGGCAAGACTCTCAGACCCCAGGCAAGACTCCCAGATGCTAGGCAAGACTCTCAGACTCCAGGCAAGACTCCCAGATGCTAGGCAAGACTCTCAGACCCCAGCCAAGACTCTCAGATGCTAGGCAACACTCTCAGACCCCAGGCAAGACTCTCAGATGCTAGGCAAGACTCTCAGACCCCAGGCAAGACTCTCAGATGCTAGGCAAGACTCTCAGACCCCAGGCAAGACTCTCAGATGATAGGTAACACTCTCAGACCCCAGGCAAGACGATCAGATGCTAGGCAAGACTCTCAGACCCCAGGCAAGACTCTCAGATGCTAGGCAAGACTCTCTGAACCCAGGCAAGACTCTCAGAGGCTAGGCAAGACTCTCAGACCCCAGGCAAGACACTCAGATGCTAGGCAAGACTCTCAGACCCCAGGCAAGACTCTCTGATGCCAGGCAAGACTCTCAGACCCCAGGCAAGACTCTCAGAAGCTAGGCAAGACTCTCAGACCCCAGGCAAGACTCTCACATGCTAGTCAAGACTCTCAGACCCCAGGCAAGACTCTCAGATGATAGGCAACACTCTCAGACCCCAGGCAAGACTCTCAGATGCTAGGCAAGACTCTCAGACCCCAGGCAAGACTCTCAGATGCTCGGCAAGACTCTCAGACCCCATGCAAGACTCTCAGATGCTAGGCAAGACTCTCAGACCCCTGGCAAGACTCTCAGATGCTAGGCAAGACTCTCAGACCCCAGGCAAGAATCTCAGATGCTAGGCAAGACTCTCAGACTCCAGGCAAGACTCCCAGATGCTAGGCAAGACTCTCAGACTCCAGGAAAGACTCCCAGATGCTAGGCAAGACTCTCAGACACCAGGCAAGACTCTCAGATGCTAGGCAACACTCTCAGACCCCAGACAAGACTCTCAGATGCTAGGCAAGACTCTCAGAGCCCAGGCAAGACTCTCAGATGCTAGGCAACACTCTCAGACTCCAGGCAAGACTATCAGATGCTAGGCAACACTCTCAGACTCCAGGAAAGACTCTCAGATGCTAGGCAACACTCTCATACCCCAGGGAAGACTCTCAGATGCTTGGCAAGATTCTCAGATGCTAGGAAAGACTCTCAGACCCCAGGCAAGACTCTCAGATGCTAGGCAAGACTCTCAGACCACAGGCAAGACTCTCAGATGTTAGGCAACACTCTCAGACTCCAGGCAAGACTCTCAGATGCTAGGCAAGACTCTCAGACTCCAGGCAAGACTCTCAGATTCTAGGCAACACTCTCAGACTCCAGGCAAGACTCTCAGATGCTAGGCAAGACTCTCAGACCCCAGGCAAGACTCTCAGATGCTAGTCAAGACTCTTTCATGCGAGGCAAGACTCTCAGACCCCAGGCAAGACTCTCAGATGCTAGGCAAGACTCTCAGATGCTAGGCCACACTCTCAGACCCCAGGCAAGACTCTCAGATGCTAGGCAAGACTCTCAGACCCCAGGCAAGACTCTCAGATGCTATTCAAGACTCTCAGACCCCAGGCAAGACTCTCAGATGCTAGGCAAGACTCTCAGATGCTAGGCAAGACTCTCAGACCCCATGGAAGACTCTCAGATGCTAGGCAACACTCTCAGACTCCAGGCAAGACTCTCAGATGCTAGGCAAGACTCTCAGACCCCAGGCAAGACTCTCAGATGCTAGGCAAGACTCTCAGACCACAGGTAAGAATCTCAGGTGCAAGGCAAGACTCTCAGACCCCAGGCAAGACTCTCAGATGCTAGGCAACACTCTCAGACCCCAGGCAAGACTCCCAGATGCTAGGCAAGACTCTCAGACCCCAGGCAAGACTCTCAGATGCCAGGCCAGACTCTCAGACCCCAGGCAAGACTCTCAGATGCTAGGCAAGTATCTCAGACGAGAGGCAAGACTCTCAGATGCCAGGCAAGTATCTCAGACCCCAGGAAAGACTCTCAGATGCCAGGCAAGACTCTCAGACCCCAGGAAAGACTCTCAGATGCCAGGCAAGACACTCAGACCCCAGGCAAGACTCTCAGATGCTAGGCAAGTATCTCAGACTCCAGGCAAGACTCTCAGATGCAAGGCAAGACTCTCAGATGCTAGGCAAGACTCTCAGATGCTAGGCAAGACTCTCAGACCCCAGGCAACACTCTCAGATGCAAGGCAAGACTCTCAGATGCTAGGCAACACTCTCAGACTCCAGGCAAGACTCTCAGATGCTAGGCAAGACTCTCAGACCCCAGGCAAGACTCTCAGATGCTAGGCAACACTCTCAGACCCCAGGCAAGACTCTCAGATGCTAGGCAAGACTCTCAGACCCCAGGCAAGACTCTCAGATGCAAGGCAAGACTCTCAGATGCTAGGCAAGACTCTCAGACCACAGGCAAGAATCTCAGATGCTAGGCAAGACTCTCAGACCCCAGGCAAGACTCTCAGATGCTAGGCAAGACTCTCAGACCCCAGGCAAGACTCTCAGATGCTAGGCAAGACTCTCAGACCCCAGGCAAGACTCTCAGATGATAGGCAACACTCTCGGACCCCAGGCAAGACTCTCAGATGCTAGGCAACACTCTCGGACCCCAGGCAAGACTCTCAGATGCTAGGCAAGACTCTCAGACCCCAGGCAAGACTCTCAGATGATAGGCAACACTCTCGGACCCCAGGCAAGACTCTCAGATGCTAGGCAACACTCTCGGACCCCAGGCAAGACTCTCAGATGCTAGGCAAGACTCTCAGACCCCAGGCAAGACTCTCAGATGCTAGGCAACACTCTCAGACCCCAGGCAAGACTCTCAGATGCTAGGCAACACTCTCGGACCCCATGCAAGACTCTCAGATGCTAGGCAAGACTCTCAGACCCCAGGCAAGACTCCCAGATGCTAGGCAAGACTCTCAGACTCCAGGCAAGACTCCCAGATGCTAGGCAAGACTCTCAAACCCCAGGCAAGACTCTCAGATGCTAGGAAAGACTCTCAGACTCCAGGCAAGACTCCCAGATGCTAGGCAACACTCTCAGACCCCAAGCAAGACTCTCAGATGCTAGGCAAGACTCTCAGACCCCAAGCAAGACTCTCAGCTTCTAGGCAACACTCTCAGACTCCAGGCAAGACTCTCAGATGCTAGGCAAGACTCTCGGACCCCAGGCAAGACTCTCAGATGCTAGGCAAGACTCTCAGACTCCAGGCAAGACTCTCAGATGCTAGGCAAGACTCTCAGACCCCAGGCAAGACTCTCAGATGCTAGGCAAGACTCTCAAACCCCAGGCAAGACTCTCAGATGCTAGGAAAGACTCTCAGACTCCAGGCAAGACTCTCAGATGCTAGGAAAGACTCTCAGACTCCAGGCAAGACTCTCAGACGCTAGGCAACACTCTCAGACCCCAGGCAAGACTCTCAGATGCTAGGCAAGACTCTCAGACCCCAGGCAAGACTCTCAGATGCTAGGAAAGACTCTCAGACGCCAGGCAAGACTCTCAGATGCTAGGCAAGACTCTCAGACCCCAGGCAAGACTCTCCTCCAGCAGCAGCACTTGTTTTGGAGCTCCTGGAGGGATCACCCAAAAATGACTGTTATGCCCCTTTGGGGGGCTTATCTGGACTTCTAATGGATCAGAAGCGGTTGGAGACCTCATCTGGAGTAGAAGGAGACCACCCCCGCGTTTCTAGTCCAACGGGGGCAACTCCTTCAGACCCATCCTTGGTCGGGCCTACGCAGGATGTTGAGAAAATGAAGCCTGTGAGTAATATGGAGCTAGATTTTCAGGGGACTGTCTCTTCATCGCTTAATGATTCAGAAACTGTTAGCCCTAGAGCTTCAGGGGCTGCACCGATAGTTCCTAAAGAGCTTAGTGCACAAGATGTCCAACACAGGATAGAGGGGACCCAGTGGGGAGGACCCCAAAACAGTGATGAAAGTGAAGCTCTTCTCCCCCCAAGTTTCCTTTTGCAGCCCAGGCTGGGAAAACAGACAAAAGAAAATCTGTTGCAATCCGTGGTGGATTCTGCAAGTAAACCTATTCTGATACTTGATACTGATCCCCCATCACCCAGGGCAGCTACCAACACCAATATTGGGAGTGGATGTGAAAGAAGAACTGAATTATCAAGGAGGATGTCTCTCAGGGGATCAAGCCCACTTGTTAGGACTCAGAGTTTGGAATTATTCACAGATGAAGGCAGGGACAGGTCCCCAATTAAAAGCCCAGGTCAGACGGCCCGTTTCCATGCCCAGGATTTCGGGGGTGAAGAAGACCAGAGGCCACAATTATCGGGGAAAATGCTAAAGTCTCTATCTGCAGGTCACATAACTGATTCTGCAATCATTGCTGCATTAAATTCAACAGACGGCCAATCTCCTCCTTTGCCAGTAGACGGCAGTGATTTACAAGGAATAGAAGTGACTATTGAAACAACCGGAAATATCCAACTGGATGATGATGAATCTAGCTGGTCAGACATACAATCCCTAGAAGATGACGATAACTCTGGCCTTTTCTCTTCGGATGAAGGGGAAGTGGAAAGGGTTGCTGAAAAGGAAAAAGTAGTATCCACACCATTACAGGAGGACCAGCACTCATTTGCAAGAGGTGAAGTGAGAGTAGAAGATTTTCTGAGTAACCCTACCTATTTAGAATCAGAAGCTTTGCAAGTAGTGAAGCAGGAGGGGAAGTACTCTACCTCTGAATGGCAAGAATTTCTACAAAAAGAGGTCAAAGAGGTAGCAAATATCCTCTTAACAACGGACTTGCATCCAATAGAATTGTTTGAATTCTGGGCCTTTTTGTTAGCCCATATAACCTTACCTAAGCTGAATATTGCCATGACTACCTGGAAAAAGAAAAGTACAGCTGAACAATGGAACAGGCTGGAAAAAGATCATGACCTGATTTTTCGATGGCTTATGGGAGCAAGGTAGCTGTGGCAGTAGCAACGAGCTCAATCATCTTGACCAAAATGATGACCCATAAAATGACCAAAATGCGGAAGCCTCTCACGAAACCCCTCCAATTTCCGGAGTGGCTGACTGAAATAAATCTACTGAAAAAGATTCAGGGCCTAAATCGTTTTTTACAAGAAAAATCTTCCTCTGGAATTACAGGCAGCCTATTAGTGGCTCCCTTTTCAACTGGGATAGAAGGAAATGACCTTCCAATGTCAATTAACCAGTGTGTGGATTGGTTGTACACAATCACCACCTATTTAAAACAACGCTTAAGAAAGAAGAAGGAAGCTTTTTCGCAACTCCGTGAAGTACATCTTAAAGAGAGACCCGAGAAGAGGAATGTAACTAAAGAACCTACGGAGGGAGTAATTCCTGCTGTCCCACCCTCTCAAATTGAACCAACCACAACCCTCCAGGGGAACCAGGAGGAACCTAGCCACCATATAACAGCACAGGACGGTGGGGAGAATTTTTATCCTGACCACAGAGGGAGTGCAGCCAAAAAGGCTCGGATAGAACCAACGCATGAGCCTATAGAAGGACCAAAGTCGGAGGCAAAGGCCAGCACACCCGAGCTGGTTTCCCCAAACCCCCTTTTGAGGGCTCTGGATCGGGAAGGAATAGACGTTATCGTAGCTGCTCACCAGCATCTCCAAAGTGCACCAGAGACCCCGACCGTAGCAACAGTAGGACAAGAGAACCAAGCACCACCAAAAAGATATGAAGTAGAAGGCGCGAGGCCTAAGACTCTTACAACAACCATGGAACAAAGTGCAACGTCCCTGCCCCCTTCTGGGACTAGTTCTAAAAGAAAAATGGACTTAATGGCTTTATCCTCCGCTCTTGAGCAAAGGGGGACTAACCGACAAGGGCAATCCGCAATCCCACTGAATCTGGGTCAACAGGAAAAACTGACCATGGCAGCGAGGGAGACTTTGGCTCCTCGTTCCTTTGCCTCAGTAGCGAACCCGGACAAGAACAGACGCCCTAATGCGATGAGGAAAGGGAAAGGTGCTATGGCGATGACAGGGGATGGACTTTCTGATCCACAAGTCCAGTTTGAAATGGAAGATGAAGTAATGGCAGCAATCCCTGATGCCATTTCTGAAGAAGAAGACCCCAAGAAAAGGTTAGTCATCAGGATGAGATATGTAGGAAATGACGAAAGCAAGGCGACTAGGGACTATGTAATTAAAAAAGTAATTTTGGAAGCCATGGACTTCCCAATCCCATGGCTGAGGGCAGTTATACAATTAGATACATCTAATGAAATCGATGTCTGTCTGAAGCACCAGGTGGCATACCACCGGTACTGGTCCAATTGTAGAATTGTGGAGAAGACGATGCCAAACCTCTTAACGGGTTTCCAGCTTGTTCCGTTGTTTAAGGCGGACACGCGAGTCTTAACCATTACCTTCAGAACAACCGTAGTCCCGGCAGAAGACGTATCCCTCTGGCTTGGAAGACACGTGAAGGTCCTGATGGAACCACATGAAAGGAAAGATCAATACGGTATTTGGACTGGAGAGTATCGGAGCATCGTATCGCTTCGCACTGACCCTCAGACGGGAGCTATTCAACATCTCCCGAAGTATTTCTTCCTTGGTTCTGATAGAGCTAGCCTGAGATATAGCGGTCAACCGCCCGCCTGCTACCATTGTGGGGCGTATGATCATCTCAGAAGAAATTGCCACACCTCCCTTTGTTCTAAGTGTGGGGTACGTGGCCACAGTACGGTCAATTGCCATAAAAGCATCCGCTGCAATCTCTGCCTCGGGATCGGACACACCTATTTTTGGTGTCCCGAAGCCCACTATAATAAAACTAATCAGGAAAGGGCAGCTAAAGCGGCGAAAGTGGCTGAAACGGGCAAGGCACGGGCACAGCGGCAGGAACAGAGGCAAGAAATGCTACAAAACAGACAGAGGAGAATGAGTGGCGACTTGAACATGGAACAGACTACAGAAAGCGCTTCACTACCAACCACAGAACGACTGGACACAAGCTCCGAAAGAACTGAAGCAGAGGACCCAGGCGGGACATCCTGGGTACAAGTGTCCTCCCGTAAGCACGGGAATAAAAAGCACTCGGGGGGAGGGAAGCAAGATATGCTTATGACCCATCCACGAGGGAGCCAATCGGGGTCCCTGGCAACCGTTGCAAAGGGCTTGAACCGATTTGAAGTATTAAACCATTTGCAGCAGCCTCTAAACGAGGAACTTGTTGAAATCACAAATGATTCTGTTGGGGTAGAACAGAGGATCTCTTCACCTCCCAAAGAACAAAGGAGGCAAAAGAAACACGAAAAGCCATCCGTGTGCGCAGCTTCGCGGACACTGGAAGATCGGAGTTTTCAGGAGGTCTTGGAAAAGGTGGAAGCTGACCTAATAGTAGAAAGAGACAGACAGGGGGAAATGTGGGGAATTCGTAACTATCATAAAGATAGAGTGAAGTATTTGGAAAATGAAAAGAAAAAATTATGCGATGTAATTCAAGAGAAGGGTCTGTCACAAGGAAACAATGACAACAAGTCCCCTGAAGTAGAAAAATTAGATAAAGTGATTGAAGAGCTCAGGGGAGCGATGGCAGAGTATAAATCGATAGATTGTAAATACTGTCGTCAGTTGAGCATAGTCGCCAACCTTGTGGAAGATAGTGAGGGACTGAGGAAAGCCCTGGGGGAGCAAAACGTAGGTGATAGTTGTAACCGTGCCACTATACTGGCGCATGATGAATGTAATGTATCACGAGCAAAACTATCAGAGATGGAAATTCCGGTCATAGATCTTTCCAAGGAAGCCACTGAGTATGAAACTCCTATGGAACCTGTGGTAATAGTGGGGAAGGTTGTTTCTGACAAGTACACTGTGACAGTGCAGAACCAAATGGGGACAGGAGCACACTCCGCATGGGGTGACCAGGTGGAGAAAGAATTCCCTTTGGAATCAAAACGGGAAGCTGGCCAGGAATCAGGGCCTAGTCTCGGTCAGTCCCCCCCCTCCCTCAGCCCTGCCTCCCCCACCCCGGTTCTCCCCGAGAAACCTCACCCACCTGATCCTACCCAGAAACAACCCCCCTTACTCGGGGCAGAGCCTGAAGGCTCAACTTGTAAGGCTACACTCCCCACCAACCTCGATGGGAGAGGGGTAGAAAGTACAACCTTCCCCTTAAAAGGAAGAGATGTAGAAAGTACCACTTAGGATATGTACATTCTTTTACACTTTGGGTATAATGTATAGTATCTATACTTTTTGTCTGATAATGAAGATTATGTGTTTCCTGTTACCACCCCTGCCGTTCTTTCCCGTCGACCTCCTATCGGTGGCACATTTGTGAAAATGTGGAATTTTTTTCATTACCTTTAAATTTGTATTTTCACTATTTTAGTTCCACAGAGAACAGTTGTTTTTATTCACATTTCGGCCCCTTTTCTCTTATATTGACTCATAGCTTCACTTTTGTCAGTTTTGTATATATACCCAATTCGATGTTCTCTTCTTTCACTAAAATTTATTTCTTTTATGGCTGCACCTTTTAATTTATTAACCTGGAACGTTCATGGCCTACGTATGGCCAGCAGGCGTCGTGAAATTCTCCATTTTTTGTCCTATTCAAATTATCACATATGTGTCTTACAAGAAACACATTTTGCAAATGAGAGTCACCGATGGGCGGCTCAAAGGCAGTGGACCACGGGCCCATCTTTCTGGTCCCATGATGGCAGTGGGAATGCGGGCCTGGCTGTTCTTTTTAAAGAGCGTTCTGACCTGAGAGTGGAGACAGTGGTTGAAATGGTACAGGGTCGCTTGATGTATGTAGACTTTACTTTCGCTTGTGAAAGGAGCATTGGCTCCAACACCCGTGCGTTAAATCTCTCTTTTCGTTTGTGTGCGATCTACGCCCCGGTTAAAGTTGCTCAAAGGAAGTCCCTTTGGGCTAAACTCAAAGATGTCACCAACACGAAGCGTAACCTCTTGATAATTGGCGACTTTAACAACCGTGCGCAGCCAAACGATAGGAGACACTATACGCACGGACGACCGATCTCTACACCTAGCTCGCCTCTGACGGAGGAGGAAAGCGACCTGCAGCGTTTCTTATCTGAAACTTTGGGCTTAAGGGATAAGGCCCTTGAGGCCCCGAATTCTCTAATTTTTTTCCCAATCTCGCACAAGGTTTTTTTTTATTCTACATATCAAACGAGATTTAATTCTGAGACGAAATTCACTTTTTACCATCCCAGAATAGTCAGTCGTCTGGATAGACTGTGGGCCCCGGCCTCTTTACAAGTATACGGCTGCAAGTTGACTCTCACCCCCTGGTCAGACCATGCAATGGTGGGCTTTGTTTGTAACTATGGAGACGTCCAACCACGCGGACGCCCCTTATGGAGGTTACATCGAAAACTTCTGAGCAACGAACAATTGAGGGATGTTCTGTTTTTGGAATTAGATTTGCAAGTAAAAATTTTCATGAGTGAGGATAGAGATGTGTTAGGGGGATGGGAGAGATTGAAAAAAAGGATCCGCAACAGGATGCGGATGGTTATGCAACGAGCCCACAAGAAGGAAATAAGGGACTACCAAAGTGCAGTAGCCCGCCTGTTGTATATTACAGACGCAATGAACAATGGAGAGGCATTTGATGACTCAGTGCGAAAACGCTGCCTGGGAACCATCAAACATTTCCAGACGGACTTGAGACGACAACGTTTAAATAATAAGACTTTTCGGGCGAGGGGACCCATCAATGAAAAGGACGATTGGGCAAAGAGCAAGCTGCCTAGAACGCAACTGTTTTTCCATGGACTGAGAGAAAAGGAAGGGGCCCCCCTAGTGTCTGACCCTAACGATATGCTGCGAATAATGACTATTTTTTATGAACAGCTATACGCCAGAAAGGACATCTTAGGGGAGGAAGTGGAAGCCTACTTGGAAAGCGAAAGCAAAGAGGAAGGAATGAGAAGGGCTCAGGCATTGTCAGATGCAGAAAGCGAGGGCCTGGTCCGGAAGATTACCCCGGAAGATTTGAAGAGGGCGATAACTGGAGGGAAGGCAATATTGGCCCCGGGGCCTGACGGGCTCCCATGGAGTTTTTACAAAGACTTCGCGGAAGTCTTAATTCCGGCCTTGGTAAAATTGTATAACTTCTGTCTTCGGATCGGACGCCTGGGCCAATCCTTTGGAGAAGGCCTGCTGCTTTTTTTCCCAAAGAAGGGCGACAACACCCTGCCCCAAAATTGGAGACCTATAACGCTAACCAATATCGATTATAGGATTCTGGCCAAGATACTTAACGATCGCCTGGCATCCGTGGCACACAAACTGGTCCACGGCTTCCAGACCAGCGCTGTGCCGGGTCGTAAGATGACGGACTCTCTCTGCCTTCTGCGGGAGTGTTTCCACTCACTGCAGAAGAAGAGATGGAAGGGCCACCTCCTCCTGATCGACCAGGTGAAGGCATTCGATAGGATACACCATGACTTCCTATGGCAAGTACTGAAGACGAGAGGCATCCCCTCCCTTTTCGTCTCCTGGATCCAGTTACTCTACGCCGAGGCGACGGCCACGCCCCAGGTGAATGGTTGGCGAGGAGACCCGATCCCTCTTCGATCGGGGGTCAGGCAAGGCTGTCCCCTTAGTCCCCTGCTGTATGTTCTTGGTCTGGACCCCATCCTGGTCAGGATACAGAGGGAGCCTAGACTGACGGGAATGATGTTGCCGCTGATCACCGGCCTAACCTACCAGTCGGCGAAGTTCGTGGCCCACGCAGACGACATTACGCTCTTGTTGGCTAGCAAAGAAGAAATTGGAGTAGTGGTGGAACTTTTCACCGAATATGGTAAAGTCTCAGGTTCCAAATTAAATTCGGACAAGAGTGTACTCGTCTGTGTGGATCAAGAACGTCAGTCCCTCACGCGCCAGGCGATCGTGACTGGGACGGTGACGGGGAACACAGAACGAGCTACGGAGAACGAATGGGAAGACACCATTTCCATCTTGGGAATTGCATTTGGATTGAAGAGACGCG